>NC_069090.1:8370974-8970974 GCF_947172395.1 Bicyclus anynana
CTGATATGACACGGTGCTAATATGTCAACGCATGTCCCACATTAGGGCCCGCCCCATTTCCCAGGGAACCAGCGTCAATCCATCAGGTCTCTTGCCATCATTCCGACTTATTCCTGACGGCTCGATTAGCGTAGGAATATTTATAATGGCCAGAGCCCTTTTTTATTCTATCCTTTATTCCTTTCCCCTCCTTTATTATACCCTTTTTTATTAAGAGAGCCATGCCGAAATAGTCTAACGCTACTCCTTTGACATGAAAGCCCGTGAATTCCAAATTTATTGGACATTTGTGCTCTAAGCACAAATAAATTAATACTAACAATTAAAAGAATAATAAAATCTAAATTTTAAATAACTGAAATAAATATAACAAATTCACACCATCTAATTGTTCACCCATAGGCAAAGTACCCAATACGCTGGCGCTGTGAACCGTCTGATATTGTATTTCCTTAATTTTATGGCAATAACGAATTGTAGACATTGTTATTGCCATATCAAAAGTTTGAGCCAGAGTTTGTTCTTTCGTTGGTGTGGATTTCTTCTTCTATATCCACTACAAAGATATTCAAAATTTTCCTATTCAGCTTAGGTTATCCACGCAGGAAGCGTAAGAAAAGTAAATTCAGGCAGTCTGTAGTTGTCTATATCGTTCTCACATCTCGATTGATGACAAAACAGATCCGATTATCTCCAGATATCTTTGTCAATTACATACATGGAACACATGGTAACATGGCATACATGCGCTGTGGATTAAACTTAGCTTGCATAATCAATGAGTCAGTTATTCATAAACTAGCTTACCTATTTTATTTAACTAATGCGTATATTATTAAGTTTAAAAAGCTCTTTATTCTTTTCCACAGTGATATCAGTAAACATAATGTCGGTAATCTATATTTAAGAGTTAAAACGAGCTCGATTATTTTCTAGCTGATTTGTTTTGACTTGAGACTTGCTTTTTTGCTACTTGGTAGTTTATAGTAATAGGAAATGTCCTACTTTATCTGAACTTAACCGTTTTAGGGGTCTGTCTCAAAAGGAAAAAAACAAAGCTCTCTAAGGATCACTATGTTGTCCCCCTGCTGTGTTATGACCCTTTACTAGGATGTATGGAGCATGGAGGTATCAAGTTGAAAAAAGTTTACATAAATAAAAAAAAAACCCCATTTATCGATATAACAATATGACTCTCAAGAGAATCAAAATTTATAGGGTAGGTACTTTCCAACTATGGAACTATAAAATTTGGCAAGTAATAATCTCATAAAATATTATACCACGAGTATAGGGCAAAATCTAAAAGTTATTTTATATTTAATCATAAAAAACACAGAGTCTTTTTAGAAGAAAAGGCGGTACATAATTTAAATTGGGTTAATCGTGCCATGTGTCGTTTAGTAATGAATACGTAGGTATAGTTTTTGATTTATGACGAAGAATTATTACGGAACCCTTAGTAGGTGAGTCCGACTCGCACTTGTCCCTTTTTTCAAATTGAGGTACTGTTATTTAGAGTGAGTCATGGTTCACACATAAATCTTTGTACCTTCTACTTCTTTGTAGCGTTGTATTTCATTCAGCTTGCTCATGACTCATCACGGCGCTAGCATATATTATTATATTCATTCGTCACTTTTGTAGGCACACTGATTAATATTTAACCAGACTTTTAGCCGCAACTTTGCCTACAATATTTTTTCTATTTTCCTAAAAATAATCAATATCTTACAAAAATAAGGTTACCCTTAGAGCCAACCCTCAATTACAACTTTTAGTTAGTCGACTTAGTCGGCTGATTATAGAACAGATAGGTATAGCGATGTATGACAGCCCGCCATCTGTCCAACTAAATCACGCACAAATAAAAAGTCGTCCAACTATCGGCCAACTAAAAATTGTCAGTGAGCGGCCACCCTGTCGTTCTACATTCAATATAATCATATTGTCATATTGTGTCTGTATTTAGTTTACCAATCCGCATTGGGTCAGCATGGTGGACTATTGGCCTAACCCCTCTCATTCTGAAAGGAAACTTGTGCTCAGCAGAGAGCCGAATATAGGTTGATAATGATGATGATGATACCTACTAAGTTTAGGTACACAACTTAATTACAAACGAGAACGCATTAAAGTACATGTTCATGACTGTATAGTATAATTGTGATATTTTAGTAGATTTCCTTAAAGAAAACAATGAATAAGATGAAGATTTTGAAGCCAAATAAAATCGTATAAGTAGGTATGTGTAGTTGTGAATCAAAATGGCCGGAAGAATAATATTGTCACTCATAACATTTATTATTGTAACAACTTTGATTCATATTGAGACACAAGAGGAGATTACAACAGATAAGAATTATACGAGGAACGAGATCTATATAAACTGAGTATGTGTTTATCTATACTTATAATAAATCTGTAGAGAGGTCAATTCTGTACATGAAATATATTTCCAAAATAACTATCAGGGGGTGATTAGTGATCGATACTGATGCCAAAAATGCAATCAGTAAAATTTTTGTCTGTCTGTCTGTCTGTCTGTCTCTATGTTCTTTATAGAAACAAAAACTACTGGACGGATTTTAACAAAACTTGGTACAATTGTTCAACATACTCCTGGGCAGGTTATAGTATACTTTTCATTACGCTACGATCAATAGGAGCAGAGCAGTGAAGAGAAATGTTGAGAAAACGGGAGAAGTTACTCAATTTTTTAGGCTTCCGTCGCGTGTACAGCCTTAATGGTTAAAGCTACATAGAAATCATGTATGACGGAAATGTTTTCCTTAAAATTATCTATAAAAACACTACAGCATATATATGTCTATCTTTTATGGTTGACTCACAATAACACGTGTAACTCCCGATAGCTTAGCAGTTCGGAGCTTTCTAATTATATTTGTCTATTCTTATGTTTATAACACTCATCACTCATCCCTAATAAGAAAGTTAACATTATTACCTATTCAATAAAAAAAGAATCATAAAAATCGGTAAAGAAACACCAAAGTTATACATGAAATACGCTAAGCCATCGCGCGTGAATACTAATTCATGGTTTAAGGATTATTTTTGTGTAACGGTTGCGGTAGGGTAGTGGTAGGGTAGGGGTAGGGTTGGGATATGGTAGGGTAGGGGTAGGGTAGAGGTAGGTCAGGGTAGGGTAGGATAGGGGTAGTTGAAAGTTAACAACGACTTTCACGCGGACGAAGTCGCGGGCGTCCGCTAGTTTAAAATAATAAACTAATAAGTGTTACCGACATGATGCAAGTATGTAACATGTAATATTGTAGAATCATTACGAATGTGGCATCTCCTATAAAGGAAAGGACTATATAAAAAACTACGTTGTAAATATGATAACTGAGAAAAGAGCAACTGTTGAGTTTCTTGCCGGTATCTTCTCAGCAGAACCTGCCTTCCAAACCGGTGGTAGAATCTTTACAAATAGCCAACTGACGTGTCAAAAGTGCTTGTAAACTGAGCCTACTTGAAATAAATGATTTTTGATTTTGATAATATGTCTTCTGATATAACCAGGTAAGGTGAAAAAATAACTGAAGTTTGTAAAAACAATAGCCAATACATAAGGATTCTACTGGATGATGTAGTTACAGAATCTATTACTCCAGAGTTAATTTGTTTCAATTTGCATTTGATTTCCACAGATTGTAAAGGTGCATTCTGTTGCTTTTATGCGATCTAACTGATTTTTGATCAATTACGCGAACCAGAGTACCTGTAATATATGTATAGGCGTAGGTGACTTTTTTAACAACTACGTTAAAAGAGTTGTAAAGTTTCAGAGATAAAATATAACCTAAATTATTTATAGACATTATGATAGCAGGATTTCTGTGGAACCTGTTATTCCAAAAACTTAAAAGATAATAATTTTGCAAGAGGTCAACAATTCATAATATTATTTCGTTAACTTTTCCTACGAATTGTTTATGCTTCAATATTCAATTCTCAGAAACCGATTACTCACTTAAACCATTGTGGTGACTTTGGAGTTGGGAGGAGTGAGGAAGTTCACAATTACATAAAATTGTCTCCAACTCGTCCAACTAGTTAGTCGTATGTTAAGTGCTGTGGGCGACGGTCGCAGTGATTTCATTTTATTAATCTCATTGGAGCATTCGAAATGTCTCGTCTCTCGATTTTGGTGCTCCTTGCTGTATGCGGGAGTGCCTACTCTCATACCTATCATTTAGGAGCATGTCCTATCGTAGAACCTATGCCAGGATTTGATATGAACCAGGTAATGTACACATATTGTTTGTTTTGTTATGTTCACTTTAACATAATTATGAATAAAAATGTCTATAGATATAGCGCGTATGTTAGGTCAAAGTTTATCAATGATTAGTTCATTATACATATATTGTTGTCCATATGTCGGTATACTTAATTACATACTTATCTGTATTCACAGATAATATAATTATTGTTATTAATAATGAAGAAAGTATCGACAGTTCGAAGTATCCTTTCACATTTTGAATTATGTATTTATATCATGTTTATTCATCGAAGATTTATTATTTTTGCGGTGAGATCTTATCATCACAAAGGTTCATAATTTATGTACCTTTGATGACCCTCATATATTCATGACAATTTTGATAAGAATGTAGTATTTTATAAATCTTTCAGCAGACAATGGACGATCAGTAGATACCTATAAGTACTGAAGTAAAGTCAGTGAACAAAGAACTTGACCTGAGACATTGACTCTGATAACAGTTATATTACTTTTAAGTACAGTAGTAATAGTTCACTGTAGATACAAAATATTTCACTTTACTCGTTTAGTTTAGTTTACTTACTCTCCTAATTAGATAGGTTACATGGTTAGGTAACATGGAAAGGGAATATTTAGGATTAACATGAACAACGGACGTCCTATTCATTAGAATTGCCTCCTGTGTTAAAAATGACGATACCAACTAATAAATAATTATCAAGTCCCATCCGCACATCATACATACATTAAGTGCTTGCATCCTTGTAACTACTTAGTTACAAGGATGCCAAGACCCTAATTGTAACTTAACTTAATTTAACAGTTAGGGTAGTATAATACCACCTATCTAGGTATGCAAAAAGTATTTCATCTTCTACAACTGTTGAGGTAAACCGATTTGTATGTCGGTCTCAGTATAATCGACCAATACAGTTGAGGCAATCTTCGATCTGATTTGGGTGTTGGTCTCCCATGAATTTGTCTTTTTCACCGGTGCTATAGTCACTACAAACAGTTAAACTTCTTTTCAATGGTACTTTTACAAGTAAACTAAACCCACTTGAAATAAAAGTATTTGATTTGATATGATTCAGTCTTTCAACAATTTGCGTCAAGTAACCCGCATGTCTGTTGGCTCAATATTGATGAGACAAAAGGATGAATTCTGATTTTTCGTTGTCGTTATTTCAGATGTTGGGAGTCTGGTACGTTATCCAGAAGACGTCTACAGCATCCCACTGCATCACATATAACTTCACCAGAACTGATGAGCCAGGGGTATATGAACTGGAACAAGTATCTCAGCATTTTATATTGGGCTTGACACCTTTGGAACATGATTATAGGTATGGTGATTCCATTTTAATCCAATAATGCTGAAACCAAATAAGTTGAAGTAATGAAAACTCTGCTTACAATCAATTTTAAGATTTTTTCAATTTTACTTTAAGTTATTTGTATTAGATAACTTTAATCAATACTATACTCTCCACAGTACTAATGCCTAAAAAGTATCTGATGATGTATTGAAATTTAATGTTTTTCACTTGTTAATCAAAGATCTCTAAAAATTTAAACCGAATTAATGTAAATTTTTTCACATATGAATAGGATGACTTACCAAAGCATGGTTTTCTTTTCACTAAAATAAAAACGTATTGATTCTTTGAATAAATTGATAATACGAACACGAAAAAAACAGTGTTTGTCGAACCCTATAGGGAAATGTTGAAAGATGACATAGCGATATAAGATGGCGAGGAGCCGCTGGATGCTGTCAGCTCGGCACTGTGTTGTTTTGAGATCATTGTCAGAGATTTATGTCTTTGTTTGTTTTGAATTTTGATTGATTGTTCATTGGCTGATAATGATGATGAAAACTGATAACAATATTATGATACTGAAACATCTTGTTGACAGATATACAGGTGTGTTAACTGTTCCTGACCAATCAGTACCCGCTCGGATGAAAGTACGATTCCCGCTAAGTAAGAAGATTTATAGTTATATTTTATATGATTCTTAAATTAGAAAAAAAATGAAGTTAATAACTTGTTCTCGAATTTTTCAGGTGTTGCTGGATCAGCAAGCTACACAGTAATGGCGACTGACTATAACACCTACGCTGCGGTTTTCACTTGTCAAAAATTGACTTTTGCCCATCGTCGCTCGGCCACTATACTATCCAGAACCAAAGAACTGGATAAGATGTACGTCGATAAGGTAAGAAGTTACGACAAACACGAGAAATTATAAAGTACTTTTGATTTCATTGATATTGCTTAAGTAACGTAGAATATTGAACTGGTACCGACTATAGTATTTTTGTTTGAAAGGATTAATATATTAAGACTTTGTTTAATTTTTCAGATGCGCACAAAATTAGCCTCTTTCGGAGTAGATCCATACGATTTATCTATAATTTCACAAAGCGAGTGCCCGAAGCATCCCAACGGCACAGAGGGAGTTAATATCAATATCGATCCTAATACTTTCTCGGCACATAATATCGGCGAAGCTGTCAGAAAAACTGGTGGAGTTATTGGTAGGTTATATTTATCTAAGTTATACATTCCATCTATGAATATGAAAAATAATGAATTGGTTTATTGTGTTATTATTATTCTTCACGTATTACCGAAAAATCCAGGGTTCCTCCTCAAGGTTTATTTTGATTTTGATATTTGAATTTTGAAGAGTCAACATTGAACATTTCCTGCTCGAATATTGAAGTGAAAAGTATGTACTGAGTGTGTTGCCGCTTGGTTTCATCGGTTTTCGTGGAGAGAACAAAATAAATCAATAAACTAGTGACTAATAATCGTAAATTGCTTAACGAAACAGTTGTTGGAACTATTATTAATATTCAGTTTAAAATTTCAGCTGATGGCGTTGAGTATGTCGTGGATGCAGGCAAGAAGGTGTACCACAAAGTTGCCAGCAGCAAGGAAGATCTAACTGAAACACCTTCTAATCCTATTCGCAACTACGATAATGATGCGGAATGGTTACCTTAGACATGCAAATATTAATGTACCACTGTTAGTATACCACTTTAAGTAAAGTATGATATTTTTAGTGCCAAATATCAAGAGCATTTATTTTATTAAATAAATAGTTATGTATATATAGTGAAATATAACTAGTGAACTTCATTTAAGTAAATGAAAGCAAAAGACAGGAATAACTACAAGGCGGTTTTTAGATTAAACATGATACAGGAAGAAATTTTTTTTAGTGCGGATATTTTTATATTTTGTACATAAACAAAATTTAATGATCACGTATTTTTTCTTTTTTTTTTTAACTCAAAAATAACAAAATTATCGTTAGCTAAAGTTATTTACTTTTGAACAGAATTTTAGGGTCACCCTATTGTGCGTTTATTTTATTTTCGTTTGATACCTAAAGGACGTCACCAGATCACTTTTAAGCTGAATATATCTTGTTTAGTAATAATATGTACATTATTTTGTTATTTTAGAGACATAAATTTAAAAAAAAATTACATTAAATGTATCGAACTGTTTGTAGATTTATATTCTATTAATAATACAGAACCACGAAAAAAAATATCCGCACTAAAGACCGAATCACCCTGTATAATAAAGAACAGATGCATAACCATATAATTTTATTTATACTATGAAATCCATAAGTTGCTTATTATTGTCTGAGTATGTCGGTTTTTTTAAAGTCACTAGGTTATCAATAAAATATTAAAATACCAGCAGGTTGTATTATTTATTATGTCCAATTTCTATTCAGTTAATTCAGAGATGTATGCTAAAGTATACTATAATATGTCTTTCCTTAAATCGTGATAAAGCTGTAGACGATATTGGAGAAAAATAAACAATTACTATTGGTCTTCATCATTATTATTTTACATTTCCAGGCTACAGTAAAATCAACTAAAGAATTAGTATTAGATATAAGAATTCCTTATAATTTAAGGCAAGCAGTTGTAAAGCTGTACATTTTGCTTTTAATAAAATGAAGTTACATGGAACATATATCGAGAAATTGCTAATGAATGTAGATAGGTAATCAATTATTAGATAGTATAAATACTTACGTTGATAAAGAACTACAGAGCTGACCTGGATTATTGCCAAATGCTAGTTCAGCCATTAATTTAAAGATTGATTATTATGATCGAGAAAAATAAAAGTATGAAATCACGTAAAAAAACGATATCACGTCGGGGTCACCAATATCGCCATTGAGGTTATATATTTTAGTTTATAGTTATGAAGACGACGATGTTGATTGGTATAGGTATTTATTCACTTTACTGATTGTAACAATTGTAAAAGGATATAAAATAAAAGGTTAACAAATAGATGAAGCGGTGTGGAGAGGAGAAACGGTAAAGATGTAATGAATGGGCGAAACAATATATCCACGCATGCGCGGTCGAGGGAATTCTAAATATGAAATGAATCTGGAATGTGAATGTAGATGGCCTAACCTAAAGTGGGCGAACGAAAGAGTTCGTTCGCCACACAAGAAAGATGTGTAGGCATATCCAAATACAAAAATGGGTACGAAATCTATCTAAATTATTCACCTAAATGTGCTTTATTTGCAGTTTATTTATAAGCATTAAATAAATTTTGGCATCGTTAATGCTCACGTCAGACAGAGTAGACGGCTTGGCCACGATCACAAACAGTTGACCCAGTCTGTAGCTGATCTCTAATCTAGCACCTGTATAAATACAATTTGTTTTAAAATATAACTGATTCAAATCATGTTTGTAACATAAACGTAAAGGATTAATAAGTTTTGGTAACTGCTACAACTTTTCTGTGTGTATATATTTTCAAAATGTTGGGTAAGTTTAGGTCAATTTTATATGAGGATCTTTTTTATGGGCCTAATTTTAAGGCCCGTAGATTTTGGAAAGGCTTTACCTGTGACAATAATTTAGATTATTAGAGCATGAACAATTTCAAGCAGTAATAAAAGCACGTTTAAAAACTCTAAGTAATAATCTTTTCCAAGATAAAGAAAAAAAACTAATTTGTATATGTATTTAAATTATTATTTCGGCAAACAATTTAATTAGATTTTTTCAAATTAGTCTCATTAAATATACCAATATAAATTGATATTACTCTTTCAGGGTTTCGTATATCTGTCTTTGCGACATTATTTACCTTTGGATTGGTGAATTGTGCATTTCGAAACTTTGAAACGCTTAAAATACCCGTGAATGTCGGTAAGCTTATATTTTTAGCACTTCTAAATTTCATTGTATGGTCAGGTACAATATTTGCATAAATTACGGAGTTGCAGTCAAACTGGAACCAGTTTTTTTTAAATCTTCTGGTACAGTCTCTTCAAATTATAAAATAACATTTTCAGGTGTTATCCTTCCACCAAACACTGTAACTGAAATAGCATTTGCTTCTGCTCTCGCACGAGCTTCAATGGAGAGTGAGCGATATAATTTTGCAATGAAAATTGTGTACGTTCCTTATGGAGACAGCTTCGCAGCGTCAAAAGCCGGTAAAACTAGAAATAAGGCATCCTTATATATTGAAGTTTACAATCTGCTAATTCCTAATCATCGTTATCAACCCATATTCGGCTCACTGCTGAGCACGAGTCTCTTGGGTTAAGAGGGGTTATTCCAATAGTCCACCACGCTGGCCCAATGCGGATTGGAGACTTTATTGAAATTAAGAAAATTCTCAGGTATGCAAGTTTCCTCACGATGTTTTTCCTTCGCCGTTTTCTAATTCCTAATATTTATCAATATTTATAGCATGCGAATTATTGGAAATCGGTGTGATAGCAATTTACGGACCTATTGATCCTGTCTCGACTTCTGCTGTTGAAGCAAGATGTCGGTCTGTAAAAGTACCTCATATTCAAGTAAGTCTTTGTATTTCTTTTGGATATTTTAACTTTCGCAGTTACAAAATATTTATCTGAATTAATTTACTGCGACTAGTAAGGCCTCACCGGAAGACAGAAAGGCTAGCTCATTTTTTGCACAAAGCCAAAAAACTCATTGAAAGAATCAGTGGCAAAGGGTCAGTCTTTCCCACCCACTTTGTAAAGCTATTTCGATAATTATTGCTAAGTTAATAATTGTAATATTTTTGCATGTCCCTTATTTGAGCTATTAGCAAATTCTTGTCATATATTGGTACGAATTCTGCTATTTTATATTAAAGGCCGTGTGGCGTCCGCCTCATCCTAGAGGGTTAGAGAGACCGTCTCCCCCTGGCATAAACTTGTATCCGGAAGCAGTTGCTCTATCGAAGGCTGTCGCCTTGTTTATCAAGGACAATGATTGGGATAGATTTACACTACTCTATGATGACGATCACGGTAAGATAACCTAATCTTGCACTGCAAACTTGCACAAGCCATTATTTAAAGTGAACACGACAACAAGAATAAAGAAAGGTGGTTTGTAGAAATTATAATACTGGCAATTGGTAGTGCTGTGTATCTCAACATTGGATTTCACAACTTTTTACGGAAGAACAACTGAGTTGTGAGATTTGGTATATTTTACAAGTGTTGTTTTTATACTTGATAGTTTATCAGATAGCTTTTTTTAAGGGCTCATAAGACTACAAGAGATTTTGAAACATGCTGATCAGAGTCAAAAGTGGGTGGCACGTAGATTGAAGCCCGGCGAAGACAATCGCCAATTGCTTAAGGCGTTAAAAGCTTATGGTGAATCCAGAGTAGTTATAGACTGTCCCTCTGACAGAATCCTACATTACCTGCGGCAAGCTTTCGAAGTAAATTTCTTTGAAGATTATATGGTAAGATATTAATCTAGGTATTCTATCTATTTCCATTTACAAGTATAAGCTATAATAGCTGAATCCGTTGGTTAAAGTGTTTGGATATCTTTAATAAAATATTAATTTTGACTAGGTAGGTATATACATACATTTGCTAACTATCGTAATACTAAAAATAGTAAATTATTTATCCAGAGTTATGTCCTGATATCATTGGATGCACATACATTGGATCTTCAGGAGTTAAGATATGGATTATCCAACGTCACATGTCTGAGAATATTCGATCATTCTGATGCGAGAACACGATCTTACCTCGCAGATTGGAAGGCAAGAACGACGTCTGATGTAAAAATTCCACATCAAACTCATGAAATAACAGTAAGTTTTGAATTTAGTTGGTATAAAATCGTTGATAATTATAAAATCAATTTTCTCTGCCAATTCTTCAGGTTATACAATATAAACATTTTTTTAGACATTTAAAGTTTAAAAAGCTTTGAAATGTTTAGGTGGAAGCAGCTCTGGCAAGCGATGCAGCGAGATTGATAACAGATGCAGTAGAAAGTGCACCAGATGAATTCAAAATAGAGGCCCAATCAATAGAATGTGGTTCTGATACCCAATGGGAGGCTGGCGAAGATTTTATTAACCACTTGTTAACTGTAAATATCCGGAGTTATATAGCTTTAGTTTTGTACAAAAAATTATTGAAGGCAGTCATTAAATGATTTTTTTTTATTTATGATTTAATTTTTTCTAGAATCCAATAACAGGTATAACTGGACAGATATCGGTCGACAATACAACTGGAGAAAGAATAAATTTCAATGTAGAAATAATGGAACTTTCTAACAGCGGGTTTAACAGAATTGCTCAATGGAATCCAGAAGAGGGTTTTAAATATGCCCGAACCCCTAGTGAAGTGTCTGACCTTTTAGCGGAAAAATGGCAGAACAAAACATTTAGAGTTGTATCTCGTTTAGGAGCTCCGTACCTTATTGAAAGAACTCCTAAAGAGGGCGAAGTATTAGTTGGTAATGATCGTTACGAGGGATACTCGAAGGATCTTATACATGAGGTTTTAAAAGAAACATTGCATCTTAATTATGAGTTTGAAATCGTACCAGGAAATTTGTATGGTGCTTATAATAAAGAGACTAAAAAATGGGATGGTTTAATAGGTCACCTTGTAGAAAGGGTAAGTATGTTTGCTCTTTTTGATTCCATGCGCGCTTTTTTCATAATTATCTTATAGTTCATTAGATTTGAGCGAGTTTCTTACTATCTATCAATAAAATTTATGCTTTCTTTACTCATACTTTACAGAAAGCTGACCTAGCAATTTGTGACTTAACTATAACTTACGAACGAAGAGCTGCCGTGGATTTCACGACTCCATTTATGACGCTAGGAATTAGCATTCTCTATTCAAAGGCCGCACCCCCAGAGCCTGAACTCTTTTCATTCTTGAAACCATTTTCGGTAGATGTTTGGATTTACATGGCTGCCGCGTACTTGATGGTTTCCCTTTTCTTACACATTTTAGCTAGGTAATGTTCATATAATATCTACATATTATTTACATTCTAGACGAATAAATTTATCGTTTATTCTTTTCACTTAACTTCTATTTCTATTTAAATGTAATAAGTATATATAATAAGTTCTATTTCAGAATTTAAACTATCGTGAGTGTTCTATGTAGTAAGTTCTATTTCTATGTGAATATGTATTTATAGTAAACTATGTATTTATGTTTATTTGCAGATTGGCGCCAAATGATTGGGAGAATCCGCATCCTTGCGACAAATCTCCAGAAGAACTAGAAAATATTTGGCATATCAAAAACTGTTGCTGGCTGACTATGGGATCGATTATGACACAAGGATCTGATATTTTACCAAAGTAATGGTTTTACAGTAAAGTTTATAATAATTCTTTTCCGCTTCGAAAGTGTGTTCATTTTACTTAGGTACCTAAATAATATGATTATTTTCACTGCAGGGGCTATTCTACAAGATGGGTATGTGGGATGTGGTGGTTCTTCGCACTTATTATGTGTTCGTCTTATACAGCTAATCTTGCTGCTTTTCTTACCAATGCTGCTATGGATGACTCAATTAAGAGCGTAGAAGATTTAGCTAGCCAGACAAAAATTAAATATGGTACATTAAAAGGAGGTTCTACGTCTTCGTTTTTTAGGGTGCGATATTATATCTTATTTTATATACTTTGGGTTTGATTTATTCTTGACTAAAAATGCACTGTTTAATGTAGCTTTTTAGTTAGTTAGTTTTAGTTTCTTTTAAATTGCAAACATTTTATCTTGTGTATAATTAAATTTAACTAATAATTTTCGAGTTGCGTTTCAGCGTTCAAATGTCTCTACTTTTCAAAAAATGTGGGCAGCAATGGAGTCTGCACGACCGTCAGTTTTTGTTGCAAGTAATGATGAGGGACTCGAAAGAGTTCAAAAAGGTAAAAGATCTTATGCGTTCTTGATGGAATCCGCTGCGATCGAATATCAACTCGAAAGGCATTGTGAATTGATGCAAGTCGGTGGGCTTCTAGATTCTAAAGGATTTGGAATTGCTATGCCATTTTGTAAGTATTATTATTAGACCTTCAATTTTAATTTTTTTGCTGTTTTAAATTATTTTGCAAAAGTATTATCCTTCGTAATGAAATAGAACTAATAACTACAGAGTTTTAATTAAGGGCTTGTTTTAGCATCATCATATCGTACAGCCGTTGATAATGCAGTATTGAAATTAGCAGAAAGTGGGAAATTGGTAGAACTAAAAAACCGTTGGTGGAAAGTGCCAGAAGATGAAGCATGTGTTGTAAGTGATTTGCATTTAACATTTCTTGTACATGCAATATACAAAACATTATCTTAATTGATATGTAACTGGTAGATTACTCGTGCGAGCATGGTTTTGTAAACTTTGTTTTTTTTTTGTAGACAGAAGAAGCTACCGAAGAAGGTGCCAGTGCCGCTGAATTGGGTGTGGACAATGTTGGTGGTGTGTTTGTTGTACTGGGGATAGGGTGTGGTATGGCAGCTGCTATGGGAGGCTTGGAGTTTCTCTGGCATGTTAGAGATGTAGCTGTTGAACAAAAGGTTAGATGAGTTATATTTATGTCAAGGTTCTATATATAACATACCTAACCATAAGAAGCTAGCGTTTATAAAAAGAATAGCCAACTGACTGAATAGAAGACTGACATTTAAGATGATGTTGATGATCTAGATGTTTAACAAACATTTATTGTAAGGAGCTAAACCACAGAGCATTCTTCAGAAGTTTCACAGATGTAAGCCGGGTCCACAGTTGTATCATTTACCCTATCACTCAATCCGTCTATGTATGACCGTATTATTTGTCGTACCTACTATATAAATCTTGTTACTATAAAAAGCTTGTATTCGTAAACGCTTTTCGGCTTTACTCCGACGTAACATCATCTCCACCGACCACCTCATATGGTGATTGTACTATAACAGATTCAACATGGAACGCGTATCGAGTATATGAGCGGCGTAGACATCATCGTCCACATTAACGAACTTGATACCGGCAATGCCGGTGAGCAGATTGCGTGACTGTTGCAAACGTAGTAGACCTTGCTTTACGTAGAAGGTACAGTTTATCTCCCCGTGGCCTTGCCTTCTACAAATCGTCTAAAATCTAATTTAAAGTCCCAAACCATGTTTTACCATGTTTTCGTATAATTCACAGATGACACCTTCTGAGGCTTTTTGGGCTGAGCTCACATTCGCTCTAAGTTTCTGGGAGACGGAGAAACCTGTGCAACACGACCGGTCGTCATCGTCGGCATCGAATTCAAACATAGCATCGAGAGCGTCGTCAGTTCTCAGATCAGCAGCAGACTTATTTCATCTTGATGTATTTAATAAATAGATATTTAACTTTATAATTTAGAAAGGAAATATTTCAATAAAAATACATTAAATTTTAATTGTTGTAATAGCAATCTTTCTATGGGGCTACTTACTCGTATTTATATTAATGTTGAAACGAGCCGTGTCATCATCATCATCTGCTGAGACCTTATCCCAATTAATTAGGGTCAGATTTTTTTTTTAATCTCTCTTTTTTGACCTTCCTCTCATATCTTTCCACTTGCAATTTCAATATTCTTCTGGTAATATTCATCCTTCCGCATTCTTTTATCCATACCAAGCTAACCTTTTACTCTTCAACATTTTCGTCACTTTTCAGACTTCCTCTTATATACTCAATTTTTATTCTTGTCACATCACACATCCATCTCAACATAAGCATTTCATTCAATGCATTCTTCTACTATACGTCCTTTTTACCGCGCAACATTCCAATCCATACATTACGGCAGGTCTACCTATACTCGTATACATAAACGACGGTTTTGTATATTTTACCCTTAAGTAAGAGGAATTCGAGGGTCACGAGCAGTATCGTGGGTATAAAAAAAGGAATAATAACGCAGTTTAGTGCATAATGGAATTTATTCAAAACACTGAAGTGTTAAAAAATATCCTTATGAAATACCAAAGACATCATGTAGACATACTAAAGACGTGATCTGCATTTGGTTTGCGTTTTTAAAAAATCACTGAAAACATTGTGCTTTAGATATTTAGGTAATTACAGTTCCAACATAACTACGTACAGTGTAGTAGCGCCACCAATTACCTGTCATACAAAATACAAAAATCATTTTTAGCTTTTTAGCATAATAAATAATGTTTTTACTTTGATTACTTGACGAAACAAAGATTAAGAATAGGGATGATGACAGTTTTTTTGATTGCAAATAAATTACGAGTAGGTATGCTAATAGTAAAGATTTTTCTAGAAGTAACAGGATATCTGCGATCATTACTTTTGGAGCTACAGGAATTTAAAGGGTCAGATTTGTGGCACTGCCTCGGATCCCTGAATGACGCCCCATACAAAATGGCACGTATTAATGACGTTGTTGATTGATGAACAAATCAACATGGTATCTCGAAAGTGACTATTTAAAGCGAAGGTTACATCCATTCTTCTAGTACTTACTGAGGATATTATGGGTCTTCCGATTGAACAGATTCCCATCACTGAGAAAGAGACGTCATTGAGGAGCAATTGCTTGAGAAAAGTATCCGATGCCTCAAATAGTGGATCAGCCTCACAAGTTACCTCGCACATAATCTGAGCCACCAATAGCTTTGTTTGTAATACCTGTAATATATTTTTTAAAGAGTATTTGCATCTTATTCTCTACATTTATGACCAATAATTTCGTGCAACTACAATAAGCCAGAAAGATTGTGTTTAAAGAGGTGCTACAATAGGGATGATGACAGTTTTTATAAAATTGTATTTAACTTAAGAGTATGCTAATAGTTAAAAGCAATTTTGTTGAAGTAACAGGGTATCTGCGATCATTCGAAGCTACAGGGATTTAATGGGTCAATTTTGTGGCGCTGCCATGCTTAATAGCTCATTGCCAAAATGCTAGACTACTCGCAAATGGCTCGAAAGAATGTCGTCGCTGAGAGATAGTTAAATATGTATGGGCGTTCAAACAAAATTACAAATATCTTTGTTACTTGTGCTTTTAGTTTATACTTCATGTAATGGTAAATGTCGCATTGAATGTAAGGAAGTTAAAAATTTATAAATATTCATCTAATTACATTAATTGATTGATTTTGAAATTTTATAATCTCATTTACCTATTTTGTTAACATCCAAACAATCTTAGTTTTGTTGAAATGTGTTAGTTAGTTAATATTGACCTCTTTTAATTTACCCAAATGTCTCATAAAAATCATTATAATATAGAAACCTTGTCATCATCCGTACCTATAGTCAATCTGGCGGGAATAGAATCCAAGACCGCACGTAGTTGGGCCCTACCCCTTTACCATGGAGCTATTGAGGAGATTGCGATAAGATAATATATAACATTTTCTTTGTTAAGGTATAACGAACTGATATGGAAAACAAAGTAAGATAATATTTACCTCTTCCTTAATACGATGGCAGGGTTGCACGAGCAGTATAACTCTATAGTTGTGACACAGAAACCAGATAATTTCAAGCATGACAGTTTGAACGGTATCTAAAACATTACCTACTTAAGACACATAAAAAAAGTTCCATCATAACATAACATAGTACAGAACAAGCAGGCATTCGATATAGGGTCCGCTTCATAGAATAGGCACAGAGAGTCGGGAGGGAGGGGGGGCTAGGACTACTCAGCCTCCCCAACAGTCAACTTCACTACAAACAGTAGTGCACTCAGAATAATTACTGATGAGACTCTGGACGAATGGCGGTATCACCATTTTCACAGGCTATACTATCAAATGGCACAGGCCGGTGTCGGGAAGCTGCGACACCGTTCAAACTCTGCGACGACCAACCCATAAAATACGCAGCGTGGTCATTATAACGCATTACCTTGAATGGATAAGAGCTCCAAACTGCCCCTTGGGCTAAATCGCGTTTTAGAGAGCCGCTGGCTGCTAGCGGCTCGAGACCGTGGTGTTTGGAAATCCATAGAAAAGGCCTATGGGTTATGTCTAACAGTAGAGATCCATCGTGGCTAATAATAATGATGATGATGATGATGATGATGATGATGATGATGATGATGATGATGATGATGATGATGATGATGATGATGGTGATGATGATAATGATGGTGATGGTGATGGTGATGATGATAAATGTAGATACTTACGATTGCTGCAGTTGTTTGTATATTGCAAGCATGAGGTCAACAATAGTGGTAAAAGACTAACCTGTCTCATTAACTAAAGCGTGTCTCATATTATTGATAGTTATTACTAAATAAATAGTAGGGACAATGAGATGGACCAACAGAAAGAAGTTATCATTATCGTTGAGGTCTCGAACTACGTCACATGTTCGAACGAAGCAGTTCGATATCTTACGTACTTCTCGAGCTAGTCGGATCGTTGGAGTGATTTTTATATCTGCAACACACATAGAGAGCGGGCTAGTTAGAGACATCAATAAGCGGAAGGTCTTGTACCTAGGACAGGATAGGTTTCTCGTGCCGATGATCATGATCGGCAAGATCGCAAGGAAAAGAGGAGTGGGAAGATGGAAGATGTCAAAGCTACTGAATGATTACAAACAGTGGAGTTGCATAAAGACGATTGGAAAACTATATATGGTTTAACCTGGAAGTTATAACGTAACTTTATTTCCTGAATTGACTTTATCTATTATAACACCAAAATATAAAAATACTTTCTTGGTAATTACCTTACCTTGTTTTATTTTTACATTGCCAAGTAAGTCGATAGCCTTGTTGATGGAAGTAACTGGAAGATATGAGTAACTGATTGCATTCCTTGATAACGGGCTTGAGCGTTTGTTGATTGCTGTTAAACAAAACGTTAATACGTATAAAATATTGATTATGTGAAATTAGTGTGCCTCTCTGATCTTTCTTTACACCCTCAAGTACACAGAGCCGATCAGCCAAGACGATTTTTTCCAAGCGCATCAAATCCTTGACTTAAGCGCGATGCAAGCAGGGGGCAGCTTTTCCCTTTTTGGTATATGGACCGGTTTCTTTTGGTTTACCGCGCTATCGATTGTTTTCTCTACAGTTACATTCGAAAGATTCCATCGCGATGTCATATTTTCGGCATAGTCTATGACCTATCCAGTTCCACTATCCGCGTCTAATTTGGTCTAGAATAGGGCTGTTTAGTCAGGGTCCAGAGACCAAAGATACCAAAGACAGTCAGTGACGTAGCTAGGTAAACAAGGGCCCTGGTGCAAACGAAACAATTGGGCCCCATAACAATCTAAACTGGTTAGGTTTTATTCAGTAAAATATGAAATATAATACTTCAAATACATAAAAATGCTAAGCTACTTTAGCATCAGCTGTTTTCAGTTCTATTGCGATTTCCTCGTAAGGATTCAAGGATTCCCTAAGCTTGAGGGCCCCGGAGCATAAACCTAAACTTGTAAACTACTAAACCTAAACCTAAACTACTAAACCCCTGATAGCTACGCCATTAAATACAGTATATAAAGGAGGACGGCATATAGATACTTCTTAATAAAGGAGCAGCTTATCGATTGAAAAGGCAACATATTTCCAAGTTTTGCATCTTTTTACTTTACAGTTAAAGATAATAATTAGAGTTTAACAGCTCCAGAAATCACATTAGACTTTACTCTTCAGCCTACACCAACCCCACAAATTCGCCCTTTTTTAAATCTCTTCTCGTGCCTATTTTGAGGAGCTTCCTCATATTGGAGCCCTGACCACCGATTGATTGGGCACTGGGTTTTACATTTTTCAATAGTGTTTTACGTATTTTATAAACATTTTTAAAAATAAAAAAGGATACTTAAGTAAATACCTAAATAAATAAGAAAAAGATTATACAAACAATATGAATAGTTAATAATAGTCATTAAAATTTAGTAACTAACATTCACGCCTTATCTGTGCTAGAGCATCCTCTAGACATTTGTTGATAGCTACAAAGCATGTGTTTATATTGAACGCGACAGAAATAAAGTGCAACATCATTATTTCCAGACATCCATACAGGGTGAAATCTATCAACGTGATGAACACTGAAACGAAATTATTTCTTTTAATATGTAATATTTTTTTTTAATTTGCTATTATCCGCGAAAAGCCGACGAATCCATGCGACAAAATACTCTCTACGTACGTTTCACCCCGAAACCGGAGCATCCTCAGGAGATGTTGACTCTACAACGTGTAAAACGTCGGCTTTTCGCGGATAATAGCAAAATAAATAAATTATTATATATTCATGATGAACTTCCGCAAAGTAACGCCTGCTTCTATCCAATTATTTCTTTTATCGGAATGTCGCAAACTCAATGCGTAAGTAAGAATGTCTGTCTGTCTGTTACCATCATAGGATCATAATTATAAAATATAACACATGACGCCGCGCGGTTTCTCCCGCGTGGTTACCGTTCCCGCAGGAATACGGGGATAAAAAAAACCATAGCCTTCATCGATAAATGGGCTAACTAACACTGAAAGAATTTTTCAAATCAGACCAGTAGTTCCTGTAATACATGAACTATTAGATAAATATAAAAAAATGCTTAAATAAAGTTTTAAATTTCACTCAAATAAAAATCAATTATTTCAAGCAAGTTTTTAAAAATACTTTGACTGCGGTTAAGTTAAATATAATATTTTGTTTTTGATATAGAATTTATTATATTTTAGGTTTAGTAAATGTATAGATTAAAAATGTTTGTGAAACTTGAAAATTTTCAAGGTCTATTCACGAAAATGTGTAGTATACCTACATTGTCTTTATCGTTACTTATATAGAAAACGTAAAATGTAATAGATTTCAAAACAGGGTAAAAGTTTACACAATTGCGCGAATAAAGTCCCGGGCGTTTGGTGGTTACACATAAATATTTTCGTTTGAAATTAAAAGAGTAATTAATATTTTGAGTAATCATACAATCATTGTTGTTCCAAAAATCTGTCAGCGGCAAAATCCAAATCTCAAATAATATCATGGTTATCATAAAAATGGCATGCCATTGTTTCAATCCTGTAGAACCCAAGTATTTGTAATTGAGGCTATTTTTAATCTGGAAATAAAAAAATATTACGGATGCTGCGTATTTCTTCGCCTTAGACCTTTTAATCCGGCCAGGGGCTTAGCTACCGCCGTATCAGCCGTATCAATGATACGGGGCCCCTGAACTACAGAGGCCCCTTACGTGTGAAAGCAAAAATTAGTAAAATGTAATCCACAATCACACTGAATCTGGTGCTTCCCAGAAAAAAAAACATATAAAAATAAACTGCCTATAGAGTTACACTTCAGAAATGACAAAAGTAAAAAAGCAAGCTTTTTTCCAGAGTTAAGCATGCGCCCAAAATTTGGAAACATCCTACATAAATTAAGTAAGTCACTGTCATATTTTTCATTAATGTTTCTTTTGTAAAATTTTTTACTTTTTATTTGGGCCTTGTATCAACTAATTTTGATACAAGGCCCCTCAAAGGCACGTTACGCCACTGAATCTGGTCCTGTCATAAAATCCGTTCTTAGCGGACTTCTACTATTAACTCCCTCCCTTCATTTGAAATGAAAATAAATTAGATTGATGGCAAAATCCGTTCTTAGCGGTAGTACCTTTTATGTATTCTGTGGCGGTAGGTAGCGACTAGATGTCCGTTAAGAACGGTTTTTGCGACACGGCCGGATCAAGGAGGTCTAAGGGCGGACGAAGTCGCGGGCCGCCCGCTAGTTACATATTTAACAAGTAGTAGGTATTATTTAATAAGCAATTAATCACCTATAAACAATATTGCCTATAAGTTTTAGGTAGGTATATTATATTAGAGATATATACTAATTTCATTAAATACTATACTAATTTCATTTCTATAATTTCTCGATGACAGCTCCTGCAGAAACTAAAAAGACGCACATTCAGTCTTTTTTCATTATGTAGGCGTTAATTTTATAAAAAAAATTACGTTTACACACGTACAAGGTTACTCCAGAGTTGGAGGAGATCGTTCCCCCTGAGAGGAGACTCCAGCTCAACAGTGGGCGGCATATGGCATGAGTAACGTAGGTCGGTACTAGGTATTACTATGTATAAAGTACCTCATTAATTTCCTTAACGCAATGTAGGTAACTTTTCATTTTAGACATGCCGCGGTAGGCTCCATACCACGTTGTGATCATAGTGACAAAATGATTCACTATGCTCATTATACGATTATTTCCATATTTTTTATCATCGATATCTGTTTCCGTTTTAGAGTCGTATGCGGAAATTAATAAAACAGCACAATTTACAATATAATATAAAAGATTTAAATGACACTCACGAAAATGCTCGCCAACCTGCATTTGAATCCCCTCTATAACGATGGAGGCTGTTAGGAGCCGATGGTTAACCCGAAGGCATGCTCGTCTAGACTCAAAAAGGGCAGGACGGACCTACCACGTTACATGGGTACTAAGATAGCTGATTTTTACATATACATATAATAACTTAACTTAAATTAATTAAATTAGCTTTAACTTCGTCAAAGCAGGCTCAAAATCCAGTTCCTATTGTAAACCCTATTCAATCCTAGGTTCTGCACTTGATTGGACTTTGAAGGGACTTTGTTACTGGATATGTATGAAAAATATTGTAAAATCCTAATTCAAGATCTAAACCAGTTATTTTCCTTTTTTCCAAACAAACTAAGCGTATAGTACATGTTGAGCTTACTGTGCCGTGGGAGACTAACATTCCGAAGGATCACAGTATAAAAGTGAATAAATATCATGACCTAACAAATGAATTGACTAAAGATGGCTATGTAGTTAATCTATACGCCGTAGAAGAAGGTGCGAGAGGATCACCAGCAAAACCTCTCTATAACTTGTTTAAGGACCTTGGCCTCTCTAGAACTGCAACAAGTTCTATATAAGAACGGGTATCCAAAGCTGCTCTAATAAGATGTTACCAAATTTGGCTACGCAGGGAGAACAATACGAACGGAGGCGGGGAGTGTTAATCGATTGTCAAGGAATTCCTTAACCCTACATCCTGTAGTCACAGTCCAGGACTCTGCTCGGAGCTTTTCTCTCTACCACGCGATGGACCCGGCACGTGCTCGGTGAATGGAATGCTAAGATATTCGTTTCTCTAAAATTGAACTGTATAATATAATGCACACCCAGACACTAAACACACCTATGTTCATCACATTTGACGGCCTCCGTGGCGCAGTGGCATGCGCGGTGGATTTACAAAACGGAGGTCCTGGGTTCGATCCCCGGCTGGGCAGATTGAGATTTTCTTAATTTGTCCAGGTCTGGCTGGTGGGAGGCTTCGGCCGTGGCTACTTACCACCTTACCGACAAAGACGTACCGCCAAGCGATTTAGCGTTCCGGTACGATGCCGTGGAGAAACCGAAAGGGGTGTGAATTTTCATCCTCCTCCTAACAAGTTAGCCCGCTTCCATCTTAGACTACATCATCACTTACCATCAGGTGAGATTGTAGTCAAGGGCTAACTTGTAAAGAATAAAAAAAAAAACATAAATATTTTCCAGCTGTGGGTATCGAACTGCTGTAGATGCAGAGAACAGATACTGGACAACCACGGAGTACGCGTCTCACACTTTGGTTTGATACTAGCGCAGATGATCAACATTTTGTCCCTACTTACTTTTACCTACTTTATGTATAAATACGAAATATACTGACTGAGGGCACTTATAAATATGAACCCAAGGAAGTATAACGGACGGGAAACGCAAGCAAAAATGGCGGATCCCGTGCTCTGGAAGCTTAAAGGCACAACTCCGAACAACCGCGACACCCACAGTATATAGGCCAACGGCTTATCAATCAGCCATTTCTCTTTCTTGGTCTCCATTATCTAAAAAGAAGGATTCCACCATCATTCAATATAACAATTAAGTATGTATAAATAAAATTGATAAAGATAGTTATGTTTGCTCAAGTGCTTATACTCATTTACACGATACCAAACCGAACATTTAAAATTTTTGTCTGTCTGTCTTTCTGTTTGTTCGGGCTAATCTTTAGAACGGCTGAACCAATTTTAACGGGACTTTCACGTGAAGATAGAGAGAGTTTGAGGGAACATATACTTACCTAGGCAACTTTTATCTCGAAAAAAACCATGATTTCCGCGAAATTTCTAATAAACTAAATTTCACGTGGCAAAGTAGCGATCGTCCGCTAGTATAAAGACACTATACTACAATTTTGTACTACACTACAATTTTATTAATATGTATATTGATTGACAACATCCTCTTTTACGGGAATTATGGGATGGAAAAATGGTATTTGTAATGACATACCTACCTGAGTGTAAGTAAGTAGGTACGGATACTGTTAGCATGTACCTATTTATCTACATACGACTGAACTGAATAACTAGTTATAATAAATAAGTTACATCTATACATCATGAAAGAAATTTAAGTAATAGTTTTGTATGTATTCAATAATTACATGGCTAACAAACAGAAATAATAAGAAACTAGCGGACGCCCGCAACTTCGTTAGTGTGAAATTCAGATTTCCACGGAATCTTGGATTTTTCCAGGATAAAAAGTAGCTTTTTAGTTGCTCAATAACCTCCTCTATCTATCTGTGTAAGTTCCGTTTCAATTGGTTCAGCCGGACCGGAGTCGGATTTCCTCCGACGACGATAAAACGGAGATTTCACTACTATTAAAAAATTTACATTTTTAAACTTTAAACATTAGTTTTTGATAGATGAATAGCGTCTAGCAATCCGAACTTGTCTATCTTAGTGAGCTCCAAACATTCCAAAGAAATTGCTTTTGCTTTTCAGAAATTTAAAGAAAATCAAATGTGAAAAAGACTTATTTCAGAGTGGAATAAATATATATATATATATATATATATTTTAAATAAATTTCCATATGCTTATTCCATACAAAACTATACCTACTGTATTTTATTTAAGCATAAGTACCTAATCTAAAAAAATACTAGGTATATTTTTTTGAAAAAATGTTAGCAGAGTTGCCAACATTTTTTTCTTCTGCAACTCCAGCCGCTTCATTAGTCGGAACAAACGGACAATTCAAATTTATTTATTAGTATAGATTTTCAATGTTTATGCTTGCAGGTGTCTTTCTACTTATCTGTCTTCCTAATGGTTCCGCCCAGTAGCATTAATACATCGGCGATGCATTGATTACCCGGTAAACAGTGGTTTTGTAAATACATATTGATCCCAATCTCAGATTGGTAAGGCATGAATTATACATATTTATTTGTTGTTCTAAGTGGTAAGTAGGTACAAGCGAACACAGATTCGAATATAGATACGAATGTATATACCTATGACATAGTGATCATAATGTATTGATTTTTAAAATAATAAAAATTATATACTAACTAAATTAAGTTTTTATTACCTAGGTTCACCTTCATCATCATTAGCAACTCGTATTCGGCTCACTGTTGAGCACGGGTCTCCTCTCAGAATGAGAGGGGTTAGGCCAATAGTCCACTACGCTTACCCAATGCGGATTAGCTGACTTCACACACATATAGAAATGAAGAAATTCTGATATGCAGATTTCCTTACGATGTTTTCCTTGTGATATTTAAGTTCTTAAAATGCACATATTCGTAACTGAAAAGTTGAAGGTGCATGCCCCGGACCGGATTTGAACCTTACTCCCTCCGAATTGAAGGCAGAGGTCAAATCCACTGGGCTATCACAGCTTTTGCCTAGGTTATATATTTATGTATAAGTATACTTAGATATAATTATATTTATATATAATTTTTGATAATATATCACGGCCTTCATGGCGCAGTGGTATGTGCAGTGAATTTACAAAACGGAGGTTCTGGGTTCGATCCCCGGCTGGGCTTGAGATTTTCTTAATTGGTCCAGTGGTCTGGCTGGTGGACGGATCAGGCGTGGCGTGGCGTGACACAATGGTCTCGAGCCGCCAGCATCCAGTGGCTTCCTGCCACCTTGATATCCTCGGTCCTCATAGTGGGGGGACGAGCAACACTGTGCTTTCCAGAGCGGGGTTGCTATTCCTGCACCATTGAAAGATAACAGAAATACAGGGGTTTTATTTTGCAACTTTGTAAACTTACCATTCCCATAAGATACACTCAAATTGTCAAATTTTCGGCAGGCACACTTTTTAACCGACTTCCAAAAAGGAGGAGGTTCTACGTTCGGCTGTATGTAGGTTTTTTTTTTTTTTTTTATGTATGTCCAGCGATAATTCCGTCATTTGTGGACTGATTTTGAAAATTCTTTTTTTGTTTTGAAGGGTTTGATTCCAGGGTGGTCCCATTTTTTTCATGTCAGGATCTGATGATGGGATCCTGGAGAAATCGAGGGGAACTTTCGAAAATCGCAGGGACGGCTAGTGCGTTTGTTAATGTTTCCATAAGGTATCTTAAAGCACTACAATTTTATGAAGGTCTGGAGTTGGTCTGATGATGAAGCCGAAAAACAGACGATGGAACTCGTCAACGATTTACAGCAGGTACCTTTTGTTTGGGCTAGATTTATTTGTATTGATGAGAACTTTCCACCTAGATGGGTTGTGACCGTATTGAGGGTCTGGTTACGAAGATGAAGGAGAGTTAAGGGAACTCCTCGACGGTTCACAGTAGCTACCTTTATTGGGACTTTATGAATTTGTATTGCTGAGAACTTTCCACCTAGATGGGTTGTGACTGAATTAAGGGTCTGGTATTGAAGACGAAGGACAATGAAGAGAACTTCTCGAAGGTTATTAGTATCAGTTTTGGTTACACTCAGTAGGTGTACTAACACTAAAAATTAAAAAATAAAAATTTTAATAAAAAAATTCAACCGACTTCCAACTCAAAAATTAGCCTAAACTAAAAAGCAAAAAATAACATCTTACCTATGTGCTACCTTCTGATCAGTTTGAAGGCGGTGCCAATCCAGTGTCATGTTTTAATTAAAGCCGTTTCTGAAAGAACCACAGAAATTTTGTAATTTAAACGGCTTAAATTAAAACATCACTGGCTTGGCACCGCCTTCAAACTGATCAGAAGGTAGCACATAGGTAAGATGTTATTTTTTGCTTTTTAGTTTAGGCTAATTTTTGAGTTGGAAGTCGGTTGAATTTTTTTATTAAATTTTTTTTAGCTATAAGCTAACCTAACCTTACCTGACGTGCTCGTTGAGTATTTCTGAAATAGTTTTTTTTGGCTGCCCTAAGCGATCAACGTTATCGAGGGCTCATACTCGTACTTGGTGGTCAGCATGAATGGTACCTTAGGCTTATTTGATGCACTCAAGTGAATCCCAAAATCTACCTTCATCGACTCCAATATGTGTTAGTATGGTACTATGTGAAGATATGAGTTATTTAATTGTGTAGGTCATGTATGCTTAGAATAACAAGCCGATCGTAAACAGGAAAATCACCTGGTAACATGTTCTGTTATCAAAAAATTTGGTTCATTCATGTTTTGAAGAAAGTATTAATTATTATATTAAAACATGTTAACATTTCATGTTATTTTATCTAAAAAACCGATATAGATACCATTTAACAAGCTGATACATATTCATCGAACAGTATAAATTAGGTGCAATTTTAGTACCAAACTCAGTAAGTCTAAAGGATTGTTTGGCAAGGAACTAGAGGAAGCAAGAGGAAGTCATCAAAATGTTCAAAGGTATTACCAAATTGTTCTAAAACACGAGTATTAAATCATTTATTGTTTCTAGAGAATTAACTATACTTATTCATTATCATTATCACAATCATCAGTCGACTCAATTAGACATCAGGCCTCATTTTTTCTCAGGGATTTTTTAGGACTTCGACTCACCACACTGTTTAAATGCGGGTTGGTAAGCTTATGGTGATGTCAAAGATCAAGACCGACTTAAAAGCCTTAACGTGCTCTCTGAAGCGCAAGGGTGTATCACCATCAACACCGGGCCGGATTACTGAGAATATCTTCAAGTAAAGCTAAAACTGACTGATTTTATAACACCTCGTGATTCAAAGCCGTAAGGACTATCCTCTGCATTAACAGTAAAATGCATTGGGGAATCTGCTAGTACGGTACCTCTATAAAATATCGTAATTTTTAAACAATCCAAAGGGCTATTTAATATAGGTACACCCTCGATTTCTATAGTGGTTTCCAGTTACCTATTCTAAGTTTCGTCAAAACACACAATGAGTTCGAAGGCGATGCCTAACCGTTCCCTAAAGATTAATCTATTCATTTCCTTTTCAGTTGGAAGCATTATCCTACTCAGCCTATTCGCAGTAGCTTTGGGTGAAGAAGAAATTGAACTGAACGATAAAGGATGCCCTGTGGACAACTCGATTTATAAAATTTTGCCTCACGATAACTGCAATAAGTTTTACAAATGCAGCAACGGTGAACCGGTCGAGTTTCAATGCCCGAAAACACTAATGTTCAGTTTAAACGATGAAGTATGTGATTGGCCTCGTGAGGTGGACTGTGGTAACAGAAAGAAGGAAGACGAAGTTGCAGAGGTAGATGAAGAATCCAGCGATCCCAAAGTTATTTGCGCTCGAGCTGGTTCTAATGGCGCGCTGATCCCTCACGAATATTGTAACCAGTTGTATATGTGTGCTCGTGGGGTACCTATTGAACTACAATGTCCCAATCCCCTTATGTATAACAAAGACACCAAACTTTGCGATTGGGAAAGTGAGGTTGAGTGTGGAGACCGACTGGTAGAAAAAGAAGAAGTCGAACATCCCGAAGAGAAAAAATAAGAAATATTTATTTATAATGATATGTTCTTAATTTATGCTGTATCTACTGGAAATTATTTGTCTAATAACTAATAAATAAAAATGCATTTGAATATTATTATTGTTTGTTACTTTTTCTCTCATTTGTTTGATTATACACCCGTTTTTAATATTTGACAATGTTTATAAAATAGATGATGTTGGTAATACATAAAAAATATATTAAATATTATGAAAAAGTCCTACTTCTACTAAGTACTAAGTCCTGTAATTCTTTTAATTCGCGTCATAACAAGGATTACTGCCGCCTATATCCGTTTTTTACAGTAATCCAACAGCCAAGCGAAAGCTTCATAATTATGGTGTTGGTCAAATCTTATCGCAACAATACCATTGATTACTGAAAGTGAAAGGACTAGGTTGAGTAGGTATCATAACAATAATGATTATCTTAACATTCCACATGATGGTAACTTGCGGAAAAAAGTGATGAGCAAGGTCCAAGTGTTTTGATTTTAACCTTTTCAGTAACTGTATAAAATATATCACGCATTTTCGTCTGGGACTGTACTGTATAAAATATATCACGCATTCTCGTCACGCAAGGATTAACATAAAGATGAAAGCGTACATGGGCATTTCTATTCCTACGTCATTCATTTGTTTTTATTTTGGTTTAACATTCTAAATAGGTAAGTACCTACCAACTAAAGAAACTGAATCGTTGTTACCTGCATAGATGGTAATATAGGATCTTGCTAACTTTCAGCCGGCCTAAAGTGAAGTATGTCTGGCTATCGCAGACTCAGTCCCACAGAACACAATACCTCAGTCCAATAACGAATCCTACAATCTTTATCTCAATAAGGATTGCAAGCATTGCAATGATTGCATCAGACACTAGGAAATTGATTTTCTCTATATCTTTAGACGAATTGATATAAGTAGGTAAATAATGCATTATTCACAGACGTCACTAAATAGTAGGCATTCATTAATTTCTAAATGATTTTCTGTAGGATATTTCCTTGTGATTCATGAACGAAAACGTCATTGTCATTGTCAACAAAATTAAAATAATACTTTAAGAATACCAACTTTTAAAAGTTCCCTAATTGTAGGGAAAATTTATATTCCTAACTCGTTTAAATTGTTCTCGTTGAGACAATCTCGAATTAGCGATACCATACAAAGAGTGAAGGTTGGTGTGTACTTAACTGAATGCAGGAAACTCACAGGAATATCATAAGTACTGTAACGTTGAATGTTGTTTGGTTAATGAATTTGTTGAGAATTGTATCTACGTTCTGTCCGTTGACTAGAAAATACAACTTAATATTATATTAGTTTCTTCATTCTATTCTCTGTTCATTCCGGCATACTTGGTAAATTAGCAACTCGGTGCTGGCAGGACCAGCTGTTTATGTCTTTGTCAAAAAGACAGTAGTTTGACAAGTTGACAACTTAAGTCCTAAAAAAATACCTATTACCTACATACGTTTACTTTACTTTACTTTCTGTCGGCGTGTCATAACATTTTACTTATTCGTGTCGGAAATTACTAAAGTAATATATAAGTTTTGTGTTAATTTCTAATTGTAGTATCAATTGGTGTTTATATAACAATGCCAGACATAGAAAAGCTGTCGGTTGGTGAGTAACTTTCTAACCTATAATCCGTTCCTGTCCAATCCTCTACCAAGTATACTAGATTTTACGAAAATTAGTCGAATAGTAAAGGTAATTAAATTATACGTAAACTGCATACAAAAACATTAAATTGCAATATTTACACAAAATATGTAAATTAGAAAATAGTCCTACATTAAGTGGATAAATCGTAAATTCTGCAAATTGACGCAATCTGGTATACGCTTGCGTACTTCTGATCCAGCTGTGAGTAAAGTTTTATTTTCCGTTCTACGGTATTGAATGGTTTCGATTACCTAATGTAACTTATTTTACTGGTATAAAATATATTTTCGCATAACTTTATTTCTTACCACCAATCTTGGTAAAATAAAGGTTTTACTTTGCCACAGTTATTGATTAATTTATTTATGAAAACCTGTCCAGCGCGGAAATGCAGCAAGTATTCTTGCCAACATTCCATGTGGGCATGATTTCTATAGTTATTAAGATAACTTAGCTTATGTTCCTTGTAAGAATAATATGTATGTAAATTGAGTATTTTATTTTAGTATATTCATTGAAATTTGCAAGTTGGTTACCCTGCTGTTTTTATTCTTATTGATGATCCTCCTTTTGATAATCTTATTAAATGTGCAGACATTCAATGTCTTCTTTCTTAAAGTATATTTTTATAAGTTATTTTTTTTAAAAGAATATTTGGCATAACTTTTAAATATGACATCATAAATAATAATCAATCAATATGAAATATCAGAATACCCTTTAAAATACTTAATTTTATTTACTGTATTGTTTATAATATCATTTTAAGTAAATATTATAGAAAACTCTCATAAATAATAAAAAGTAAAAGTATGTTACATACCATATTGATACATCAAATGTATTCTACAGATCTGTACACATCTGAAAAAAATGGTAGCGATGAGACTGGGGATGGTTCAACAGAGAAACCATTTAAGACAATTCTCCAAGCTATGCGCCATGCTGGAAAAGAACCATTTCCAACCATATATGTTGACTCAAAAGATGACACTAAAACATATGATGTAGCTGCTAAATCCCAGTTAAAAAAGATTCAAAAAATCTGGCTGAGGGAATCTTACAAGGCAGCAGATAAAGCTAAGGCAGAAGAGGAGAAAGATGAAAAGAGATTGCAAAACTTGGAAGAGGCAAAGAAGATAATCTTGGAGCAAGATCCTTCTTTGCCTAAAGCTAAAATTATAAAAATCTTTGAAGGTAAGATAAATTATTGCTGTGTAAACACAGTACTGCATCAACCATATCAGGTCCTGCTAGTAAAGGTCCTCTAACTTGTTAGGAGGAGGATGAAAATTCACACCGCTTTCAGTATCTACACAGCATCATACCAGAATGCTAAATCGCTTGGCGGTACGTCTTTGCCAGTAGGGTGGTAACTAGCCACGGCCGAAGCTTCCCACCAGCCAGACCTGGACGAATTAAGAAAATCTCAATCTGTCCAGACGGGGATCGAACCCAGGACCTCCGTCTTGTAAATCCGCCGCGCATACCACTGCGCCACGGAGGCTTTTGCCACTTTGATGAGTATGAAGCGTTTCAGCTTGGCGACTCTTTGACCGTTGTCAGTGACTGGTTCTTCTTGTTAGATCTTCTCATTTTGGTTTTTATAATAACCCCTTTTTATGTTTTAGCTGGAGATAACCGTGGAGATAGAATATGTGTGCGTGGTTGGGTGCACCGTTTGCGGCGTCAAGGCAAGGCTCTCACTTTCCTCACGCTGAGAGATGGCACTGGCTACCTGCAATGTGTCCTACACGGAGTACTCTGCCAAACGTACAATGCTCTAGTACTTTCTACTGAATCTTCTGTTGCTCTGTATGGAAAACTAGAAGTTGTACCTGAAGGAAAAGTTGTAAGTAATTTTAAGATACACTCATCAGTGTCATCTACTTCTCCTTATCCCATTTATGTGGGGTCGACAAAATATGTCAAACTCTTTTTTTATTTATTAACTTATCATCTACTCTTTCTACACTTAGTTAATGGACTTACTCCTTCTGATGACCCATAACCTCTATGACGAACAGCTCAATGTCGAATGATAGATTGCTGAGTAACAGTATAAGAGAAAGGCGAAAAAAAAGAGTTAATTAAAAAATATGGACTTAACATTTATATGGGACCTTAGATAGGGTTTGACTGTTAAGTAGTACATTAATATAGTGAAGCTGCATGCAAATGCTAGTATAGTTCAAAATAAATAAGCAGTTTTTCATTTTCAATTGTAATTAATAAGGCACCAGGAGGTCATGAGCTGACAGCAGATTACTGGGAGCTTATCGGTTTAGCACCTCCCGGTGGAGCTGATGCTATTCTGAACGAGGATGCTCTTCCTGATGTTCAATTGGACAACAGGTAAGATATTTATATCTATATTCAACCATCTGTACGGGCATCTGTGATGGCCTCTCCGGCGATTCGCGCGCGCCAAGGTTACGCGTTTTTAAAACGCCGATTGCATTAAAATGTATTATTGGGGCTATTTAAATATTTTTTTTGTTGGAATTGTTATTAAACAAGCTAATTTTAATTAATAAATGCAATAATACAGTAAAAACAAATAATTTTCAATAAAAATATTGAAATACGAACGCGCGATAGTTGCCCGAATAACGCACAAAACCCGCTCTATATTAAATTTTTACCTTTATTTCTACATCGTCTTTGGTTATTTACTTAATCTATATATTATTTTACTCTACCAAAGAATAAAACACTCATAATGTTCAAAGATTTTTAAAAAATATGAGTTTGAAATCCCGCGTCTGTGGGCCGCGCTTCCAAAGCGCGGTTTTAAAAACTGTCATTACTAATCACAGACAAGTTTTGTAGAAGTATTGAGTGATTATAATAATAATAATAATAATAATACTTTTATTTCAAACTTCAATAGGCTCATAGTTATGTTAGTAAAAATACAATGTGTTAGTAACTTATAAACTACTTAAGTATAGTAATATAACTTATTCTATTTCTAGTACTCGTAATATGTGTGTCACTGCCGCTCCAATCCATTTGACATGGAACAGCAGTAATTCACATATTTACAGTCCAACCTGCTCGCAATCATTGCTAGAATGCTGTTGGTGCCGCCCCGCACCCTGCGCACCAAGGATCCACAACGTTTGCGCATTGTGGCGTAAAAACAGTCAACACGCGCATCCGCGAACATCCCCGATGCGCTACAAAAGCGGGGCAACCCCATCAGCACCCTGAATGCGTTGTTATATTGTACACGGAGAGCGTTATAAGATTTTTGAGAGTATTTGGCCCACAGACTGCACGTGTAGAAACTAGTGCAGTATGCTCTGAACAACGTAATTTTAACGGCATATGAACACCGCGCAAACCTGCGAGCCAGCATATTTGCTCTTACTGATAACGCTCTCCGTTCTCTCTCGATGTCAGTGTCGTCTCTAAGGTCAGGGGTCAACATGTGTCCGAGGTACTTGACTTTATTCACTCTCTCTAATGCTACGCGATTCAGCGAGATAGGTGGAAGGGTTAGATTTTTAGATATTTTACCCTCTGCCTCAAAAACCATCACTACACTCTTTTTAGTGTTATAGGCAAGACCATGTTTCTCCACATAAGCCTCACATACAGCTATGAGCTTCCTGAGACCACAGATTGACGCACTCAACAGCACCATATCATCGGCGTAACTTAAGTTATTTAAAGACACTCCATCTATGTAGCAGCCGGTTCTGGTGCTGCTGAGCTCGCCTAGCAAGTCATCCACGTACAGGTTGAATAGCGTAGGTGAGCTTAACCCCCCCTGCCTCACTCCGCACTCCAACCCATACGAGTCTGACAATGCGCCTGCCCACCGGACATTGTTGACCTGGTTTCTATACCAATATTTAAAAATGTTGGTGAGTTCTGGAGGTAGTTTTGCTTCCTCCATCTTTCGCCATAGGATGTCATAAGAAACCAGGTCAAATGCTTTAGACAAGTCCAGAAAACAGGCGTAAATCTGAGTCTTCCTCTTGGCATAGTATGTGACAGCATGCTTCAGCCCCAAAACAGCACTCTCAGTAGACAAACCATGTCGGAAACCAAATTGGTTGTCGTGTGGTCTAAAGAAATTATTTAAGTGAGAGTTAAGCATGCTGTCAAATACCTTCGCGATGACAGTAGCCAATGAGATGGGCCTATAGTTGGTTTTATCGGATAAGTCCCTGGTTTTGTTTTTCATTATAGGCACAACTATAGTACGCATCATCTCACTGGGCATGTAGCTGTGGCTAATACAAATGTTGTACAACATGGCCAAGACCCTCGGTAGATGTGGCCCAGCATGTTGTAGATGCTCGATGCCAAGACCATCATGGCCCGGGGATTTACCTCTGGTCATATGCTTGATAGTGCTTTCAATTTCTTTATACTTGAATTGTATCCCCACCACCCTGTCAGTCTCAACATCAGGCATCAAATGAGAGGGCCCCAATGGCGATTTTACAAAAAGTGGTCCTTGAAAACATTGGAAATCGTTTCAGGGTCGCTCACGCCGCTGACGCTCACGGGTATAGAAGGCTTAGCATTTATTTTATTTGTATGCTTCCAAAAACCCCTAAAGTCATATTTAGAATGATGTGAGGCCAGAATGTCCATTTTTATCTGTTCTTGGTGGTTTTGACACCATTTTAAACGTGCTTTGAAAATTCTTCTGGCCTCAGTCATCTCCGTATAAAACGGCCCACCAGCTGGTTTACCGTAAGATACCCACAACAAAAATTTTTGTCTTGCCTTCCCGTGTGCTTCAGCTACATGCTTATTCCAGCCTATCACTTTGTTTTTAATTTTCCTCTTTCTTGGCTTTCTACTCATTACAGACGCTTCTCGAAGGGCCTGGACGATGTCGCTGTACAACTTTGTAATAGCAACCCTATGTTCTGGATTACTACAAGTACGATCACAGCAATCACAAAGCTCGTGTGGAAAGTCTATTAGTCTTAACCTAGTATGACATTCTCTCTGATATGTGTATATCTGCTCTTGATTTCTGTCCCCCCATGTGACTTCATTCAGCGAGGTGTTAATAGCAGGTTTCTTTGGTATTAACCCATTTAAGTTGCATTCCACAACCAGAGGGAAATGGTCAGACCACAACACATCATACAACACATAAACATTTTGTACGCAAGTTAAAACGGATTTAGTCACAACGCAATGGTCAAGCCACCGCTTGGAGCCATGAACTTCGCTCACAAACGTGTATGTATCAGACATCAAACCTAACATATCCGTATCAATACAAGCCCATTCTTGCTCTATACAGAACAGAAAGTTCGCTATAAAACATTTCAGTTGGATGTGCATTATAGTCCCCTAATATATACACACAACTTTCACTATGAGTGTCAATAATCGCACTTACCGAGCTTAGTGTATCAGTAAAATCCGTTAAATTTGCCACTGAATCCGTAGGCATGTAAACGCTCATAATTATACACGATTTCTCCGGTAACACTATTCTTATAGCACAAATACGCGGATTATGACACTGCACCACAGACACATTTTGAAACACACTACGCCTCCATAACAGCGCGACCCCGCCGTGCGGACGACCGCGTAGGATGCCTGCAGCGGTATCCACCGCCGACACTCCTGTCGAGCTGAAGTCTTCACTCAACGTGTCGAGATAGGGCAAGTCTTCCTGTAACAGCCATGTTTCTTGTAGCGCTATTATATCTGACGTCAAACAAAGTTCGCGTATACACTGTGCAGAGCGCTTCACACTCTTACAATTAAAGGTCACAAATTTACATGTTAGACCTTTATCCATTAACAGCTAGTAAGTCATTCGTCACCACCTCTGATACAGGTGTTTCATTCGGGCGCTTGAGCTTAAAATGCACAAACCGTCGGAAAATAATTCCCTGTGGCCATAAATTCACATCTAGGTACAACGACAGCTTGCTCTGTGATACAAAAAGCTTAAGTATATGCGTTGTGTTCACACTTTCGTTTAATTACGATTTTCTCTAAGCGGACGTCTTCATTTGTTTTGCTCCTAATATAATTAATTATATCCGGCTCTGTCGTATTTTTACTCACGTTTGTTATGAACAGTGGTATTTTTCGGTCCGCCGCTCTAAATTTCTCCTCCGAATCTACCATTACATTGCCCGTTCTGCCTATGAAACGGTTTTTGGATTTTGGCGCCTTCCTTTGTACCACCGTCCACCCTTCATTTCGATTTTGATCCCTGGCGACACTCGCATAAGATTTACTTTCCGCTGTCCCCGCCGACTCGCCGCTCGGCTCGGTAGGCAAACGCGATGACTCATACGTCACCCCGACCGTCGCTTTACCGTTGACGGAGTTGTTGCCGCTCGTGACGCATCGCTGCGATTTTACTGATGTATTCCGTCGAAACTCAGTACTACCCTCCACCTTATTTAAATCAATGCTTCTAAAATTCAGATTGTATTCATTTGGGGGCGATACTTCACTGTTCGACGGATCCATACTGGCTGATATTATCGTTTCATCCAAGTGAGATAAGCCAAACGGACCACTATCCCTATATGCTCCCCTTTTCATGTTTACTTTTACAGCTGAGAAGGGCGGCGAGGATTGATTTACGTTTAAACATTTTCGTTTTAAATCTTCGACTTGTTCAACGGTTGCATACGAAGTTTTTATGTTTGTGATTTCAGACTGTATAATCATCAAATCTTTGAGCAACTTGGAGACATCGAGGTGGTCAAAAGTTATTGGTGGCAATTTTTCCAGGTCTCGAGCCACAAAAACTGGCAATGCGTCTGGATCGAAAACTTTGAAAATACTGATGATGTCATGTAGCATTCGGTTTTCCTTGCCTTTTCCTTTGCGAACCGTTCTTTCTGACGTTTGATCTTTCGGCAACGACTCGAGCAGTAATTTGTTTGCATTCTCAATCTGCTCAGGCGAAAAAGCAGACTTACATATTTGCACCAAACTTATCTCATCCGCGATCGAGATTTTATTTTGAATGTAAGCTAAAAGCTCGTCAATCACTATATTGCAACTGTTACACTTTATAAACGTTGTCATTTTGAGAACCACTAAACGCTTCCGTCAAGAAACGTCCGACGTGCGTCGATGCGCGCGCGCGACTGAAATTATATGTCATCCTTTTTCGAAAAACAAATTATATGTCATCCTTTTTCTTTTTACTACACGTAATATAACTTAGAGCAAGATAGAGACGTCTCTACAAAGAAAAAAACACTAAAATAAACAACGATTACGTAACTCGGCTCCAGGAGTCGAGCCCACAGATGCGCGACATTTACAGCTCGACTCCAGGAGTCGAGTCTACAGATGACTGGAACAGTTCAGTTTTAGCTTTCTTACATTAAATGTGACACTTTTCAATATGAACTATAAACATAAACGCACAAATAACAAAGACATTAGTAATTTTGTTTAACCGCCCATACAAATCTAACGATCATTATGGACCTACAACGTCATTTAGTATAGGGCGTTTTTTCAGGGATCCGCGGCAGCGCCGCAAACCTGACCCTTTAAATCCCTGTAGCTACGAAAGTAATGATAGCAGATACCCTGTTACTTTTACAATATTGCTTTACTATTAGCATACTCCTAATTTATATACAATTTAAAAAACTGTCTTCATCCCTATTGTATTGAAAACATTGTTTGTAACTCGATTCCAGGCATATAATGATTCGTGGCGAGAACACAACGAAGGTGTTGAGAATGAGAGCAGTGGTTACCCAGGCGTTCCGCGAACACTTCGCGTCTCGTCACTACACTGAGGTGCAACCGCCCACCCTTGTGCAGACCCAGTGTGAAGGCGGCTCTACTCTGTTCAAGTTTGATTACTTTGGGTAAGGTTTTAATTTAAATTTTTGATATATTTTTTTGAATGCTTGCCTTTTGACTCGGTTTGTGCAGTTGTGCAAATGTTCGTAGTCATTTGTATGTCGGACATAAATTAAGGAAATTCGGTCGGTCACAAGTCTGTGTGTTTGCGTACTAATAAACATGTTTTTTTTATTCTTTACAAGTTAGCCCTTGACTACAATCTCACCTGATGTTAAGTGATGATGCAGTCTAAGATGGAAGCGGGCTAACTTGTTAGGAGGAGGATGAAAATCCACACACATGTATGGTCTTTCTTCTTTTTATGGATATGCAAATGATCCAGTGACATAGATTTTTCACTTTTTCTTGATTTTATAATAAACTAGCGGGCGTCCGCGTGGTATTAAGTTTTTCACAAATCCCGCGGGAACCATGAATTTTTCCGGGATAAAAAGTAGCCTATGTGTTAATTCAGGGTAAAATCTATTTTCATTCCAAATTTCAGCCAAATTGCCGCAAAATTGACAAAGTTTCATACAAACTTTTATCCCCTATTTTATCCCCTTGTTTTATCTAGAAAAACAAAATGTAGCCTTGTGTTGGCTATAAAAGTTAGTTTAAGCTCTTGTTTGATGTCTATCATGCTTACCTTTAGAACGCATTGATGCATCTGCAAGCAGCAAGTATAGATGTCGACATCTGATTGCTGAATTTATTATCTAGCCAAACGTTTTTGACGGCCTCCGTGGCGCAGTGGTATGCGCGGTGGATTTACAAGACGGAGGTCCTGGGTTCGATCCCCGGCTAGGCAGATTGAGATTTTCTTAATTTGTCCAGGTCTGGCTGGTGGGAGGCTTTGGCCGTGGCTAGTTACCACCCTACCGGCAAAGACGTACCGCCAAGCGATTTAGCGTTCCGGTACGATGCCGTGTAGAAACCGAAAGGGGTGTGGATTTTCATCCTCCTCCTAACAAGTTAGCCCGCTTCCATCTTAGACTGCATCATCACTTACCATCAGGTGAGATTGTAGTCAAGGGCTAACTTGTAAAGAATAAAAAAAAAAAAAAAAAAAAGTCTGTAGAGTTTAAAGTTTGTAGTCACTGCCAAGTATGCAAACTTTAGTTTGTTTAATTATAGAGAATTTCAATGTGATTTCTTGTGCAAAAGCGTACATTGCCTTTTAACAGTTGTGACTTGAAATTGCAGTTTTAAACCATCTGATCGTAACATATTTTTCTTTATTCATGTTGTGGCTTGTGTTTTTACACTTCCAAAATGAACACGAAGGTATACCTAATTAAGGGATTAAAATAAGAAAATAACAGTAAATACTATTTTAAGGCCACGTTCACTCACGCTTGTTACGTACTAAGATAAGATGTGCGTGCACGTCTTTGGGTAATGACATAAAATTGTGCGTTCTTTAATAAAGAGGGGTCCATCTAACGATTTATATCGATGTTTTAAACACTTAAAATATGTCAAAGCTTAAATTGCAGAAATTGTTATTTTTTATGATATTTTACTTTAAAACATAGTTTTGTTGTCAGAAACCGATTTAAACATAAATAAAAATGTACATTTATGTTTAAATCGGTTTAAATCGGGGGTTGGAGCTGTTCACGTCCGTAGGATGTACCTAAATTAGTTATTCTAATACTCGTAACCCTACACGTGACCCCTGGGTGGTGCTAATCGAACAGCAACTTTTTAGGTGGTAGGCTCCGGCCGAGGCTTGTGATACCACCATGTGAGCAAAGCCGCTCCGCCAAGTGATTCTTCGCGTTCCGGAGCGTTGCTTACAGTAGCTATTTAGTTGAGGTTGGGTATGTACAGTTGCGCTATGTTTTTCATGACAAGTTTCCTGATTTGCTTGGTGGATGCACTGGACGTCTCGATTTGGAGGCTAGCGGGATCCGAAGCACGGTGCACCGCTGGCCGACCGCAGGCAGTAGGGGGCCCAATTGTAGGCTAGCCACCTACGAGAGGCTGCCCCGCCACCTTTTAGAGAAAAATCTTGGATTGGCTTTCATTGTGCCGGTTGGCGACCGGAGAGAGGTCCCGATGGCGAGTTCCAAGGGGGTTCGGGCGTCCCCGCAGCCTCCAGTCGAGCCTTCCATCAGTGCTATCCCCTTGTAAACAGTGAAGTCTAGAAGCAGAGCGCCTCGTACAACTGCCATCCTCCTGCCTATTCACCCCGTTTTTACTATTAATGAAACAAAAAAAGAAGAAATATAAGTTTAAACAGCGGCTGCACCACCTCTCACTCAAAGTGCACCTCACGAACATACGAGGACTGCACTCTAATCTCCTAGCAGTCCATCACCATCTGGAGACTGAAAGGCCGCACTTGATGTTTCTTACGGAGACGCAAATTGGAAATCCAGCAGACAGTTCATACTTGCATTATCCTGGCTACTCCCTAGAGTGTCATTTCAAACCTCATGCCGGAGTTTGCATGTATGTACGTAATGATGTCTGCTGCCGGCGCCTACGTAATCTTGAGATACCCAATTACTCAGTCTTGTGGTGTTTACTAGACACTGGTACCCAGCAAACGATATATGCTTGTGTCTATCGCTCTCATGATGGTGATAGTGAGACGACTAAGCTTTTCGAATACCTCAGCGATTCGGCCGATATTGTTCTTCAACGGTATCCAGGTGCTAACATGGTTTTTTTGGGAGATTTCAATGCGCATCATAAAGATTGGCTATTCCCGTTTGAGAAAACGGACCATGCTGGAAGGGAAGCGTATAATTTTGCCTTATCCCTAGATCTCTCCCAACTAGTCCGGGAAGCGACTAGGATACATGATGTTGACGGACATACACCCAATTGTCTTGACTTAGTGCTGACTACCGACCCAGATCAATTCTCGATATCAGTATCATCGCCACTTGGTACTTCTGATCATTGTGTGGTAAGGTCAATTTCCAGCCACCAACCCACCGTTTCCAACCCTGGCTGCTTAAGACGGATCTGGAAATTTAAGTCAGCTAATTGGGATGAGATGCGTCATTTTTTTGCTTCTTATCCCTGGCACCAGATTTGCTTCTCTTCCGATGATCCGTCGAGCTGTGAAAGAGCAATATCCGAGGTGATACATCAGGCAATGGAATATTTTATTCCATTTTCTGATGTGTCCCTTGATGGTAAGACCCCAAAGTGGTACAATGCTGATTGTGCCTCAGCCGAGGCCCTTAAACAATCGGCATTTGTGACCTGGGCACAAGCTCGTTGTCAAATGGCTCCGGATTTGAAATTGAAAAAACGAGAGTTCAATGCTGCTGCCAAGTCTTACAAAAAGGTGTTAAAAAAAGCTCGTTTCTCACGTACAAAACGCATTGGCAATAAATTAGCCACCTATCCTAGTGGTACCAAAGCTTTTTGGTCTTTAGCCAAATCTGTAGAAACGAACTTTTGTCGACCATCGTTGCCGCCTCTGCTGAAACCTGACGGATCACTGGTTTTTACTGCAACTGAAAAGGCAAACCTTCTGGCCTCTCATTTTGCTAACAATTCAGTCTTGGACGCTGGGAATTCTTGTCCCCCTAACCTCCCTATATGTGACTCTGTAATGTCGGAGGTGCATATCCATCAAAAGGAGGTTCTAAGAGTAATCCGGTCTCTAGACGTACATAAAGCCAGCGGTCCTGATGGTATCCCGGCAATAGTTCTGCGTTATTGTGCACCCGAATTAGCTCCTATCTTGACACGTCTGTATCGCCTATCTCTGAGAACATCTCGAGTTCCTAAATCCTGGAAGATTGCAAATGTACAACCCGTACCAAAGAAAGGAAGTCGTGCCGACCCATCAAACTATAGGCCTATCTCAATCACCTCAATCTTGTGTAAGAGCATGGAAAGAATAATAAATACCAGGCTCTTAGCATACCTTGAGTGTCATGATCTTCTCTCAGACAGCCAGTATGGTTTTCGCCAAAATAGGTCTGCTGGTGATTTACTCGTGTATGCAACTCATGTTTGGGGTGAGGCAATTGATAAGCACGGAGAGGCACTTGCTGTCTCTCTCGACATATCTAAGGCATTTGACAGGGTCTGGCACGATAGCCTCATTAGTAAGCTTCCAGCGTATGGACTTCCACCGAGCTTGTGTGACTGGATATCCGACTTTTTGAGTGAACGATCCTTCCGAGTGGTTACTGATGGCTGCTCATCGGATCTAATGGCTATTAACGCTGGAGTTCCTCAAGGGTCGGTACTTTCCGCTACTCTTTTTTTACTGCATATTAATGACCTGCTGAAACCTGGAACCCTTGGTTATGCAGATGACAGTACAGTAACGGAAAGATATTTATCCGGACCACGCGCCGGTGGAACTGAAACTAACGAACTCAGGGAGGCGATGGTTTCTCGATTGAACTCTACCCTAAAGGAAGTCTCCGAATGGGGCGACGCTAATTTAGTTCAGTTCAATGCAACCAAAACGCAGGCATGTCTACTGACGGCAAAACGGACTCCTTTTCCATTTACACCTACATTCAGAAATGTATCCTTGCCTATCACTGACCACATCGATCTCCTGGGTTTCGATATTTCGGCTAACATCAACTTTGGGCGGTCCATAGAATCTAAAGCCAAAACCGCGGCCAAAAAACTTGGAATACTCCGTAAGGTTAAGCAGTACTTCTCCTCACAGCAATTACTCTATATCAGGCCCAAGTCCGGTCTTGCATGGAGTACTGCAGCCATCTTTTTGACGGCTCAGCCAAATACCAATTGGCTGCTTTGGATGCTGTGGATCGCCGAGCCAGGAGACTCATTGGCACAGATTCACCGCTTTTGACCAAACTCCAGACCCTTGAGCATCGGCGGAAAGTTGCCAGTTTATCGGTGTTTTATAGGATATATTTTGGAGAATGTGCTCAGGAGCTATTCGATGTCATACCACCTTCGCCTTTTTACCATCGCACCGCAAGACATCGGATGGGTTTTCATCCCTATATTGTAGATGTCCCTAGGACCCGTACAAAACGCTTTGCGTCTTCTTTTCTCATACGCACGGCTAAGGTTTGGAATACCCTTCCCAAGTCTGTGTTTCCTGAATATTATAACTTGGGTATCTTCAAAACAAGAGTGAATAGGCACCTTCTAGGCAAGCGTGTCCCATCTTAGACTGTATCTACACTTACCATCAGGTTAGATCATGGTCAAACGCGGGCCTATTTGCATTAAAAAAAAAAAAAAAAAAAAACATTTCCGATTTGTTAACAGAGAACAGGCGTACTTAACGCAGAGCTCTCAGCTGTACTTGGAGACGTGTCTGGCGGCACTGGGCGACGTGTACTGCATCGCGCAGTCCTACCGCGCGGAGCAGTCCCGCACCAGGAGACATCTGGCAGAGTGAGTACAATACGGATACACTACATATTATTACTATACTAAAGCCATACTCGAGAAGTACTTTTTATCAACCAACAAATTAAAAATGAGGGTATAAATCATTAGTCATTTCACACCTAGTAATAATTATAATTAACTTATTCTTAAATTAATGAAAATAAAATTGATTAATAAGCTTAAAACAACTAGATATAGTTAATATATTTTGAATAATATTTTATAAAACAACAATACATAATTTAAATAAAAAAGTTATGAAATTACATGCGTTTTCTACCCTCATTTCTAATTTATTTGTTAGTAAACAGTACTCCTCGAGTATGGCAGTAGTATAGTTTTACAATATTTATGATATATCTAACCAAAGCTGCTCTAGAAGGATCTTATAGAACAAGGAATAAGAACTGAATACTGACTGAAACTTCTGGCGGGCATGCGTTTCAATCAAAAATCTCCATAAAAGTTCCTTTTACACAAAAGACTAGAGCTACAAAGGGTTTTTTGGAATGTTGACCTTGTAGAGGAGAAAATTGGAAGGGGGAAGTTGGAGGGATTTATATTTTAGTCTTAGAGTCGGTAGAGTCGTAAAAATACTAAAATTATTAAATGTGACGTAAAACCTGTAGGCCTAACATGTGACCTACAACATATCTCATGGAGACAAAATGAAGTATGACTGGCCGAACTAAAAATATCGCTCCTTCTCTTCTTCCTATAGCAAAAAAGAGATTGTGATATTTTCAGTTTGGTTCTATTGAATCATCGATATGTCATTTTGTCTTCACGAGATGTCATGGCTCGCATGAGAAGCCTCAACTCGAAGGCTTAGACTTAATGTAATGTTAATTTATTATACAACAGATACAGCCACGTGGAAGGTGAATTCCCTTTCATCACATTTGAGGAGCTGTTGGAGAGGATCGAGGACTTGGTGGTGGATGTCGTAGACAGGGTGCTAGCCTCCCCTGACGGACAGCTGGTGTATGAGCTGAACCCGAACTTTAAGGTAATAAAATTCAACTTTAAACATATTTCATGTTGTTTTATTTACGGAAGACGGTTGGGATCTTAAGGTTTGTGAAACATTATTATCTAGCAAACTGAACTAACAACTACTTTGTAATAACAAGCTCATGACTAAGGGCCTAGTGGGTTCGAAACTAGTCGGGCATACTCCGACGTTATATCACGTGAGTTCAGCCGATACAGGGTGCTCGGGAGTATTTCCCGATATAATTATTAGTGGAAAGAAGTTCCTTAACACGCGTTGCGAAAGGGCTAGACGGAAAAAATTAAGACCAAAAGTTGAACCAACACTTTTTACCTGACTGTGTAAGAAGGAGGGTAATGTTTTTGCTATAGTTGTAAGCCGTGACCTGAAGACAGCTGGTGAGCTCCAGGGTAGCGATAATAGCTATAGCGATAGCAATAGTGAACTTGTTTCCATCTGGGTGTCCCTTGACACCTCTTGAGTTTTTATTTATTAAATAGTTTTCCTATTATTAATGTTACAATTTGTTTATACAGCGACCACAGAAGCCGTTCAAGCGCATGACCTACATTGAGGCCATTGAATATCTGAAAGAGAACAACATTACCAAAGATGATGGAACTTTCTATGAATTTGGAGATGTAAGTGAGAGAAATAAAATTTATTATGTCTATATTCAAATCCTCACCAGTATTTCCGTTTTAGTTCTTCTTAAAATGCCTTTAAAATAAAGTTTAATGGAGCATGTCATTATCAATATATAAAATCATCAATGCAATGCAATGCATCTTTAAAAAAAGATATGGTTTCAAACACAGAGTATGTCTGAATGAGTCTTTTAAAAGCAACATACTGATACTGAAGCCGGTGAAATCCACTAAAAAAATCATATTTCATAATTTGTATTTCAAAATTAAACACTAACAACAATTACGTAAATTAATATAATAATCAATTCTTTAGTTTTTGTAAACAGTTTTTAAAATATTTAATAATATTGAAAACTACTCGTTCGTGCCGTACTGACTTGAGAATGTATTACTTTTTGAATCTTGTATTTGGAGCGGCTACGACACCGTCGTGTTTCGTACGCTTCATCTGTATATTATTGATTAATCGGTGGTTGCAAAACAATAAAAAATTGTGTTCTTATTTTCAGGATATACCAGAAGGTCCCGAACGAAAGATGACAGACGCGATCGGAGTTCCAATCTTGCTGTGCAAGTTCCCAGCGGAGATCAAGTCGTTCTACATGCCGCGGTGCCCCGAGGACGAGCGATTGACCGAGTCCGTGGACGTACTGATGCCGGGCGTCGGGGAGATCGTGGGCGGCTCCATGAGGATATGGGACCATGAACAACTTATGGAAGGTATTTTTTTTTAACTGGCCTTTCAGCTCTGAGTTCTAACCTTCTTAGGGATGGTAAGATTCAGAGTTTACCTGGAAGTATTTAAAAAAAAAATTGTTAATAATAATTTAATTAGCTTAGGACCGCAACTTTTGTGGTTAACTTATTCTGTCTGATTTCAATGAAATCATTGAAATCAGACAGAATAATAATAATATAAGGCAACTATCCGCCAAAATCAGACGAAAATTAAAAAAGACGCCTATAACATACACTTTCTTTTAAATCTTTATTGGACAGTTTTGACTTAAAATTATATTTGCATTGCATAATTTTAAATTGTTGCTATCATATATGTATTTAGACAAAAAAGGACATTTTAACAATTGTTACGCCCTTTACAGGATACAAGCGCGAAGGAATCGACCCCACCCCATACTACTGGTACACAGATCAACGTAAATTCGGCTCCGTGCCTCACGGTGGCTATGGTCTGGGGCTGGAGCGGTTCCTCTGCTGGCTGCTCGACAGATACCACATCCGTGAAGTTTGTCTGTACCCACGTTTCTTAGAGCGTTGTACTCCATAAATTAATCAAAATAATATTATCTTTATCTTTATTTATTTCGATTTTTATTTTATATCAAAAGCCATGTTTTTTATAATGTTAAGTTAAGAAGTCTCATTGTTCTATTAAAAATATAATTTTAGGCATTTACTGCTGCATTTGCTTTTTCTATAAAATTATTACTCAGTAATTATTTCAATAATGTTGCAGATTCAGATTGGTTTATATAAAGTTTCTTAGCTAAGCATTTTAAAAATATTGATTATTTTTGAAACTCTTTGTGTAAGATGTGCACCAAGAGATAACAAGATAATTTTCGTTCTTTTGTCTGTAACGAAAGAAACCATAAATAGCATAAATACTCTTTTGTTACAATTGGAAGAGAGAAAAAAATTACCTCATTGCCTCAGCCTATCACCTGATAGGCTAAGCAATTGAGGTCTGGCATAATATAGATTGTGTACAGTGTTTAAGTTTCTTCAAGTAGTACATACTTTGTACTGAGAAATATAGAATTCATTACATGTGTGTATTCCATGTGTATGGAAAATTACATTTGTTTTAAATAAATAAATTATGTTATTAATCTTTTTCATTTATGTCACTTTCTTACATTTATAGGTTAATGATTGGTTGTTATTTTTTAAACCTATATAGTTTAAAAAATAACAACTGTGGATATAGTTTTCATATAGGTAATCTTTTTTCCATTATGATGATGAGAAGTTTACTACACTTTCTTTTGATTACACACAATTAACCAATATACAATAATAAAGAAATTAAATATCACATGTCTCAAACAGAAAAACATAGTGAGGAAACCGGCATACCAGAGAATTTTACTAATTCTGTGCTTGTGTGAAGTCTGCCAATCCACATTGGGCCAGCGTAGTGGACTATTGGGCTAACCCCTCCCATTCTGAGAGGAGATTCAAGCTCAGCAGTGAGCCGAGTATGGGTTGAAAGTGATGATGATGAATTAACCAAGAGTAAAATATTAAGGTGTGATTTTTTAAATGCATGGTAGTCTACTCTAGTTTTCTGAATGTAACTAGTGAAAAGCTTTTGTTAGCCATGGGCATGAGGTCAAGATTGAACCTAGTAACTCGCATTTCATCCCACCTTTTAAACTGTAGAGCTATCAAGGCTAACTGAAATTCCAGATTTTTTTGAATAACTGGTTTGCAACATTTAAAGTTTTCTGTCCTTGTAATTCTACGCTTGACACTTTGCTCATTACAGAGGTATTTGGTTACCTACAGTTCTTTGTTACATTCTTTATGATTAATATGTCTCTTCTAGTATTTCTTATTCTCTTTCTATTACTGAACTAACAGAACCTTATAATTTCACCTGCTTAGTTTCTGTTCCTCTAGGAATAAGGTAATAAAATATAGCCAATAACACTCTGGGATAGTGTCACTAAACTGCAAAATAAGGATAGATTTTTTATAATCAATTCAGTAGTTTTGTAGCCTATTCAATACAAAAAAATCCTCTTTATAATATCAATATAGATAATTGCTAAAACTAATAGTTTGAATTTGAAAGCTAGACGATAAACATTTTAATGTTTTACATTGAAACCATCCTCAGAAGCTAATTTTACTATGTTATATGTTCTTCATGGAGTAGTGGCTCTACAGACCTAAATAGTTCCGGTATCACAACTTTGATTGTTATGTCATTACCACTATGCCCTCATTGTGAAGTCAAGTTATTAAGGTTGGATTAGGAAAAATTAAATTGGCATAGTGTATAACATATACTTTATTTACAAGTCTGGATGTAAATAGCTTTTAACTTTCTTAGTTGATCGTTCTGCTGGCCTAACACACAAATGTTTACCAAAAACACATATCTTTATATCTTTGACATATAATTCAAAAACACTGTCCTTTTTGGGAATTGTAGTCACTAGATTGTCAATTGATACAATTTTAAAGGTATTTTTTGTGTCCATAATACAGATGCCTTTTTTACCAACATAGCTAGGGCATTTTGACCTTACAACTTGCATCATGCTACCGTGAAAATCAGCTTTGTATATAGTTTGTGTAAACTGTTCCCAGTTCTTATTAGTACCGACAGGACCAAGCTTCTCTAACTCTAACATTTGACTGATGTAGTCTGACCAAATTTGGTTTAACGGCACTACTTCACTATACTTGACACTGTCTCTTGGTATAGCATAAAAACCAAGAGCCTTTTTCTCTTTTCGTGTGAGAATCCGAGACTTCTTTCGTTTCTTTTTTACCTTTTGTCCTTTGCTTTTTTTCTTAGCTAATAAAAAGTCTTTTTTTAACTCTTTTTCTATGTTGACGAGGTCGCTCTTTGGGACATTTGCTTGTAGGAATTTTATAACTGAAACCGATGCATTATCGGTAATCTTTTCGAGACCAGACATACCTTAAAACTGTCTACTTTTTCTCAAAATTTGTTACAATAATTATTTGGAAATAAAAACTATTTTGCTAGAAATCTAAAGAAATAATCCATTTCAAAATATTTTTTCAAATTCAAAATTGTCAATTTGACAATGACGTGACACGTGAGACGTCAAAAATATTGACATCTGATAACTTTTAAAAACTAGCAAAGGAGCTCTGACATCTAGTTCTTTTGACGACACGTGCTAGAAGAAGAAGACATTTCGATTCGACCTTGAGCCTTGATATTGTAAATACCATAGTTAAAATATTATTCAATCGATTCGGTAATCGGTCGGTTAGTCAATTTCGAATAAAACATGTGGAGGTATATGGGAGGTACTTGAACAATGATAATAATCTAACTAACCCTTTAAACATACCACTCTATGATTTTATGATAACCCTAGTAATCAAATAGATAAAAGTAAACTACAAATAAGACGATAGCAACATTGAGTATTTATTTTAACTTGTGTTTTATTTTATCTGCTTGTTTGAAAACAGTAAGTTGAACATAAATCTCCTAGAGCTAAAAATTAAGTTTTTAAAATTGGTTTCATATGTTAATAATTAGATATAGTATACCAAAGTCAATGATACTATTTTAAGACGTAAGTATACCATACAAACATTTGATTTGTACCTTAAGTACCTACCTAGCTACCTACTTACAACCATAGTGACCTCTGTTTACCCTACTTGAGATACGAATGCGAAATCAAGCATGTCTGTGTGTTAGTTACTTTTTCACGGCTATACCACTGAACCGATTTAGATGAACTTTGACAGAGAGATAAATAGGACCTCGGGGCAGAACATAGGCTACCTAATTTTATTCTTTTGTCCATAGTTTCTATATTCCCAATGTAAAATGGTGATAACAAAAATAACCCTGGGTATGTTTGCTGTGAGCATTTCTCGAACCAAGGCGCGCTTGGAATCCTCATGGCTTTAATTTTAAGTTTCCAATATCTTGTCACCCTAATAACACACCTTATTATTATACCACACCCTGACGCTTAAAAACTTTAAAAAGAGCTTGTAAACTAAGCCTTGAAATAAATGAATTTTAACTTTTGACTGTGAATATACCTACTTACCTGTATTCTATTGCTTACACAAATAAACTGACAAGATAGTTAAGCAAAAATATTGAACCTATGAATATTGATTTGGGTTCAGAAACCCCAAATTAGTCTGTCACAACTCGTTTCGTAGTTAGTATCAGTAATATAGGCACTGAAATGCTCATTAGCATATTGATTACAAAACGCGCCATTTAATAAAGCATCTAAAAAATTTACATAATAAGTAGCTAGTATACTTACTTAGTTACCAGCGGCGAAGAGTTCATGCAAGCCGATTCCCGTCGGGTTACCTTTAGTAGTCAATGCATTTTAATTGTTGTACAGTATCCAGATAGAAACAAGACTTTGTATCACGCTATTTAATTTTCCTTTTCTTTGGGACGTCTTACCTTCATCTAAATCCATCCTTCGCCACTGCTAATTACTCATTTACACAGATACACCTACCAAGCTGTAGACATAAAAAATAATTATTTTATTACAAAAATTATCAAATAAATGCAATAAAATTTATATTTACGTACCTACCTATCTACTGGAGACATAAAATGAGTTCCTATCTTAAGTTGCTTAATTATAATGTACTCGTATTTTTAGATTCTAGGTATATTATAATATTCGACATGAACACGTAATTAAGATTGTATATAATATATATACATATACCGACATAATTGAATATCAGTTTGCACTGTGGGCCTGCCTACCTCCAGTTGCCATGCCAGCGAAAGTAAAAAACGTTAAATTCAACAATGGTCAAGAAATGCCTATGGTGGGACTGGGCACATATGCGGTAAGTACCTATATTTTTACCGTCGTTAGAAATATATGAGTCAAATATAAAATTATTGCCAATTGATATTTTTTTTTTGAGATAAAAATTAAAATTTAAAAAAAGGTCTTATAGTTATTTAGCTACTCAGCTTTAGTTTTAGCATTTTGTATGTTCTGTGATTTACACGATTTCTGTGATACGATCTTTTATTTACACAAACACATTTTTTTGTTAGGGCTAATCTCTGAAAAGTCTGCCGATTTTAATGAAATTTTCACTGGATGATACGAGTTACTGAGCCACATAAAGGCTACTTTTTATCCCGAAAAAATACAGCGCACGAAGCCGCAGGCGTTTGCTAGGCATTATACCTACGCTTGCAACTTCAGAGTAGATTAAATGTTTGCGGTCTACATTAGGATTATTCTGAGTTACAAGGTGGAAGACAAAATCGCTAAGAGAATTTTGTTTAGAACATCGCTAATATCTACTTCAGTGGCGACTGGCGTAACTAAACCATCTGAGACCCGTGGTAAACTCATTGAATGGGCCCCCAGTAAAATCGTCACGTGGAATATTTTTTTAGATGTTAGCTTATTTCTGAGCTTACGGTCTCAAAGGCGGGGCCCCGTCAAGTCAGATTTTTGCAGTCTTTTCACCCTGTAGTTGCGCCACTGCTTCTTACCCATTTTTATTGTTCTGAAAATAAAGGTTAATTAATTCCGTTTCTTTATAGCGTAAGGCAGAACCGGGTCAGTTCCGGCAAGCAGTGGAATGGGCCATTGATTTAGGTTACAGGCATATAGATTCAGCAGCTGTGTACAAAAACGAGGTGGAAGTTGGGGAAGCAATTGCCAATAAGATTGAGGAGGGACTGGTAAAAAGGGAGGATTTATTTGTAACTAGTAAGGTAATTATTTTATAACCAAGTAAAACCTTATTTTTCGAGGGTAGACCTACTCATATGGCGAAGCTAGTTAACGACATCGATTTATCTATAATTATACATATAGTCGCGTGCACTTCATAGATATAAAAATGCACTGCCTACCCAGAAAAATTCATTACGAATTTATACTAAAGGAGTTTTCTGTTTAGTGAAACTCTTTATACACGCCACGTAAATATCCATGTATTGACTTTGCAAGTTGTCCATTCAACCGTGCTCTAAAGACTTTACCAATGCCAAATGCATATAGATATTTCACGCTTTTTCTGTAAATTACATCCAAATCCATAGAAAAAATGAAGCAATAGAAATGGAGTTTTAATCCAAACTATAGAAACCAGTGTAGCTGAAGAAAAGCTTGGTTTTAGAGTGTCGAGGCATGTAGGGTACTCACCGCAACAATAATTAGGTTAATCCAGCTATCTTCTTTCAGCTGTGGAATGACTGTCATGCCCGAGATGTTGTAGTCGAAACTCTGATGGAATCACTAAGGAAACTCAAGTTGGACTACGTTGATTTGTATTTAATACACTGGCCAATTTCAGTCACTGTACGTATATCTAAGAGCCACTTTTCTTTATATAATAAATTCCTTGAATTATGCAATGATGATGATAAGCTTTTGATTTTGCAGGCAGACGGCGTAGACACGGCAATTAGCTATTTGGAAACATGGAAAGGAATGGAGAAAACTGTAGAATTGGGCCTCGCTAAATCTATAGGAGTTTCCAATTTTAACGAGAAACAAATTCAAGAAATATATGATAATGCTGTAATCAAACCTGTAGTTAATCAAGTTGAGGTAAACATTTAATGACATTTAAAATCTCAACATTAGGTAGTTAATAATGTTTGGCACATAAATGACTGTCACCATTTCTGATCTTGACTGATCAACGGCCAAGGATTTTATATAATGCACACGGTTAAAAATCCAGGGATCAAAATGACATGTACCTATAACATAACCACAAATATTTTTCAGATAAATCCAACCCTAACCCAGAATTCGCTTGTAAACCTTTGCAAGCAGCTCTCCATAATACCTGTGGCGTATACACCATTGGGACTTATATCTGAAGCAAGGCCAGAATTTGCCGGGATAGACGTAATCAAGACAGACCCAAAATTGGGAGAATTAGCTACTAAATATGGCAAGACTAGAGCGCAGATAGCTTTGAGATATTTGGTAACTAACCGACTATAGTCTGGCAAGTTCGTTGATAACACTCCCATGATATGCGGGCGACAGGAGGAAAGAATGCGCGGGGAAAGGAAGTGACGTGCATCAGTCGTGGGTCATCGGGAGTGTTACGAACAAAGTTGCCAAGCTATAATATAATCGATTACAAGATTTAAATAATTTGTTAAAATTTTTGATTAATTTTTAGATTCAGCGTGGGATTCCCGTAATACCAAAATCATTTACAAAATCGCGTATCGAAGAGAACATAAACGTTTTTGATTTCGAATTGACAGATAAAGAAATGGAGGTTGTCGACGGGTACAATTTGAACCATCACTGCGTGCCGGGTAAAGGCTTCGAGAAATATACTTATTACCCATTTTAATGAACAATGTTCCTATCATTACCATCTCAGCCCATGGACGTCTACTGCTGGACGTACGCCTTCTGCAAGGACTTCCAAACACCAAGGTCGTAAGCAGTGGCGTAACTACAGGGTCGTAAAGCTGGCAAAATGCCACAACGCCTGGGATCCTCAGCCTACGCGGTTGTGAGCTCAGAAGTAATTTATCATATTCACTATTAGAAAATTAATTATATCGTAATGACTAAAATCTATAAGTAGGTAAATTAAAAATTATAATTTATATGTTTCAGTTTCATGTGGTGTAATGGTTATTTTATGTATATTCTTGTGATAATAAAAGCATTAAGAAAGAAAACTAGCTTTATATTTAACACTAGCTTTATTTTTTACTGTTATCCAAAAAGTTATCGCCATGCGAAAATGAAATTATGAACAAAATAACATATTGGAGCGAGGCCTCATTATCATCATCATAGTGCGTTGCTTCGTTACAAAGGATCAACGCTTTGTAACGCTGTGATCAACGCACCTGCGTTGCGATGACGCACGCATAGTCAGTCCCAACAATGCATACAACACAACTGTTTTTCATGTAACACTGCCCATCGTCACACCAGAGTTACGAAAGCATCAACGTCACCTGGGACAAGGCAACGTAACGTAACGCACTCATGGGAATGACGCCTTACGTGTACGCGACTTGAGGGTTGGTTATTAAGAACGACTGTTGATTCGCATTAAGATTACATTCGCACTAATGCAATATTTTGTCATTTTGTTTGGTTCTATAGTAACTTGAGATATTTAATAAAACACAGTGATGTTTAAAAATTAATTTATTTAATTAAAAACATTGAAATAAAACTTTATTATAAATAATTGAATCGCTAAATAGTCACAATAAAAAAAAATATTATTCGGAATGACCAAAGATCTCTCAAGAACAGCACAAATTATTATTATTTAAGCAGCGTTATGTTCGAATTACTGATTTTGAAATACATATATTTCGTCACAATTTGTCATTAATTTGAAATTATGAATAAAACTTAATAAAAATATAGATAAAAATTAAAAAGAAACCATGTAAAAGATTACGAAATACAAAACAAAGTTTTTGGTGAATCTCTTAACTAAAAAAGTAACTTCGAGCCTGCTGTTTTCTATTTACAAAGAAATAATGAATACTTAAAAAAAAAACTAATATCAAATAAAAAAAATGTTTAGATAAACATTAAATAAGATTTAACGCCATATTACTAAATATGTAAGTAAATAAATTAACTAAAAAAATCATAACTAGAAGGAGAACTAAAATTATATACTTTTAAATAACCTCAAAAAAAAAAAACATTTTTGCGTCGTCGTCATCTACTTAAAAGTAATCTTTTTTAAATTTATAGTTATATAAGTTTTTCAAGAGAATAATAAGAAAAATATTATGTATATGGAATTTCAAAGTGAAGTTTTAAACAAAACCTAAAACAACCACCATTAAATGCTTTTTGAATGTAGAATAAGTGGAAATAAATCACATTAAAGACCCTGCCATAAACTAATAAACCTTTAACACGTTCGCTGCGGCACTGATTTTACAGTACTTTTTCAATACAATACGAGGCTTTTTGACCTCGTACTAAAACTTTTTGTGTTGTGGTACGAGGTTAATTGACCTCGTACCGTGCGATACGAGGTTTTTTGACCTCGCACTAAAACTGTGGTGTGGTACGAGGTTAATTGACCTCGTACCGCAGCGAACGTGTTAAAAAACTCAATGTACAGCTAAAATAAGAAATGTAACACCTTATACATATAACAACACAAAAAGATTAATCTTACATTATGTAAGTGCTATAAAAATATATCTATCATGTGAATATTAAACTATCACCCATTGTATTTGTACATAAAATCTTCTAAAATGTAATCCATTTCAATGTGAAAACTCCCAACAACTAAGGAACTAACAGATTTTTTTTATATTATTTAGATTTATCTTTGTATACCCTGACCAGAAAAACAAATAAACCTTCACCATGTTGTTTAGACAATGTAAAAATTAAAATTTTGACCCCTACAGTATGAATGTTACTAGAATAAGGCCTTTTAGTCAGAAATTCTTTCAGTCATTAGAGAAAATTTTAAACATTGTTGCAATTTGTGAAAATTATTTGCTAGTTTATTTTTATATGTACAAAATCAAATCCTTTAAGATACAACTATTCTCTAGTTCCATTGTATTACTTGTTGTTAAACTCAGTGAATTCATCCCTCCTCTTTCAAACTATGTAATAAACAAATCAAATCTCTTCAATTGAATACTCCACTTGATATATTCGCTTACTATAATTTATTGATCCTATACATACTATGAGAGTGTTTTACTTTTTAATAAGAAACCTTTAAAACTACTAACTATGCAATGCAACTAAATGAATGATACGTTCGTGAGCTACGAGTGCACATAACAGACAAATAAATTGACAATAATACACACACACGTCATACTCATAATTCTTCACGTCTTTTCGTTGGGGGTCAAAAATGAACAATATCACTTAACACAGACAGCTCAAAAATACTTTTGGGAAGAATCATCGATCTCCTATTAAACAGTGGATGCACAATCAGCGATCAAAAAACGTCCCCACTCGATGAGTGCCAAATTTTTTGGCACTCAATTCAAGTAGTCGCATTGGCAAATTCAACCTTAAACTTTTTTGAATTTGCTCTGAATTTGACTATATTTAAAAACATTAAGGTATAATTTTCTTTACCAATAATTCTGTCAAAGCAAAATTGGCCAGTTTTCAAGTGAAATTTTCTAGATGATTGTGCGTCCTTTTTTTATAAGGACGTACAATTATCTAATACAGGTTTTTCATATTCCTGGTCAGGGTATAATTTACTACCAATGTGACAATATATTACAATACAATATATGACACCTACTTATTTATATCAGTACCATATACTGTATCAGTGGCTTAAATAGCACTCAGTGTTGCTAACATATTATATATATCACATACTTGAATGTATATATTTTTAATTTATCTGCATAATATAGTATCTTTGCGTATATGATACTTAATAGTAATAACATATGCAGAAACAGTGGCGTAAATAACAATTTTTTGGTGTATGCACTTACGCCCGTGTTAGAACTGTTTATTGGTCAGGTGGTTGCTTATTTAGCTACTCGTACGGATCTCGAGATCCCAGATTCCAAGTCGGCAAAACACATTTTAATTTTTGGTAGCAAACATGTTGATGTAACTCTCTTCATATCTCCAGGATGTGAACGTATCACGTCAATATTACATCTGATAGTGATTGTTTCAATCACAATTCATTGCAATGGATTGCAATGGAGACTTGTCTCCTAGGAGACAGAAAATCTGTGTATGACAGTTATAAAATAATATAAAAATGGTTATTAATGTTAGCTAGTAGTTTATTTGATTGGTTATATAATATCTATTGTCAATTTTCTTCATATCTCCAGGATGTGAAGTTATAACTGTCACTATTACATCTGATAGTTATTGTTTCAATCACAATTCATTGCAATGGAGACTTGTCTCCTAGGAGTCAGGAAATCTGTGTATGGCAGTTATAAAATAATAAAATGGGCTAGTATTTTATTACATTTGTTGATTGGTTATATAAAATCTATTGTCAATTAACATTCGCCCTGCGAATTGTTATTCTGTTATAACAGATTAAAATATTTGCTTACTTAAATCTCTAATAGGTTTCGTTGATATAAAATCAGTGACATTCTTCAAGCAATAACCGCATTAGGTCTTACATGCTGTCTATATTACAGTATTAAACAGTGTAGTAGTATAAAATGACTCGTTTTCTATAAAAAAAATACAAATATACAAAACTACAGTTTTAACATCTGGTAGAACTGTTTACGAACATTATGGCAACACTAAAAAATCTTGGTACAATCATAATCGTTGTTTCTTAATAAAAATCGGTGCAATTTACTTCATTTTACTACCTATTTGACAATAATTATAGCAGTAAAAAAAATAATCTTTACTACCAAAAACTAGTATAGATAAATCCATTTTCTACCACTTTGGTAGGTTTTTATACATTAAAATTATGGCAGTACTGACTTACTTCCAGACATAGTTAAAGACGTCCATAATACTATCATATATAGTGAATGTGATTGCCACATCAAAGACTACTCTACTGAGCCGAGGTACAGTACCTTTGTAGAAGGCAAGAGGTCCCTCGTGCTTCCACGTCTTTATGAAGCAGTCCCACGTGCTTTTGTATTTGGCAGCTTCTAGACCTTGCATACGGGTTTTGACGACATCTATCGGTGTGTTACCGAATACTGACGCCGCACCTAAGGGTAGAAACAGTTTTTTTTTTAATAAATTGACTTTTAGAGCTGGGTTAAGATGACAAATAATCTGACAATGAGATAATGCAGACAAATAATCTGTCCAATTATGCACAGACAATTTCAATTAAATCTATGGTAATATGGAATTCTTTAGGACAAAATAAAATGCATATCCTTAAATTACTATAACATGCGTGGACATTTCAAGGCCCTTAGTTAGCAACCAAGTCTCAGATCCGTAATTCATCACTGGCAATACATACTGTTCGAAGACTTTCGTCTTCAGGCATTGAGGTATTTTCGACAAAAATATATTGCAGAGTTTCCCAGCTGACCTACGTTTGGGAAATTCCGGTCTCTGTTGTAAGAGAGCTATGTGTATTATACATTTGTACTTATACTGTACTAAACATAAATATCGTTCTTTCTTGGCACGCATGCTAGTGGTGAGTGGACCGATCATAGCGCTTTCACAGGTCAAATGTAAGTTATCAGTCATCATCAGCCATCATGTATCCACTGCTGGACATAGGCCTCTTTTAAGTAGCGCCAGCCGGCTCTATCTTTGGCTTTTTGCATCCAATCGATGCCTGCCACCTTCCGGAGGTCGTCGCTCCACCTAGTGGGGGGACGCCCCACACTTCGCTTACCGAGACGCGGTCTCCACTCAAGGACTTTACGACTCCAACGACTGTCAAGGTCAGTTGTTTTTGGTAGCCCGTCGTCATCCGGAGATTCTTAGCACCCCCTGCTCCACTATCCCTTTGACTGCTACCGTAGTCAGGAGAAGTGGAGCCGCCGGGAACTAGGGGCCTTCTTTTCGGTGTGCCACTCATTAGGTTTTTATGCCCTAATCGCCACGCTGGGCATGCGGGTTGGCGATCGCAGAGCCAGACAGATCGCACCGGTGTCGCTGCTGCCCGACACTGGTCTGTGCCTTTTATTCAAGAATGGTAGACTGATAGGTAAATGGTTATCCCGCCATTATTCGGATGCCAGAGCCTCGTTCGTCAATCAGCAGGGGACACCACGAGCAGGTGAGGTTGACTGTTGAAGTGCTAAGATGGAGATGCACCCCCTTATCCCCTTAGTTACTCGTAAATGGGTACTTACCAGCAATACCACCAAACAGTCCAATAACGTATTTCGGCACCGGCTTGTCCCTGTCACCACCCTTGTACCAGTCCCGAAGAGACTCCACCACGAAGAACCTGATCGCTTGGTTGCTGCCTTGCTTCATGATGGTTGCGGTTACACCCTTATAAACTCCTCCGATACCTGAAATTGCAGACAAATAGTTCTATAACACTTGACTATCTTACTAGATTTAAAAGAAATTTTGTTTTGGAGTTTTTAAGATGATGATGTGTAGATGAATGAGAATTGTAGTCCTGTTGTCGACCAAAAGCGGTGTTCCATCGCAACGAAAGAGAGCGATATTTTTGTGTGACGACAATGTCTTTTTCTCTCATGAAATGAAGTGAAATTTATTATTTTAGCATGGGTCAACGATAATTTACGTTGTTGATGCATGCTACAGGCCTACAATGTTCGCATCCCATGCATGGTTTTTCAACAATGTGTATTAAAATTTTCATTATGATTGGTCGCAGTTTCATTAGGGAACATTTGTCGCGCGACTCTGTCGCTCGAGTCATATGTCGCGAGCCATTGTCCAACAACTTTTGCAGTGACAACTACGTGAATGTCGAGCGATAAGTATCTGCGACATGTCGCCTAGTGAAAATTCCTATAAGTTAGTGAAACCGTAACAAACAAAGAAGCAAACACACAGTCTGATTTTCTAATAGTACATACAGTTATAGAGTAAGGTGTATTATTAGGATTCTCACCTTCTTCTCTAACAATGGTGCCGACGCCATGGAAGAACCCTTTAAACCGCGGCTTCTCCAAACGCATGTCGTTGATAAACTTGACCTTGACCGTCTCCATGGGGGTGACAGCGAAGACCGCCTCAGCCACCCCCGCCGCCAGACCGCACGCCAGCTTACCGGTATTCGTTAAAGTTCCATTGTCCGTTATCATGTATAGCTTTGCTTGCTCGAATACGCCAAATCTGGAAATACATACATAATACATATGAGGAATACTTCTAATGTAGTATAACACCCTTCTTATTGCATCGTAGGTTAAAAATCTGAGCTCAATGTAGCTATTAAAAGTGACAAATTTTTGGAAGAACCCAATCCAAGACCTTATTGATATGTAGGCTGGAAAAGAGGGAGTCATATCAGGAATCACCATCATTTGACGTCAATCGACGGACGTCTACTGCTGGACATGGGCCTCTTGTAACAAATGTCAAAATAGCACGATCTTGAGCCATCTGTATCAATCGGCTCCATTGCGCTACGTTCCCCGCCTATCACTATTCCAGACTCAGTTTTTATTTTTTAGCTAGGAAATGCTTTTACGCGTCCATCCCGACGGTGTCGTCGAAGAGACTCCGCGGTTCCCTCGGGAGGGTATGTGGGACTCGCCGACCAGGACCAGAATACCCACTAAAAACCCAACCCTCAACAACCCTCCGCGTCTTAAATGAAGCAGCAACGAATCGAGTGGGACATTCCACATTGCTGAAAGATTCCAGAATCACTGAGCCATGTCGGTGGCTTGATTCGATCACGCAGAGATACTTCAAGTGCAGCTCAGTCTAACACTCGCTGAGTAGCTCTAGGCCTAGTCATGTGGCACGTTGATTCTCTTTTTACAGAAGCTAACGCTTAGAAAACTACTTATCTTGGTCTTGAAATGTTCGTGAAGGTTTAAAAGGTGAGAAAAAATAGAATAATTGCCGCGAAAACTATAAAGACAACCCTTTTCTATTTCCCATACAAACGTTTAAGAGTCAAGGGGTAGGGGTAGGGTAGGGTAGAATAGGGAGAGGTAGGGTAGGGTAGGAAGGGGTAGTGTAAGGATAGGGTAGGGGTAGGGGTTGTGTAGAGTAGGTATAGGGGAGAAGTGCACATAAGTCAAAGCAAAGCTTGACCGGGTCCGCTAGTCTGTATAAAATATTTATAGTACCACAGATAGATCACTATAAACATCTAAAATAGCTTACTGATTTAGAATCTAAATCGTATATTTTGAACCCATGTATTCTATAAATTACACAAGTGTTATGTCTTACAGACCAATTGTCTCTTGTTTATTACATTAGCTTCTCGTCTCACTTTTCCAAAAATAGCATTGTTTACTTAGTTTCATTACGTGGACAGATTAAGTATTTAAAAGGGCCAGAACTAGTACCTACAGCTGTAAAATTAATAAAATATATCTATACGTATTACATGTAAAGGCAAATGCAGTATAATAACAAACATTTTCCTTCACTTGGGTTTAGCCAATAGCCTGGGACGTGTGATAAATAATATCATTTTAATATTCCTGTTACGTAGGATCTTGTGATGTATGCAATACAGTCACAAGTAACATAAAGAAACCATAGATATGGTGGATCAAATTACGTTTATGTTGTAGAATAATTATTCCTATAAGTCATCCGAAAACTCCATGGGACACTAAATAAGAGAGTCCGCTATAGATCAAAGATAGATACAATTACAAATAAATATTTAAAATTAGTCACCAGTAATGAAAAGGTTTTCATTGCTTATCTCGCCGACTGAGAGACGATTAAGTAAGTATCCTAATTAAGTACTAAAAGATTAATATACCTATCTAAATATACCCTATAAACCGTCCTAAAGTATAATTATCTACTAATCAGACCAAGCTGTCTTACTCAGTGATGATTGATGAAGTATACTTATGTAAAGTTAGTTTTTTCGCCATCTTCAACAACCAAAAACATTGTTAGGAATTAAACACAGGTGAGACGTGATAGCCCAGTGTGTGTGTCTTTGGGGTGGATTATGTTCGAATCCGGTCCGGGACATGCACCTCCAACTTTTAGTTATGTGCATTTTAAGAAATTAAATGTCACTTGACTTTACCGTCTGTGATAATTCTCAACGTGTGTGAAGTCTGCCAATCCGCATTGGACCATTCTTAGAGGAGACTTGGGCTCAATAGTGAGCCGAATATGGGTTGATAATTATGAAACATTCCTCATTTAATAATGTTCTTTGATAAAAACCTCATTAAACCGGTTTAATAGTATCGAGTTCATCAGACAACCAAACAGTCAAGTGCGAGAGGGGGGGGGGGGGGGGCAGAACAGGAGGCAACGTAGTTCGCTGGAGTCAGGAATAAGATGTGCAGAAGAACAAAAGATATCAACATAAACAAATAATAATAAGTCACAAAGTTGATGTGGCATATGACAATGGATGCAGGTGCTGGAATAACGATCTCTAAAAGTGCAGTGTTAAGGTCCGATGACATGAAGCGGATTACAAGGAGTCGCTGGACGCTGGATACAAGGCGTATCAAGAGTCAACACGTTCAAGTACTGGATGCAGTTCGAATGTTTCGAAGTCTTTACAAGGTTCCATCACTGGATGCGTACATCCAATCATAATGACGATACCTATGAGATAAGTAAGGTCGTCAAAAAGTTCTTAGCTCATCGAGTATCTGGGCTAACGATCGTCCGCTGTGTCATTGAGTCGTTATCAGCAACGCCGCCGCGCGAGCTGAACTCTAATCGATGTTTGTGGATGCTAACCTCATGATAATCACGAAATCTAGATAGCCTATACTTACTGGTTCATTTATCTACTGATACATATTAAAATAACGCGTGTCTGAGTTCTTTTTTCGCCTAATAAAGTCTACAAGTTCGAAAATTTTTAAACGCGTTCTGTATTATTTGTTATATTAGTAGGATAACTCCTACTAATATTATAAACGCGAAAGTTTGTATGGATGTTTGTTACTCTTTAACGCCGCTACTACTGAACCGATTCGGCTGAAATGGAATGGAATTAGATTTTACTCTGGATAACACTTAGGCTACTTTTCATCCCGGAAAATCCATGGTTCCCGCGGGATTTGTAAAAAACTGAATTCCACGCAGACGAAGTCGCGGGCGTACGCTAGTGCTCAATAACTTTAATTTCAAGGAAAAATCCTTAATTATCATCTCTTACAAAAAATATAATTAGGCTTGGAACTTGCAAGATATAGATAAAAATTCGAGGACAAACTCATCTTTACTTTTGGTAAGGTGACATACTAGTACTAGCCATACCTAACACAGAACCTCCTCCTTTTTAGAAATTGGTTAAGTTTAATAAATTAAACAGGATGCGAATTTGCGTTAGTATACCACAAATATAGAGTCATTTACGTATTGTAGTCTCTTGTATCTTGCATAGCATTGTAGGTCATAGTTACATCCGAATTTTATTAGGAAGGTAACTTACTCAGAGACGGTAAATTCAAATATCTTACCTAACAGCAGATTTCGGTATGGAGCCATACAGTAGCACGCTAAGGCCTCGGTACAAGCCAAAGAAGCCATGCCCTTTGACGGTTGATCTTACGCAGTCCCAGATTCCCGAATATTTTTTCGTGCCACCTGAAATCAAACATACAAGTTATTAAATATATAATAATTTATTTATTTTGCTATCATCTGTGAAAAGCCGACAAACCCATGCGACAACGTCACCCAGGTCCGACAAAACACTCTCTACGTACGTTTCACCCCGAAACCGGAGCATCCTAAGGAGATGTTGACTCTACGACGTGCAATTGTAAAATCAACATTTTAATAATAAATTACGTAACGCCTGCTTCTATCCTATACAAGTTATTTTTCATTTTCATTAGCTGAGTTAAAAAATAAAATAAAAGTACTCTTCTTCTTCTATTTTATAAAGAGGTAAAGTTTGTGAGGTTGTAGGGTATAATCTCTGAATCTACTAAACCGATTTTAAAAATTTTTTAACAATAGAAAGCCACGATATTTGTGAGTGTCATTGGCTATATTTTATCCCCGTAATCCCACAAGAACGGGAACTACACTGGTAAAACCTCAAGGCGACTTTCTGTGATAACATAAGAATTAAGATATCCTAGGATTTGTTAGTCACTACTATCTACTACTAGTTTAACGATTTCAACGTTTAATCTTGTGTATTAGTTACCGAAGTATTGTTAACACACGCATATATAAAAATGAATTGCTGTTCGTTAGTCTCGCCAAAACTCGAGAACGGCTGAACGGATTTATCTTATCTTGGTCTTGAAGGTAGGGTAGGGATAGGAAAGAAGTACACATATTAAATCAAAGCGAAGCTTGACCGGGTCAGCTAGTTGTAGATAAAAAGTACCTACCTGCCGCACAACCTAGAATTCGCGGACAAAATGGCAGTTTATGGTAAGCGTCCACAGATCGGCTACTAAGATATGATTTCTTTGATGCGATGCGTCCGATACGTAGGTAGGTATGCGGATATGTGGACGCCTACGTTTAAGGGTCGTTTTTAATGGCTTAAGTTACACGGTCTTGAATAGCTTTATGTCCGGTCTCAATATTACATAATGACTTACTGATATTTTACTTATAATGAATTACTGATATTTTAGCTATTACCTATATTCTAGGTCAAGAGCATTAATTTAAGGTCGATAAACTTCATATCGTTTATTGGACTTTATACCTACAAAACATATTTAAATTAACATCGAATTTATATAGATAATTTTAATCCTTTGCAGCAATATCAGCAATGAATAATCACAAAGTAAGTTCAAAGTAGTTGCTTAGGTCTTAAAACTTGATTAGCATGTCAAGGTAAACTATCAAGATTTATTTCATGTCGCCCAAAATCGGACCAACCAGCACCAACAGGCTTTAGAATATTTAAACCTACTCGTACCAACGAGTATGTTATTGATTGTTAGCCATACCAAAGATGTTAAATACAGTTAGACTAGGCAAGCAAGGCTTGAGGCGCTCAAAAGAGGAAATTTCCACATCTCAATGTTACGTTATTTACAACAACGAACTAAATATCATCTACAATGTCGAGTTTTGTGTTCAGGAAGTGTAAAAACTAATATACCTACACATAAATATATAATGGAATTTAAGACAAAATTGCGCATGTGTGCGCTCAGTTTATAGCCTAGTATAGTATTCGGATCACTTTTTGCGGTGTTTTTGTAGGGACATAACCGATCTATAGTATAAAATTATCATTGAGCCATACATATGAACTCGAGTTACTACTCGACCTACATTTTGTATAGAATATAGGTTATTTTTAAGTTTATTATTGAGGTCGGTTAAGAATTAGGGTTGCCAATCGTTTGGGTTCGATTTGTCTTACTTTAGATGGTGTCTGGCCAGACCGCAGTATGAATCGTGCTCATATTATAAGTTTGTCAATTGCATCCTCGCAGAAGAAGTCACGGGCGTCTAGTAGCCTATACTTCTATAATAAAATTATAAAGAGGTAAAGTTTATGATATTGTAGAGGGTAATCTCTGGATCTAAAAACCGATTTTAAAAATTCGTTTACCGCTAGAAGGCCACGTTATTTGTGAGTATCATACACTATATTTTATCCCCGTATTATCGCGAGAACGGAAACTACGCGGGTAAAACCGCAGGGCGTCGGCTAATATACTATAATTACTTATGTAGCATTTTGATCATGATAGTTTCAGGTGAAGCTTTATATTAAATTTGTTTAAATAAATCAAAAACTGAATGACAATTTTAACTACTTTTTATATATCCCAGTTAAAATCCGAGGTATTCATTCATATCCGAGGATTCTTGTCCTAAATTTTCAGATTTCAGAGATGGCAACCCTAGTCAAGATGGCTCAGATATTTTTATAAAATAACTAAAGTGGATATAGAACTGTAAGTTTATATTTAATCTGGAGATTCGTTCGATTCAAATTCCGAGATTTTAGCACCACACATGATATTTTTATCTTTCAATTCATTTTTTCTCAAAAGATGCTAGAGACTTTTCTCAATTTTCCTAGTTATATTAGTTTTGTTTTGAAAAGGAACCATTTCGTCAAGGTCAAGGTTGAGTGACGTGACATGGTGACGTCATTGTATGTGAGAGGCACATTTCCAGTGTTCTGTAAATGTTAAATCACGCTCGATATTGATCTGAAATGTACACTTTAAAAATAAATCAAGATAAGCCATAGATAAGCAGGAGGTACATGATAGCTGTATTATCACTGTTGGCATGTAAACAATTCTTTGAATATAGGTGGTTGGTTACTGGCTAATATGCCTGATAAATTTGTTTAATAAAATATAATAACATATGCCCGTGTCTTAATGATTGGGTGCATATTCAATGCACAATTCATCTATATCTGTTATCTACATACAGACCTTAACCAATGATAATAAAACTGTAACAGTAGGTATAATTCTGTACATTGAAGATATTTTAAAAATTAAAAATATATTTTTAAATAAGTAAGTAGCCGATGAATACTTCAAAATTAATATTGCATTCAGAATCTAATTAAACTCAATCCATTAATTAATAGGATTCCAGTTTGTTGCACAAATAAGTACCAAACAATAGTAATTAAGGACTTGTTAATTAACAACATCATGCAATATTTATCAATTATGACAATAAAAATAGTACAATATCTTCATATATATAAATCTCGTGTCAAAATGTTTGTCCTCAATGGACTCCTAAACCACTTAACCGATTATAATAAAATTCGCACACCATGAGCAGATTGATCCAACTTGAGAGGTAGGATAGTTTAAATCTCAAATTATAGTCGCAATTTTAATTTATTGCTATTTATTTGTCTCTATATATGTATATAAAAGAAAGTCGTGTTAGTTACTCCACTTATAACTCAAGAACGGCTGAACCGATTTAGCTGAGAATTGGCAGGGAGGTAGTTTAGAGCCAGGAGAAGGTCATAGGATACTTTTTTTTTGTAGGGGTAGGGTAGGGGTAGGAGTAGGGTAGTGTAAGGTAGGGATAGGGAAGAAGGGCAAATAAATAAATTAATAAGTCAAAGCGAAGCTTGAGCGGGTCCGCTAGTATATATATATATATATATATATATATTTATGTACCTACTCTCATATCTCTTAACATTTCAAATTATGAAACAAAAAAAATTTAAAATGGCATAGATTAGGTATTTATTATTGACATGCATAGTATATTTGGTATTATTTCATTGTAAAGATTGCAGTTTACATAGTATGTTATTTATCATCCTTGAATAATAGCCATAGCTTATTCAAGGATGAAAAATAACATACTTAGATTTTATGTACATCCACATAATAACAATTAAAGCTAATTCACAATTTCCATTTTACCATTCCAATATTCCATCAGTTATTCACAGTTTGTCATTTCCTAGTCCTTTTGTTATCACCATATCAGTTGTATCAATCAGGCCAGCCAGGCTGGCTTGTTCAGAATTTGGTCATTATTAACAATGTATTAAATAAACATCAAATTGTCTGAGAAAGACATATTATCCACGAAGGGTTGTCAGTAGGCACCAAATGACATTTGTTACATGGAATTTTGTATAGATTGCTGAGCTACAAGAGCCCAGATGGTAAAAACTCCTCGGCCTTACACTATGTTTAACTATTATGACCATTTAACTATACATTAAAAACAGAGTCAGCATACCAGTCAATAAATTATTAAGCTTAAGTTGTAGAGGTAGTAGTTTGTGCTTAAAAGCTTTCATCATTATCAACATCATATCAGCCGATGGACGTCCACTGCAGGAGACATAGGTCTTTTGTAGGGATATCCAAACATCACAATACTGAGCCACAAAAAGCTTTAAAAGTGTTCAATTATTTGTATACTAGCTGACGCCGTGCGGTTTCACCTGTGTGGTTCCCGTTGCCATAGGAATACAGGATAAAATAGCCTATAGCCTTCCTCGATAAAAGAGCTATCTAAAACTGAAAGAATTTTTCAAATCGGACCAGTAGTTCCATAGATTAGCGCGTTCAATCAAACAAACAAGCAAACTCTTCAGCTTTATAATATTAGTATAGATAAGCTAAGCATAATACTCAGGAGACAAACAAAGTACTTACTTACTTTCAAACCAATAAACATTAAAAATTTAATCAATGGTCAAAGTCCACTATTTGGCAGCTGTTTACAATGAATAGTGAAATTGGTTTGATTTGTAAGAATCACGGGTCCAAATCAATTCTTAGGGCTATCTGGATTAATGTAATGATGACTTTTAATAAAAATAATTAAACAAATACAAAGGTTTGTGGTGGAACAGAATGAAAATTTTCCACAGCATACAACAAAGTTACAAGTTTTTAATCTTTTTTCTTGGTTAATAGGTAATTAAATAGTTTACTTTGTGTATAAATTTTAGCACATTTGTACAGATGAAAATAATACAAACTTTATTTATAATAATAAGTATTTCATGTGTTTTAACATGGAGTAGTGTTGAATTTCAGTAGGTCTCTGATCTGTTACTGTTAGCTAATAGCTATACTTTTTGTTTCTTGACCATAAAGAAGTGTCATAAAACTTGATTTTCTTAGTTAATTAACTAAACATGCTGAGTTAATGGTTGTAATAGGTTAACCTCATTCCACTTTTATATCAAATAAATTATGTAAACAACATTTGCCTACCAAGTAGGTAACAATATACATGTACCAACTACCATGTAATGATTAAGGAAGCATTCTAAATTCGACCTCGAAGACTACACTCGTGGAACATGATTCTAATTGGCAAATATAATATCTTCACGACTTCACCACTTAAAACTTGTTGATCAAATACAATATTGAATGGAATGTGTTGTTGTAATTCTTATATTCTTTTTTATAGTAATTTATGTATTACTAAAATATTGTCATGAATTATACTAACCTTTTTCGTCTAATTGAAGCTGTGTTTTCACGTATTCGGTTGGGAATGTAATACAAATTTCAATGCCACCAGTGATTCCGCCGGCAACCACTCCTTTCAAACCTATCGATCCTGAGCCACCTGCCGCAGCCGCAGCACCAGTTTCTGTCATCCATGGTCTTGAAAAGGGATTCTTAAAGTTGCTTGATCTCGTAGACATTGTTAATTTTATGTACTTGTCGATAATAAATAACGACGGCGATCAACAACACACACCCCACTTGATTATTCCCCATCGACTGAATGAGATTGACAGATTGAGAAGAAATTGAATAGAATTGAATGAAAATTTTGACATCTAAGAAATGAATGGCTAGAGTGGATTTTTTTAAATTTATTTTACGGCCCCTGGATACCAATCCTTCGAGATACAATGTTACTGAGTCCAAAGCGGTATAACTAAGCCAATATTGAATTTATTCATTATTTTGATATTAATTGAGTTACAATTTGGTCTGAAGCATCAAATATAAAGATAAAAATTAAAAACTTTATAAAAACGTCCTTCTCGTTCTATATGGATAAATCCAAATTCCAAAGAGAATCTACAATCTAGAATCCAAATATATTCTTTGATCAAAAAATCTTATTAATCTGTGCCAGAGATGCAAAATTCTGCCTGTCAAACAAATACATTTTTATACAAACAGGTTAATGTTTTTATAGAATTTGAGAATACTATATTATTAAAATGACTATGTTTTTATTGTCGAATAAGTGAGCGTTGTTCGGGCAAATCAAAATACTTTTTAAGTTACAAGCTACCTTCACAAGCCACAATAATTTAACGAAGTGTGGTGTCTGGTGAAGACTTAGGTTTGTGTAAGGTTGAAGCTTTTATCAGGAATCATGGCTCTAAGAACTTACGGCGATAAGCCGATAAGTTTTCAAATTGAAGAGGGCGGTGAATTTTACTGCGTTGGATCTGAGGTAAGAATTTACCAGTATAACACAAGATAGTATGCTTAGCTCATTCTATAACTGTGATGTTGATGGTGCAACAACTTCTTTATTGTAGTGAATGAAGAGTTTTTAAATTTATTCTTTGAATGTTTTACATATCTGTCTTTTGAACACAACATGTACATCATGTATAGTGTTCATATTTATGTTCGCTTTGGTAAATGGGAGCAATTCCTATTAGTAGTCTCTACTAATATTATAAATAGGAAAGATTTGATTGTTTGTTTGTTTGCATTGAATAGGCTCCGAAACTACTGAACCACTTTGAAAATTTCATTCACTGTTGGGAAGCTACACTATCCCTGAGTACTATAGGCTATATTTTATCCCATATTCCTACAGGAACAGAAACTACGCAAATGAAATCATCTGACGTCTGCTAGTATTAGTATAATTAGATGCCTTATGTAAAGTCTCCGAAGCAGAAAAAAGAAAAAAGCTGATCAAAGCTGTCCCAAAATCAAATTATGGACAAAAGTTCAAAGAATTTTATGAATATTATATATAATTTTACAGGTTGGCAATTACCTGCGGTTATTCCGTGGGTCTCTTTATAAGAAGTACCCTGGCATGGCCAGGAGAACCCTCACTAATGAAGAGCGGAAACGATTAGTGGACAACGGACTGGGGCCTCATGTTCTCACCAGCTCAGTATCATTACTCAAGGCATCTGAAGTGGAAGATATTATTGAAGGAAATGATGAGAAGTATGTCTATAAAAATTTTTCAATAATGTGCTTGCAGTGTCATATGTACTAGGTCTTAAATAGATTAGGTTATATTATGGACACTGGAGGACTCTGTCAAGCTTGGCTTTGCCTTATGTAAACTTGCTCCTTCCCTACCCTCCCCTACACAACCCTTGCTCCTACCCTAACGCTACCCATAACCTTGGCTAGTACAGTTATGCAAGCCAATGTGATCAATAAGTTATCAGCAACAAACAGAAATTTTTAATCCCTTTTAATAAGAAATTATATAAATCATACAATAGTACTATATATATAATATAAATGGCAGTCCTTAAAAGACATTGTATAAAATAAAATCACCACATAGTATTTTGACTGAAGAGTTTTTTAAACTGAATAACTACAATACAATTTTTATGTTATTTATCACAATTGAGAATTTTCTTAATTCTCTGTGTATGTGAAGTCTTCCAATCCGGATTGGGCCAGCGGTGGACTAGTTCGCCTAACCCCTCTCATTCTGAGAGAGACCAAATATAGGTTGATAATGTTGATGATGATGATATTTGTTTTTTTTAGATACAAAGCAATATCTGTCAGTCAAGAGATGGCAACTCCAAGAGAAAGCAAGAGTAAGAAGCCACACAATCCATCATGGATGCCAGTTATGCCAAACTCCTCTCACTTGGATGCAGTTCCACAGGCCACACCAATCAGTAGGACAAGAGTTCATAATAAAAAGGTTTACTGTATTTCTATCATTCATTTTTATTTTTATTTTCAATTAAGTTATTAATCCAAACAAAAATTATAAAGATGTAAAGTTTGTAACTTCAGAAATCTATCAGACCATCATGGTACAAAACTCATCATAAGTCATGTATTCTTCCTCATTTTCTCACTGGGTAAAACTTATTTATTAATAATATTAATAATATTATTATTAATAATAAATATAATTTACATAATTTAAAATATATAAAAATATAATTTATTAATAATATTATTTGTTATTTATGTATATATTGATACAGTTATATTTTCGATACAAGACCAGAAGGAGAGTGTTAAAAAGTTTTAAAGGAATTTCTTAACCCATACAATCTAATTCAGACTATTTTCTCTCTGCTTTATGTTAGACCCTGCACCCACACTGTGGAATTCCAATTAATGGAATGCTAAGATATTCTTCTCTTCCATTTCAGGTGCGCACTTTTCCTCTCTGCTTTGATGATACTGATATGACAGCAATGCTTGAAAATGCATCACAAAAGCAGATACTTGTACCAATCAGGTTAGATATGGAAATAGAAGGGCAGAAACTGAGGGATACATTTACATGGAATAAGAATGGTATTTATTTACCCAATTTTATAATTCCTTTAATAAATTAACTTAAAATTAACAAAAGGAACACAGTAATTTTTGCTCATGTTCTCCGACGTACATTCGCACCATGTTCTTATGCGCGATGTGGACATATGGTTAAATAAGTATAGAGAACAATTATTCCTGAAATGCCTGCTGACAGTTGAAGGGTTAAATAGATGCTGTTAAGAAATTATTATTAGCTGTAAAAATCAATTACTATTTGGCGGTTTCTGCAATTTTAACAGATGTCAAGTTTATATAATGATTTATTTATTTTGCTATTATCCGCGAAAATTCGGCGAACCCATGCGACAACGTCACCCAGGTCCGACAAAACACTCTCTACGTACGTTTCACCCCGAAACCGGAGCATCCTCAGGAGATGTTGACTCTACAACGTGCAATTGCACGTTGTAGAGTCTACGTAGAGAGTGTTTTGTCGGACCTGGGTGACGTTGTCGCATGGGTTCGCCGAATTTTCGCGGATAATAGCAAAATAAATAAATCATTATATAATCATGATGAACTTCCGCAAAGTAACGCCTGCTTCTATCCAAGATGTCAAGTTATAATGCTGTCTAAAATCAATGTTAAATTACTCACTAGGAACTTAGGAAGGAGTATAAGTTTATTGCACTTATAAACATAACATGTGACCTATAAAATAATTTCATAGAGAGAAATAGACAAATTGCTGCTATATCTTACATTTCATTGGAACAAAAGAGATGGGACTGTTCTCTTCACTTGATCTCATGTTAGCAACACTGCACTGGTTTCCATGTATCAGTAATTATTATTTATGATCACGTTTTTATAAAAAAACATTTCTTCAAGCTAGGCCCCTCTGTTTTCAGAGTCTATAATTACTCCTGAGCAGTTTGCTGAGGTGTTGTGTGACGATCTTGAACTGAACACAAGCACTTTCATACCAGCCATAGCGACGTCCATCCGTCAGCAAATTGAAGGTTACCCCAGTGAACCGCCAGCTATCTTGGAGGAGCAATCTGATCAAAGGGTCATCATTAAGTTGAATGTACATGTTGGGAATACATCACTTGTGGATCAGGTGAATTATTTGTTTATTTCAATAGCTTAAAACTGTTCCGGCATAACAACATAGTATAACTCTCTCTAGAACTGCAGCAAGCTCTATATTAGAACAAGTATCCAAAGCTGCTCTAATAAGATCTTACCATATTTGCCTATGCAGGGAGAACAACACGACCGAGGGAACGGGAGTGTTAATTGTTTGTCAAGGAATTCCTGAACCCTACATCCACTGGTCACAAGTACTGGACTTTTCTCGGAGTTTTTCTGTCTGCCAATTAGTAGGATCTTACCAAATTTGCCTATGCAGGGAGAACAACACGAGCGGGGGAAGGGGAGTGTTAATTGTTTGTCAAGGAATTCCTTAACCCTACATCCACTGGTCACAAGTCCTGGACTTTGCTCGTAGTTTTTTTGTCTGCCACACGATGGACCCGGCTTCTGCACAGTGAATCCATGGATTGCTAAGATATCTGTCTCTCTCTTTTTAGTATAAATATTTAATACATTGGGGATAGTTCTAATATGTTATGTTAAGTGAATCAAAAATTACTAAGCTGAATTTCATGATATTTGAATTTGTATTCTCAAATTGCCTTTGCCTCAAAGGCTAGAGATTGAGTAGAGTGGAAAAATCTGGAGGAGGCCTATGTCGAAGGACAACCTGATTGCCCTGGTGTATAAATTAAGTAATAGTATTAAGTATATCATATGTATTCAGCAGTCAGAGAATAAAGGCAATTTTTTATTTATTTATTATTCTCAAATTGAAGGTTGAGTGGGACATGTCAGAAAAGGAGAATAACCCAGAGCAGTTTGCAATGAAGCTGTGCGCGGAGTTGGGTCTGGGAGGGGAGTTTGTGACGGGCATCGCTTACAGTGTGAGGGGACAGCTGAGCTGGCACCAGCGCACTTATGCCTTCAGTGAAGCACCGCTGCCTGTCGTTGAGGTAAAATCCTTTTTAGTTTTTACCAGCGAATAGTTTAAGGGTAAAAGTTCCAGATGCGTTCAGATAGTAAATAAGTTCCCAATCTACGATATTGTAATAGCCACACCTATAGCTTGGCAAAACTCCCGACAGTCGGCGCGGGCCGGGGGGCGTGTAGCGATGAAAGAAAACCCCACGACTGATGCTATTTTAGAAAAATATATGGCTATATAGCGCCGTAGTATATACAGTCCAGTGAATATGACCTCTGCCACCGATTCTGGAGGGTTTATTTGTGTGCATTTAAGAAATTAAATATCAATGTCCGTACTCGAGCTCAGCAGTGAGCATATTGGGTTAATGATGGAAGCTATGTAGTATGTAATATAGTCCCAGGAGATCTCTATTGAAGACCACAATAATATCATCTGCGCCTGAGTCAGTTTTTTTTTTTAAAGAATATTTGACGGACCAATATTCCCATTCCCCTCCAATTAGTCGGGAAAAACTGTGTTAAGAGTGGGTACGACAATAGACCAACGGGGCGGGGATCGAACCACCACCCCTCGGTGATGAGTCCGAACGCTCTTACTGTTGCGCTTAATGAGGCTTACAGATATAGAAAGAGTTTAAAGATATAGAATAAATAAAATTATGTACGTATTTTCAGACCCCATACCGCCAGCCGTCGGACGCGGAGCAGTGGGCCCCCTACCTCGAGACCCTCACCAACGCCGAGATGGAGAAGAAGATCCGCGACCAGGACAGGAACACGCGGCGCATGCGGCGCCTCGCTAACACCACACCCGGTTGGTAGTACTTTCACTTGTACTTGCATAGTGGCGGCACTATAGCATGGCAAGTTCGTTCGTAACACTCCCAATGGTTCGCGCGGGCCGGGAGGAGGTCAGCGATGCCCCGCGCGCTTGACTTCACAGCCGCGCAGTCCTTCCCTCCCGTCGCCCGCATATCATGGGAGTGTAATCAACGAACTTGCCAAGCTATAAAGTCGAATGTGGAAGTTGGCGACATAAAATAAAGTCTAGTCAAATTATATCAAATCAATTTACTAATGACAACACATCACAGGAGGCCTACGATGAGCGCCACAATATATATCGTTAAGACAAAATTATAAATTGTCGACCAATGGCGGCCGAACCGGAAATATCGTTATATCTTTCTTCCTATTGTAACGAGCGATATTTCGGGTTTGGCGGCCGTAAGTCGACAATGTGCCATTTTGTATTCACGACAGATAATAGCACATCTTAGGACTACATGCAAAACAAACACACAGCAAAGGCGAGGTCCTGACTTCTTACATTACCTATATATATGGGTTCCATCCACAGAGTAGGGTATCAGGACTGATACATTCAGTCCAATGCCCCCCCCCCCCCATACGCCTATGTTCTGAGCCTAGGTTAGAGTCTTACGAGACCGCCCAAGTCATTTAGACCAACACAAGACACCTTTCCCAAATGGCCCTTTAAGCCCAGTTCAGAGTCTTATGAGACAGTCAGCTCACCTGCTTCTGCCTTCGGGTCCCACTAGGCGATGCTTCTAACTTCGTCCAAGACTGTCCTGAGTGCATAGTGGGAGTTTTCAATGTTTTCATACTGTGAAGATGTAAACGTAAACGCGAATTTCTAAGGAATTAAAACAGTTGTGCAGTAGTATGGACCACTAGATGGCGCTGTTTCTCGTTTACGTTTACGCCATCTTCACAGTATGAAAACATTGAAAACTCCCATTAGGCATTCAGGATCGAAAAACAGATTGTGCTTAAAATAAGATTAGATAGAGAAAACCAGATTAGACTTTGCAGATGTTCTTTGGTGTAGGTTTAAATTTTATTACTTGCTATACATAATTTATATTTTTTCTTTTGGAGTGTGGTATTCAAAAAATAAACACATATTTTAGACATAAATTGGGAAATTGTACCAATTATTAATTGTTAATACAATATTTTATTTATGTATAGCTATTACCAAATTTTGCAAATTAAATCAAACATCATTGATTGTAATTTTGTATTAGTATTTTCTTAAAGAAATCAGTCAGTTTCTTTTATTTTTATGTAAACTTTTAGCAATCTAAATGTAACATATTGTGTTCAAGTGTGCTTTAATATAATAAACTACATATGGAAAATATATCTTTTAATAAAACTTGTTACAATAATGATTATATCAATTTTACTGTATATAAAGTACGAATACATATGTATTATGTTGACTGTACATGTATACTATACAAAAGAAAAAGTACCCAGTATTTAATGAATATTCCTTTATGATGTAGTAACTTGAACGAGTAGATGGTGGTTGGCATTTTTTTCCATTTTTATTCTAGTAGCCAACTTCCAAAACAGAATTTAGTCAAATTTTTCAGTATTATTTAATAAATATTTACTCAATATTCCGAAAGTGTAATACTCTGCAAATTATAGTAAGATTTTTTTTTATATGTACGTACTATCTTATTTTGTTTATGTACTTAATTATTTTATGTATACATACCTACGCTTTTACGGTAGTTTATTATTTATAATTATGTATATGTATTATTTAAATTATTAAAATCCCGTATTCGGGTGTTTTTACTTGTGTAAGTGGACTGTTGAAATTGTTACCATTAAAGATTTGTTCAAATCTTATTGTTTCATTTTATTTTAATTCTCTAAGTGATAAACATGATACAATCTGCTTACCAACTCATTATTTTTCAATATAGCAACACCAAATATATATAAATATAGCATGTATATAAATTATATATTACTCAATATAGAAGTACGCAACGTGTAAACATATTTTATAAATAATTACGATTTACGTAACGAAATGACGAACGAAACGAATGAAACGTAATTTTTTATTTATCATGGGTTATATTGTGATTAAGTGTTGTTATTTAAAAAATGGTGTATTTACTGTATTTTTTTGGTGGCAGATGTATCGTTGAGCCGTGCCGTCAACCGTTTGATCCGGGCCGACGAAGCTCTGTTCCAGACTACGCCCGAAAAGAGGAGGAAAAAGATATAATCACCCATCTGTACTATAAGAGCGATGCCCCATTAGCGCATTGTGTTACGTTGCTGCGTCGTTTTCCATTTATTATAAATTAGCAAACGCTCACGACTTCGTCAGTGTGAAACCCTAACCCTAACCTGCCTACTCCCACCCTACCAACCTACCTACCTAACCTAACCTTTTTTTTCCTCTTGCTGGGAAATGTTTTTACGCATACCTCTCGAAGATGTCACGGAGGAGACTTCAGGAGGGTATGTGGGGCTCGCCGGCCAGAACCAAAATTTCCACTAAAACCCAGCGCAACCCTCCGCGTCTTAAATGAAGCAACAACGGTTCGAATGGGACATTCCACATTGCTACTTCCGTCGTGCCTACCACCTACCCTATCATATCATATCCCTACTTAACTCTACCTCTTACCTAGCCTTACGCCTACGCTAATGTCCGTCTCCTGGTTCTTAGCTACCTCTCCACCAATTTTCAGCCGTTCTTGAGTTATAAATAGTGAAACAAACACGACTTTCTATTATATATACAGATGTCATGCCACATTAAAGCGTTACGTCGTCGTAGAGACGTTTCTACGACTGACAGTGTTTTACTTGTTTCGATCCATTGTTGAGACTGACTAACTAGGTGCGTGCGTTATCGCGATGTCGTGAGGCATACAATGCGTTGTTCCGTTTTGACGACGCAACGCAACGCACTAATGAGACATCCCCCTTAGATTCAATCTAGGATAGTGCTGCTGGCAGTTCCTTTTGACGTAACTAGAGATTGCGAATGCTTAAATCGGTTAGTAAATTACCGATTAACTATTCACCGGCCCTAGTGTATGGTAATTAATTTGATACGCAAATAAAATATTATACAGGTTTGTTGAAAGATTTTCGATCTAATATTACCGTAAATTATCTCTCTGTTAAATTATTTACTAATTTAATGAACAAATAATTGAGTCCATAGATTGCAATTAATATAAAAAAATAACTTAAAATTAACGTATTATTTATATGTTCGATTTATTTTATTTCAAATTCGATTAGTAAGAATGGTTTTGCGAAGGCGTGGTATTTTTATTAAGTGGGCGGTATCCATCAATTACTACATCGACCTTCATACATTTTAACGGAAATTAATATATGAAACTTCATACGAGTTTATATGTATGTTGCACCATCCTATAGTCTTGGGGTTTCAAATTGATGACATTTAAATATAAGGAACGTAGATCTATATAATTACAATTAATGTTTGTCTGTACATTACATTATTATAAAAATAAAACATTACATAATTATTAAAACATTACATTTTACATAATGCAAATTATGTAGTTGAAAATCAGTATTTTTATTTTTTTAAAGCACAACTTTTATAACGTCGCTTTATCTTTTTCAGCGGTTTATAAATCGCGTTCTTGATTTTCGGTAATTATATTCCACAGTATACAGACATCTAGTTTCTATTCTTTTATTATACAAATAGATTAATTAGCATTAAAAAGTAGATTATATTATATTGGTTGCACATTGTTTAGTTTTTTTTTTTTTTAAAAAAAGAATATTTGCCATATTTTTTTATAATATGACCAATATTCCCATTCCCCTCCAACTAGTCGGAAAAGACTGTGCTAGGAGTGGTTACGACAATAGACCAACGGGGTGAGGATCGAACTACCACCCCTCGGTGATGAGTCCAACCGCTCTTACCGTTGAGCTATTGAGGCCTTAAAGTTAATAATCGATTGTCTATATTAATATTGTAAAGAGTTCGTGGTATTGTAGGGGGTAATCTCTAGATCTACTGAACCGATTTTGAAAATTCTTTTACCACTAGAATGCCACGTTATATGTGAGTATCATAGTCTATGTTTTACCCCGTAGTCCAACGGGAACAGTAACTAAGTCTGCTACTAATATATAAAACAAATATGAGACTTAAAGACACGAGTTTTAAAACCAAGTTAATAGTAAGGTAGGCTTTATGTGTGAATCTGAAGTAGCGTTAGCAAAACAGAATCATATTAATTCATAAATTCTTATTTGTGGTTGCTAAGCAACAGTTTTTGGTAAACGGGTTTCGATGTCACAAGACTATAACTCGAAATATTTTCATAATGCGTTTCTTCTATGACATTTTTGTTACACCCACAAGGAGGTTAATTGTTCTATCAACATTAGAAGCTAAACCGTTTTTCTGGAATAGAAGAAATGTAACTGCTGTCTGTCAAGACTGGAAAAATAGCTAGATTAATACATAAGATTTTTTTCATTAAGTATAATAATAAAAATAATAAATAAGTATTTGTAACTTAAACAGTGTTTTATTCCAATCACTTACAGACTCCCTGCTGTTTCATCCACGTGGTTTAAATTTTGTTTATTTTGTAACTAAAGGCACTATGAAATTGATAAAAAAAAATAAGATAACTAATACTAATAGTTTTTACCTGTCCTACATAAATAGAAAGGGGTTTAAAAACAAGAAAATAATTCAGATAGAAATTGAGAAATGCAAGCATGCATTTGTCAGTAGGGTGGTAACTAGCAATGGCCGAAGCCTTCCACCAGCCAGACCAATTCAGAAAACCCCAATCGGCCCAGCCGGGGACCAAACCCAGGACCTCCGTATCGTAAATCCACCGAGCAAACCACTGCGCCACGACATATCTCCTGAAAATAAATCGACCAATTGCGGCCGAACCAAAAATGAGAGTGAGACAGTAAATAGTAATATTTCCGGTTTGGCGCTATTAGTTGATATGTATTTACGAGACAATGTTGTGTCATCTTAGGCCCACATGACTCGAACCCACGATCTTATGATCCGAAGCCATTCAGTTTAACTGATAGACTAAAGAGGGATTAATATTTACGTTTGCTAAATGACCTAAGGCGATCGTCTAGAATTACCTAAGATACAAAGACTAGGTACAAATATTGAGTTTACGTAATAAACCGATCCGGCCTTTGTTGAATTCCGCTGACGCCTTTGGGAACGTTGGTTAGAAATTAAAGCCAGGATTTATTATTATTTATGTACTTGTCTAGTTTTAAACAAGCCGACGCCTTCAACATTGTTCAATTTCATTAAATTTTTAAGTGACTTTGCGTTAACCAATTTCAAAAATGGAGACCGTATATTCTACCCTAAATATGTTTCTAAGTACTTATATATGTTTAGTGGGTATGTAAGTACCTACCTAACTCAAAAACCATAGCTGGGCACCGTTAATCAAATAGTTAACTTTGTTAATCGTTAATCCGCTACAAAAAAAGTTAGCTTCGTTAAACGTTAAAGCGTTACATGTCGGAAGAATTAACGCAAGTTAACGTTAATCGTTAATCCGGTTATATGACTGGTTAATATTGCATTTTTATATCAGGGGATCTCACAGATCCCCATTGGAAAAATAAAGGTGAGCACTGGGGAGAAGTGCTATAATTTGTTTTTAGTTGATTTTATCTATAATTTTAACATAAATATAGTAATTTGTTGATTTCTTTGAAAAAAAATCTTTCATAATTTCTTACTTGTCTAAACCTGTTAATCACGTCGCGCGGTAAATAGTAGGCATTGGATTAACGATTAACGGACTTCTGCACATTAACGGAAGTTAACGGGTCCGTTAACATTTTTAAAAGTTAACTTAAAAGTTAATCCGTTAATCAAAATGTTAACTTCGTTAATTAACGATTAACGGATTAACGAGTTAATGCCCAGCTACGTCAAAAACATAGGTTTGTCGGAACATCGGAAGTGAATTGACGGCAATTGTTTTTAAAATTCTCGCTTTTTAATTTTATTTTTCTTTCAAATGAGAAAAAGGCAAAGGTTTTTTTAAAAAAATTACACAGTACAGGATGACCCATGTCTTCAAATCTCGATCTATTCGCAACACAATAAAGTTTAAATAAAAAAATGAACGCGTTCCACAGACAAGAACGCTGCATTTCATTCAAGTTTTTCATTTATTTTTCAAAACAATCAGGGCCATTATAGGACCTACCTATAATGATTCTATTTTCGAATAAAACCTCCTCCGTTTTATAGTAGGCTAGTGCTTGGCTACTCGTAACAGACAAGAATTAAAAAAACAAAATTACTTTAGCCCATAGAGGCTGAAATGCTTGTTTAGCCCCGCTGTGGAGTGGTAATATGACAGTGTTTTTGAGCAACAGTAGTGAAAAAGTAATTTCAGAGTGATAACTATTTTGATTAATACGAATACCGTCCTCATGTGCCGTATCATGTTGTGGGCTCAAAAACTTGTGCCTCGTAGAAGACAAAGATTAAGACGTATTTTAAAATTACCCTCATTTAGGTCAATCCTTTTAATTTCTTTGTTATTCTGGTATAAGAGGTTTCTCGTATAAACAGACGGTAACAAGTATACATATATATAACAAATATAGGTAATACACCGATGCGTTTTATTATTCCGGTATTATTATTGCTATATCTATTCTAGTGTTAATAGTGATTTATGACTTTTAACACGTTTGCTGCGGCACTGATTTTTCTGTACTTTCCTCTGGTTTTTTTGACCTCATACTAGAACTTTATGTGGTCCGAGGTCCGTGGAGGTCCGAGGTCTCGTAACTCTTGAAGACGCTAGACGCACGAGGTCAATTAACCTCGTGCGCGATCTAACGTGTTAAGCAATGTAGGTATGATTGACGAAACCAGTTAAAAATTTTGTTTCACGGTAAGGACGATAAAATTTTTTGTTTTGATATTACGATAGGACGCGAAATTTTGCTGCATGGATTTTGTGTTAATATGAGTCAGTTTAAAATTCATGATGAACATAATTTTGTTTTATTGTGTGCTCTTTCTTGTGCTAATAATAAAGCACCATTAAAGAAATTGACGCTGTAGAAGGAATGGTTTGCGTTATCGTAGATTGTTGATTACATTGTGGGTAGATGACTAGAAAGCGGACATAAGTGCCTTGCATGAAATCCACGTCCCCAAACGGACTACGGTTTAATACTGACTACGTCCCTACAAAATCACCGCAAAAAGTGATCCGAATAATAGACTACAACAGCGATGTGGAAATTTCCTCTTTTTTTTGAGCGCTTCACTTTTCATGGCCTAGTAACACATCTAACAGTATTTAACATCATTGTTGAGTGACTATAGTAGGTAAAGTTGACTACATAAAAATCAAGCGACTGTTATCGCCGTTTAATGTTGGAAATAGTAGTCTGTGACGGATATGACGTCGCTCGATCTCGTGTTGGCTTCAGTGTGATCGTGGCGTTCGAGCCGTCCACATCTCTTGTTGTGTAATTCTTTATGGGTTACTTGGGATAGGCGGGGAGAGTGACTTGAGTGGAAAAGGGGAGTGTTTGATATCAGTCAAAGGTACCTTTAACCCTACACACATCGTTCACAAGTACGTGACTCCACTCAAGGTCATTCTCTGCCATTCTAGGATCTTATTTGGATACAGTTTGATTTATTCATTAAGTTGTCCTGACAAGTGTTGTGAATCATAACCTTTGTTCGACATTAGTTTTCTTATATTTGTAATCACCTTTTGAGTCCTATAATACGACTTTTTGTAAAATCAGAAAACAGCAGCTGTGGTCAACGAAGTTCAGCAGTGTGAACGTCGCTCTTCCGTGCCTGTAACCAAGTGCAAGTGCATGCCGTGCCTGCACGACGATTCTCTTGCTACGATCGTAAACGCTTCAAAAACTAGAAAAATGAATGGGAATGACAGATCTTGATCACGTGATCTATCGATAGCAAATGTTATTCCAACATTTTTCTAGTTTTCGAAGCATTTGCGATCGTAGAAAGAGAATCGACGTGTCACTTGGCTACAGGGGCGAGAGCTTTTGATGACGTCATCCGGTGAGGCAGTCCTAAAAAGAGAATATTATCCACTGACATAAAAAAAGTTTTATGTCAGTGGATAATATTCTCTTTTTAGAAAAAGTTCCAGCGACAAACTTGTTGGCACTGTGCGAGAGAATTTCATTTATTTGAGTAGCAAATGAGATTATGAGAATACAGTACATCTCAAAATCTAGCCATTGATGCTGACATTTAGTTAACCTAACAGAAAACGCTAAAGCTAACATTTTTACTTCCGTGGTTAATTTACCTTTTCAGTTAACTTAATTATATCTCCGACTAGCCGACACCCCACAGTTTCATACGCATATTTCCCGTTTCCGTTAGAATACGGGGATAAAATAGCCTATGACACTCACAAATAACGTGGCTGTCTAAGTGTCTAGTGATAAAAGAATTTTCAAAATCATTTCGGTAGATTCAGAGATTACCCCATACAATATCACAAACTTTAGCTCTTTAGAATACTTACCTTTTAGTTTGGTAGGGATAATTTTGAGTCATGGCTGTATTAAAATTTTTTTTAATACACTTTATTTGTACACCACAAAAATAAAAGAAAACAAGCAAAACAGAAACACAAGAAAAAGTAGAATACAAAAGGCGGCCTTATCGCTTAGTAGCGATCTCTTCCAGGCAACCTTAGGACAAAGTTAAAATTGACAAAGACATTAAATTTTAGGTAACTACAAATAGGGATGATGACAGATTTTTAAATTGTATATAAAAATTAAGTAAGGTACTAATAGTAAGACAATTTTGTAGAAGTAACAGGGTATCTGCGATCATTCCTTTCGGAGCTACAGGGATTTAAAGTGTTAGATTTGCGGCACTGCCACGGATCCCTGAAAAACGCCCCATACAAAATTATCTAGTCACTGAAACGTCAATATTAAGAGAATTCAGGGCATAGGCGTATATATAAGTGAACTTAGAGCTTAGGCCCACCACGATGTTCCAATACGGTGTGGCGGCTGTATTCTTAATTAACTCACGATATCGGGGGCGCCCGGACTGATGTACTCAGGCCAAATCTCCCTTCCAGAATAACTAAGCCGATGTCCGAGTCTCAGAGGAGACGCTATTAGAGAGTCATTCCTCCCAAATCTTCTGCTTCTGCTTCAGCGGTTTTGGGTGAGCGAAAAAGCAACGCCATTTCGCTCGCCCAAAACCGCGTACGATGCCGCTAAGGTCCCATTAAGGAGCCAACGGCACTTACACAATATAAAAAAGTGTTCTTAAGAGTTGGCATATGTACTTCGATCTTAGGCCATAAAATTTCAATGTCATATAGAAATAAGGCCAAGTGCGTAACGGGCCATTCTTTTCTACGAACCGGGTGAGACGGTTGATATTATGAGACACGAGCTAGTCTTGCGAGAACTATTACTACTATGTTTTCCTTGACAAAACAGTTGAGGAGAACACAAATAGTCTCCCCTCGCTAGATTTATTAGGCTCGGCTAGACGTTAAGACGTTCAAGTTTCGAATCCAGAAAAACATGATGTGCGCATGTGCCGACCAAACCAGTGCCGTGCTCTCTGCAATTGAGATGTGGATAGGCATGGCACGTAGCACTTTATCGATATTTTGTCATTTACGATACATTTTTACAATCAACCTTTTTATATCGGACAAATATCACATGAAAGAGTTTAGATAATGTTAAAAGAGTTCACTTAACAGAATTAATATTTAAGCCATAAGCGTTATAGTCATACACTATTATGTTGTCTATTATGATAAAGTAGCGGACCCAGTCAAGCTTTGCTCAGTTTTCCCAGTTACACAAACAACCAATCAACGACAAACAGTTTTTAACCGCTTAGAGATATACCTAATATAAAGATACCCATATTAAGAATCTTGCCGTATAAATCACTGGATAATGGATTACTGTGAACAACTGGTAGGTGTTTGATGTAAGGTACGTGATACAAAATTTTATCGCAATATTACGTATTTTGCGCTCTTCAACATACTTGGGTATATACAGGTATGATAGAGAATAATTTATATTACACTTAATGTCTGTGGTATGGTGGAGAGATGTTGTTTTCGGGCTTATCATAGCGATCACGTTATATACATACTTATAACCTTTATCGGTCATTTAAATAATTTTACAAATTCCATTAAACCTATACCAACCACATTTAAATTAGTTTTTCCTAGCACCTCTACATAATTTCAAATTCTATTTGTGTGTTATCTTTAAATGCAAGATGTTCTTTTTAGTTACTTTCTATTACGACGCCTCGTCTTTCGCTTCGTAGACACTAAAAGCACTGCTTTGAAGTGTCAGGAAATTTTTACACAACAAAAAAAAATTTACTTGTTTAAAAATGCCATTAGATATCAGCAAATATCGACACCGCAGCGACAGCACTATATCAGATTTTGCAACCATTCAGTGCGATAAAGTGTTCGAAGCGGACAGAGGGAGTGTGCCGCCTCGCGCTCCACTCCCGCCATGAGGGAAATTCAAATTTGGAATTAAGGAAAACTGGACTAAACTTCATTAACTAAACTTTTTGATCGGACTAAAAAAAAGAGTCTCACCATAGTGTTTAGTAACTTGTAAATTGAAAGATACTTTGTAAATACATGAAATAAGTGAACTTTTTAACATTAAATTACTGTTAGGAAAGTGTTGTGATTGTATATAGGTGATAAACCAATAAGTATTTGATTTGATGAATAGTGACCGGATAGATAAGACAGCGTATGGTAAGTTTAGTTATAAAATAAGTAATTTAAGTTTGCTGAACTAAGCTCTCGTTACAAGAATATCTAACTGCTAATCAGAAAGTAATTATAAGTTACATTCATTAAACTTGCTGTACTGCATTGGTATTATATTTTGATATCATTTAGGAAAACCAAATTGTAATTAATTTTAGTATATAGGCAGGAAGGTTTTTGGGTTGGTTGGGTTTTTCCTGGTACTTCAACGCAGTGCTTTTAGTATCTATAGCGGTGTTGTTGCTAATCGTACTCGAAATAGTAGTAGGAGATTCTATGACTGAGCTTATGCGGGAAAGTACTACTACAACACCAAGGCTGTCGTCAAAGTATGAGAGGCATTGCTTCCGGTGAAATTGATGGCTCCAGTTGATCGGCACAGGGCGGCTCTATGTAACACGTTTTTAGCATGTCCTGCAAAGTATTGTCCGGTAAGCAATTAGACATATCTACGAGACGTTTTCTCTTTTAACATCGGATTGACTATCTATTTATTTCGTTACCTATTGCTATAAAAAAATTTAGTGCTAATTGTCCTGTTTAAAAAATTGTAGATGTCTCTAGGGTTACGTTGAAGTGCGATAAACATTTGTTTTTCTAAAAAATCTGAAATACATAACCAAATAATAAAAATATCCAACTTTATCGAAATTTATTTAGGACAGTATTCCAAAACGTGAAGATCGAAGTTATGACCTTGTGGAGTTATGTCCGCCATTTTATTGCTGACCTATGGATCCTACAGTTCTAAGCAGTTTATTGACGCTGACGGGTTGCTTTTATTATACCTATCCGGAGCCAGCTTTTTTCCAACGCTGTTTTCTGTTTCATGCCAATTATTGTATAGGACCTGTCTCGACGTTACTTTTCTGTCAAAGTATATGATCAACGATCTAATGCGATTATAAAAACTGTCTCTATATAATCGATGTTAAATAGTTGTAATCGTGTTAGTCGGGTAAAGAGCTCCGTAAAAATACCTTTCTGTGTAATTGATTGGTGTAAAAAACGGGCAAAATCTTCTAATTTAGTATAAGATATATACCTGATCTAGGCTCGTTTTCTTCAGAAAATGACAGACAATTTTGTTCGTGACTATGAGTGCGATACAGGTGCTTCTATAATTGGTCTGAGGTTTCATGTTATCATATCAAGAAGCTGGAGCATCTACGTTCTATTTTAATAACATTTTCAAGAATTCCCACGTCGTTTTCGTAGAAACATAAACATGTAACAAATGTAACAAAGGACACTGTATGTTTTATCATCATTATCAGCCAATGGACGTCCTATACTGGACTTAAGTGTCTTCATAGGACTTCCAAACACAATGTCTTGTACCTGCATCCAGTGGCTCCCCGTAACTCCCTTGATGCCATCGGTCCACTTAGTAAAAAGAAGGCTAAAGGTTATAGCAGGTTATGGAGCAAGCTAGGCTTGGATTGGAAGATTTTTTTGTTTGTTTGTTTGTTACGGTTTAACTTATCAGCTATTTGACCGATTTTAAAAAAGCTTTCATTATTATGGAGCTATTCACAAACATAGGCTATATTTATCACCGTACTAGCTGACGTCACGCGGTCTTACCCGCGTGGTTTCCATTTCCGTAGGTAAACGGGGCCTTCCTCGATAAATGGGCTATCTAACACTGAATTTTTTTTCAAATCGAACCAGTGGTTCCTGAGATTAGCACGTTCAATCAATCAAACAAACTCTTCAGCTTAATATATTAGTAGAGAAGATTAGTATAGATTCCAACGGAAATCGGACATCTGCTTGTACCTACTTAGGTACAATTTGATAAACTTATTAAATGAGTTATACTTTTAATTATTTATTATTTATACTTTTAATTATTTATTATTGCTCGTACATCTGGCTCTGACTCCTTATAAGTGGGTTACGGTTATACCTACAACGTGTATCATATTTCTAATCTTACCGTTGAAGATGGGGTATAATTTGTCTCAATTTCAACGGTAAATATCTTGTCGTAAGAAAATCTTTGACAGAGATTATAGATCCTTCGTATTTATAACACAATTACCAATATTATGATGATAATATTATAAACTGTAAAATAGTAATTTATTATAAAGGTGCTGATAGACTTGAGCATTCACTTGTAACAGGACATTCACCGTTTTTATATATGTCGAACTGAACAACGAGCCGAGCCAAGCATAGAGCCAAATATTGCTACGAACATCGTGAAAATTCTAGCGAACGTTCTATACGATGCTCGTCAAAGATATTCTTCATGAATATGTCGCGTGTCCTGCATTTATGCTCATTGGTTATGTAAAAAAAAAACGCGGGGTGCAGAACGATGACAGAAGCTTGGCTCGGAAGAAAGATCCAAGCAAATCTGCTCACTAAAATGTTCTTGTATTTTTCTGTGATGTACCATTCGCACGAATGCTCATTACAAGTGAATGCTCAAGTCTATCAGAACCTTAAGACTTTTTTTTAAAGAGAATATCAATCGAACTTAAAGAGCACATATACTTAGGGATGGATGGCGTCGAGTGTGCGTATTAAGAGGATCGCATTCTGTTCACATCACTCAGAAAAGCATGCAGCTTATGATTCTGGATGTTGCCAGGAGGTTTGTTGGATCGTTCTTTTTTATACCCCAACGTCTTATACGAAAAGTAAGGACAAAGTTGGCACTTATTTTCGTTTACGTAAGTTAATAATAATGATCCGGACGTAGACAAATGTTACTTGATGTTTAAATCGAGTATTATCTACCTAGTACTTGTACGGTTTCAGCTTTAACATCGACTAGAATAATTTACATGATACTATATGAACTATGTTGCCCTGGTTTCGGGTGAATTTGTGAATTATATGTGTTTACAATTAGTTCATTTCAAGTAGGCTCAATTGGTAGTTGTCTTCAAGTATTTTTTATATCTACGTGGACGTGATAGCCAAGTAGATACGACTTCTGCATTCGATTCGGAGGGCGGAGGGCGTAGGTTCAAATCCGGGCCGTGGCGTGCACTTCCAACTTTTCAGTTATGTGTGAAAGAAAGAAAGAAAAAAAACCCGTTTATTTAAATTGTGCCACACACCACAACAACACAACCTTGAAAAAGGTACCAGCCCAGCATTTTATGTGCATTTTAAGAAATTAAATATCACGCGTATGAAACGCAGAAGGAATAACCTCATAAGGAAACCTGCATACTTGAGAATTTTCTTAATTCTCTACGTATGTGAAGTCTGCCAATCCACATTGGACCAGCGTGGTGGACTAAGGCCTCAACCTCTCTCATTCTGAGAGGAGACTCTTGCTCAACAGTGAGCCGAACATGGGTTGTCAATGATTAGTTTTTCATACAAGTAAAATAAATTGGTACTCCACCAAAATATTGCCTTTCGAGTAAGCCATTCGTTAATTTAATTTAAATTCTCGTTAAAACTAAACTGTTAAGTAATAGGGATGTTGATAGTTTTTTTAATTGTATGTAAATTAAGAGTATACTAATAGCAAAGCAATTTTGTAAAAGTAACAGGGTATCTGCGATCATTACTTTCGGAGCTACAGGGATTTAAAGAGTCAGATTTGCGACGCTGCCGCGGATCCCTGAAAAACGCTCCATACAAAATGGCACGATTTAGTGACGTCGTTGGCTCGCTGATCGTTAGGTTTGTATTGGCGTTCAAACAAAATTACTAATATTTTTGTTATTTGTGCGTTTATGTTTATAGTTCATATATTGAAAAATGTCACATTTAATGTAAGGAAGCTAAAACTGTGTGAATTTTCATCTAATTACGATAAAAAAAATGAATAGATTTTGAAATTTTATAATCTCATTTATTTTGCAAATATCCAGGCAATCTTTGCTTTTTATGTATAAATTAGTTAACATTGACCCTATTTACCCGAATTTATCATAAAAATCAATATTTTCAAACCTAGTCATCATCCCCATTAGAGCTTTCACATAGTATATTAAATTCAACGATAAAAATATTTGATAGACATCCAATTTGCTGAAGCGTAAGCCTATTAAATCTGCTTGGGATTTTATCCTGTCGGTACGAGTGGATTTATTATTGTTACGTAATTATTACATTCATAGTTCGGAGAGCCGATGGACGTTGGGGTTGCAAGGTGCGAATGAAGGCAGTGTTGGTCGTCCCCCTACTAGGTATGACCGACGCTGGATGCTGGCGGCTCGAGACCGTTGTGTTTGGAAGTCCATGCAAGAGGCCTATGTCCAGCAGTGGACGTCAATCGGCTGTTATTGATGATGATGACATTCACAGCAAGATTTTATGTGTTGAAGATGTACCTAATAGATAGGTAATAGTAGGTACATTATGATATAAAAATAAAAATAAATAAGAGCATAGGTTTTTACTTGCTGGGCTACATAATTATACCTATTTTTAGCAGACTCAGTGTGTATTACAAAAATAAGAAAACCAATGTCCAAACCAATTAAAAAAAAGTTTATAATTCACAATATTTGTTAAGACAACTTAATTAACAAATCAAACTAAGACCCTAGAATGGCAGAGAGTGACCTTGATTGGAGTCACGCACTTGTGATCGTTGTATGTAGTGTTAAAAGCGCCTTTGACAGTTAACTAACACTCCCCTTTTCCACTCAAGTCACTATCCCCGCCCATCCAAAGCCCTAACCCATAAAGAATTACACAACAAGAAATGAGGGACGGCTCGAACGGCACGAGCTTAATAAAGCTGACCGTACAACGAGCGCCTTCTATAGCAAGTCGTTCCCGCTAACCGATCGCTACCCCTCTCTAACTCCCTAATCTTTACGAAACAAGTCGCTCTATCTAGCGTCGGCACGGGCCAACACGTGATCATACGACGTCACATCCGTCTCAGACTACTATTTCCTACACATATATTGTAATATGTATAGCCAGAATTTTGATGCTCTTCAACTTTCATCCTCCTTATACAATAACTTTTTTCATTTAGAAGAACTGCCTGGATTACTTACTCTCTTCAAAGTTGGTCGTATATTGGTTAAATATGTCGACATAGTTGAGAAACGTGAAAGTGCCACTTTGCGACTATCAATATTTTGTCTATTTTTTTTATTCTAGAGGCTATGATGACCGTCTCAACTTTTTTAACATGGATTCTTTAGAAACTCGAAGGAAAAAGCTTGACCTTGTATTTCTGTATAAAATATTAAATCATAAAATAGACTGTTCCTCACTCTTAAATTCTTTTAACTTAAAAATTCCTAAAAAACGAAGACGAAATGCTTTTATGGCTTTTCCACATCGATCTACAGTTATTGGGGCTAACTCACCAATCCCCAGGTTGTGCAAATTATATAATCAGCTGAGTGTCACTGATATTTATATTGGCTCTTTAGCCAAATTCCGTAAATCGGTAAATTTAGAATTAAGTAATAAGTAATTTATTAGATATAATATATTATTAAAAATAAGATTTCTGTTGTATAGTTCAAATAATTTATATATATATTGTTTTTTTTAACCATTCTGTATTTTAGATTAAGTATTCTTATAGTTTAGTATAGTTGTTTTAGGTATAGAAATTAAATTGTATTAAATTAGTAAATTGTATATTTCCGCACCAGTCATGATTTAAAATATTAATATTGTAAATAAATTTTAAATGTTAGTTTTAGACAGTTGCATGCGGTGTTTACCTATAAATAGATTTGCATTTTATCTTTCTGCTCCTTGCATTTATGCTTAATAATTGTATTATTTGTATGTCTGTTGGTAGACCAAATAAAGAGAAAAAAAAAAAAAAATATTCTTTACAAGTTAGCCCTTGATTACAATCACATCTGATGGTAAGTGATGATGCAATCTAAGATACATGCGGGCTAGCTTGTAAGGAGTAGTATGAAAATCCACACCATTAAATATATCTATATATATACCTAAATACTAACCTATACTTAAACCATACTCGTACGTGGCACGATGCAAATGTTTATTAGGCATCCTGTGCCTTAATTACCACCACAGTCAACACCCTTCACATCGAAATACAGCTATGCTTGGCAGCATACTTCCTTGGACGAAATATGTCTACAACTAAAACAGCTAAATAAAAGCCACAATATGTTTACTATGTGTTAAATTCATCATTAACAACCCATATTTGGCTCGAGTTAAGCACAGTTAAGCACGAGTCTCCGCTCAGAATGACGGCACGCTGGCCCAATGCAGATTGACAAACTTCACAGACGAATATAATTTAGAATAATCTCAGGTTTGCAGGTTTCCTCACGATGTTTTTTCCTTCACAGTTTGAGACACGTGATATTTAATTTCTTAAAATGCACATAACTGAAAAGTTAAAGGTGTATGCTCCGAACCGGATTCGAACCAATACGCCCTCCGAACGTAGGTAATTTCCACTGGGCTATCACGGTTTACTATGGCCAAATTCTGACTCATATAATGCCTAATGTACCTATATAATGTGTATGACAACGCGAATCATGTATGTGGTTAATTTACTATTTCGAGCTATTGTATTAGCGGTAAAAACCAATTGCTAATTAGCGATGTCACACAAACATAAACATGAAATGTTAATACTACATGACGAATGTGTGTTGCATTCCATGATACATATATAGTGGAACCAATAGAGCATATTTCCTCGACCTCCTCAGAGACAGCTACGATTTTGTTGATTTTTTTTTTACTTTGTTTTTTGATATTATTTGAAATCAGAAACCTTTTGGAGTGGGGACAATCTTTCAAAACAAATTAATGGGTAGACAATCAATCGTTCCCTCTTTTTTTACCTTTAGTATTGGAATTGTTTTGCCAAATACCCTTTACAAAAAATAAAGAATTATCATAAAAAATAACTTTTTATAGATCAATAGATAAAAAATATTATATTATTTTCTTTCGCTTATTAGTTATCTGCAACGTTTGTATTTTTGAAGTCGGTAGTATTTTTAAATTATTTATTATGTAAATAGCATAGATATTTTTTTAACAATATAAATCATTTCGTCCCCGCACCAAAACATTTCTGATTTTATATAACATAAAAAACATGACTTTTAAAAAAAAATCATCAAAATCGGAGCTGTTTCTGAGCACTTACAGCATATGCTTGTTTTATGTGTTATTTGACTCCATTAATAGCTATATGTACCTACTATACAATGCGGCTTTGTAAAACATTTGTAGCTGACCCGACAAATCTAACAACTTTTCGAACTGGAATCTAAATATTTAAGCGAAAGGTCACATCGATGGCCACCGTAGCGCAGTGGTATGCGCGGATTTACAAGACGATGGTCTTGGGTTCCATCCCCGGCTGGGCCGATTGAGGCTTTCTTAATTGGTCCAGGTCTGGCTGGCCGGCTTCGGCCGAGGCTAATTATCACCGTACCGGCAAAGACGTACCGCCAAGCGATTTAGCATTCCGATTTCTTTCTACTTCGTACAAGCTAGCCTCTTGCTTGTTCCTTTTTTACGCTGCGGCTACTGAAGCGATTTGGATGAAATTTTGAATGGAAATAGATTTTACTCTGGATTACATAGGCTACTTTTCATCCCGGAAAAATCCATGGTTCCCGCGGGATTTGTGAAAAACTGAATTCCATGCGGACGAAGTCGCGGGCGTCCGCTAGTTTACAATATATAATAGGGCTCCTATATGTTGGAGGTAGCTAACTCACCCAACAGTTCAAAACATGCAAGGTATCCTCCATTTCTCCCTTATGTCCATCTCCCACGCTCGAATAAATTCAAACAAAAAAGAACCTTCCTTCTTCTGTAAATTCGAAATCTTTCTGTAATTTCCTGTGCAATTTTCTTAGTTTTTCATCCCGTAAAATCCTTTTTAAATGTATTACAAAACATTAAAAAAGACGATGAAAACGTCGTTTTCATCTCAAGTTAGAAGTTATGGCGTGATCGTTATGGTTAAATTATAACTCGATATCATCATAACGCTATTATAAAATGTCTTTTTTAACAATAGGTTGTTAATTAAGCTTACTTTTGAGCACGAGTTTCCTCACAGAATGAGAGGGCTAATAGTCCACCACGTGGCCCAATGCGGATTGGCAGACTTCAAACATGCAGAGAATCAAGAAAATTCTCTGGTATGCAGGTTTCCTCACGACGTTTTCCTTTACCGTTTGAGACACGTGAGATTTAATTTCTTAAAATAACTCGATTTATAAATAGAATATTTTTAAGTAGTTTGTTGTTTGGAATATTTGAAGGTTTATGCACTTGTCAAAATTATTCCAGTGGAGTGGAGTCTCAACCCAGTTTGTCTTACCCAAAATATACATTTAATTCTTGGTGTAACTTTGTACTGCAAGTTACTTATGAATAACTTTACAATTTAAACTGGAGTTTTAGCATAATATTTCCATGTATATTGTTGAGGTTTTTATACACTGTGAACTTTATAAGTTTTAACACGAGAAGTAATAACTTCCCTCTTAAATCGCTCATTGTATAGAGTGTATAGAGGAAAACTGCATTAAAATCCGTTACGTAGTTAATGTTTGGTTTTTCACTTGTTATTGGGCGTAGTGGTAGCTCTACTACTTGTAAAGCTTACTGTGCCGTGGGAGGCTAACATTCCGAAGGACCACAGTATAAAAGTGAATAAATATTATGACCTAACAAATGAACTAACTAAAAATGTTAGTCTGTACGCCGTAGGATTATCAGAAAAATCTCTCTATAACTTGCTTAAAGACCTTGGCCTATCTAGAAGTGCAGCTAGTTCTATATAAGAACGTGTATCCAAAGCTGCTCTAATAGGATCTTGCCAAATTTGGCTAGGCAGGGAGAACAACACGAGCGGAGAAAGGGAGTGTTGATCGATTGTCAAGGAATTCCTTAACTCTACATCCAGTAGTAGGTAGTACAAGTCCTGGACTTTGCTTGGTGTTCGCACGGTGAATCCATGGAATACTAAGATATTCATCTCTGGTGAAACTGGTGAAACTTATTGTTAATTTTATTTGGGTACCATTTTCGGGTAATGGCCTCCTTCATCATTCCCCACTGCGCTTTGTCATTAGCCAGTGTAACCTTGGCTTATCTAAAAATATCACCTCATTGATAAGCTCGTGACATATATACCCAGAATACGTCCATCCCTCATTAGCGCTGATACAAAGCATCGATAAGATGTCAACCCTCCAGAGATGAGCGCGTCAGCACTATTCACTAGACACCATTATTGGCACTATGTTGGCACCAGTTTGACACAACTATTGGTACCGGCCTGATAACTTTGATCATTTGAAACGCTTGTTATGCTTGTTAAGTTAGTTCAAGTGGTCAACCTCGGAGTAAAATGGAAAACTTTTATAATAAATGCAAATAGGAGTTCAGGAAAAGGAGATTCCTAAAAAAATATGAAACCTCTCTTATGAAGCTTTCGAACCAAAATTTAGAATGCATGTATGAAGATTTACTTATGTCAGCACTTAATTGGGATAAGGTACAGGAGATGATGATGAAGGTTGCCTAGAAGAGATCACTTTATAGCGACATGGGCACCTTTTTACACGCTTTATATTAGCTTCACTTGTAACTATGTCCTCGTATGTACTTGGAATTTTAATTTGACCTACTTCCCGGTCTTCGATTAGGATGAAATTTTGCACACGCTCCAATCCAATATGGCGGCCTCCCCAATCACTTGTAACTATGTAAGAGAATTCTTATATTGTTTGTTTCCTTTTTTTTGTGGTGCACACGAAGTATGAGAAAGAATCAAATCAAATCAAATCAAAAATCATTTATTTCAAGTAGGCTCAGTTTAACCTCGACTAAGTAAATGTTTTTTCACACATTGCTTAAAGCTATGCATTGGCAGGTCCATCACAGTCTTGGGGATCTTGTTATAGAAGAGTGCACCCAAACCTACAAAAGATCTTTTTACTCTTTAGAGACGATATGCAGAAATAACTAACTTATACCCGTGTCTAGTAAGACGTGGGTTTAAATCTCCTTTTCGTTTGTAGAAATTAATATTTTGTCTTACATAGACTATACTGTTATATATATAAAGAAAGTACAGGGTACACCCGTGTTTGCGTGGTCGCATTTTAACATAGTTCGGACCTCCGATCAGATTAGCACGGCAATTAATGTGAGAGTAAACAGGAAAATAATATGGAGAACATAAATTGTGTAAGCTTTTATTTAATATTTATATTTAACCACAACTGTTTTGTTTTGAATTAAATCCCTTGTGACACATTAATATGCTTAATTTATTAACTTTTTGGTAACGGGCCTCAGACCAATTATTATAAAGGACCTGCCTCGCTAGACGTTACTTTTCTGTCAAAGTATATGATCAAAGATCTAATCCGATTATAAAAACCGTCTCTATAGAATCGATTTTAAATAGTTGTAATCGTGTTTGTCGGTTAAAGAACTCCGTAAAAATACCTTTTTGTGTAATTTAATTGTATAAAAAACGGGCAAAAACTTGTACTTGAGTATAAGATATATACAAAATCTAAGCTCGTTTTCCTCAGAAAATGACAGACAATTTTGTTCGTGACTCTATGTGCGATACAGGTCCTTCTATAATTGATCTGAGGTAACGGGCCGATACCCAGTTCTAATTCGTTAGTTTTTCAGTGAAAGTTCGTTTCACTCTTGAAAGTTTGCCTCGATTCACGATAATAGTACGTATTATGAACGTCATAAGGCAACTGTCACCGTATCCATGCTACCTGATAAACACTTTAGCCATCCAATCGACAAAGACGTACAAGCAAGAATGAACGAAGTGTTCTAGTACGATGCCGAGTAGAAGCTACCAGAGGAATATGGGTATTCACTTGTACCTCTTTTTAAGCCTATTTCTCACACTGCTTGGACATTTAACATCAAGCGAGATCGCAGTCAAGTACATTTACCTATACCATATGAATTCAATGAAAATTTTGCTACTAAAAGGGTGCAGATAATCTGTAAAATGTCTCTACCTACTCTAACTTTCAGCCGGTTTTTCGTGCAAGTGAAAATACAAATTTTCTTTTTTTATAACATAAAATTGAAAACTTTGAAAACCCCCGAATATTAATTACAACCTCGATCAAGTCTTCAATCTTTCTCTTTAGAGACTCATCACTCCACTCCCACTCGAGTATATTTGCAGACATTCGGTTATTCTTCCCCATTTTCACATCCCACAACTTTTAAACGGCTTAACCGATTCTCATCAAACATGTCTAAGAACATCTGGTTTAGGGGAGCACCAGAGACTATTGAGAAAAAAACGAACACGCGAAAGTTAACGCAATTTCAAAATCCGCACATTAAAAAAATAATATGTCCATGACATATTCTACTACGGTACAAATTAACATTCTTTATTAATTAATTCTTAAAACTTAAAGGCTCTGTAAAGGTTATGGATACTATGGAAGATTGCTCAGGCCATCAAGTGAGTTTAATCTGACACTGTTACCCCGTGACACCGGCCTGCTTTCCCAATCAATCAAATCAACAATGAGTCAATCAATCAATCGGCTCCACTTCGAACGCTCAGAGAGTCCCAGTTCTTACATGTCTCTTTCCTTTATATCTTTGCCTCATGATTGATATATAAGAATTGGCTTCAGTTTTACGCTCGGTAGCTACCTGAACGCAAGCCGTGATCCTTGTGGAGACCTGAGTATCGCCGTTAGCCAATCAGTCATGGGTAAGACTCCAAATATGTCAGTGGGTTAGTTCGTTAGATAGCAGGGGCACTACTTACAAGTGAGGTTAATTTTGAGCCTAGTGGTTGTTGGACTCTATAAACAAGCGGACTTCTATAAATCACAAAAAATGTTGTACAGTACTAAATCTACACATTGCAAAGTTGTGTCGGAAAAAAGTACAAAACGTTACTCTCTTAAAGTTTGTATACACCGTTTCAGTGTTGAAGAAAACCTTTTATCTGCACCTGACTGGTGCTGGCGCTTTTGTCTGGATGCAAGTCTTGAATTACTAAGAAACTTATTTTGTTCTTATTTTATTGTGAGCTTGGGGTTGACTTAAATCATGCCTGATGAAAATTGATGGTGAAGTCTAAGAAGTTTCGAAATGAAAATGCCTGTTTACCATTGTTGCATTGCGCACTGGAAAGTGACCCTGCTTTTTGCATCCACGGCCGTCTATTCAATTCCCAAAATTTAAAAATATTTGTGTGATGAGCATGAGTGTTTTGCAGTGTTAGTGCCTTCAAGCCAACCTTAGGTAACCTAAGGTAGATTAATTATTTCACTGACTACTTTACTGTTCAAACCTAAGCACAACGATTGTATTATGGCAGAACTAGATATGGCGACTGGCGCGAGTTCTTCTGGACGAGCTCTGTCATCAAAGCTCTGCTGCTAACAGTAACACATTGTCAGTGTAGCTACTTCCTTCTAATTTGATTCTTATAGAGGTTCCAACAAGCTTTCTAGATGGTGTTGTCGTTCTAAACATGTTGGTTTTACAATGTTTATCTAGTTTTTCCCGCTCGTTGCCTTATGCATTGAAATGTTGATATTTTGTGTGTAGAACACACATGATACCACAATGGACACACAAATACATATTTAAAGACCAATGCAATGAATAATTGTTAAGGGTCCATGGTTACAACCCAAACTTGGACGGGCGTAAACAGTTTGTTTTGTACGCTTACAAAATTTGTCATTGATTAAATTATAAAATTCAATTACATTTTAGACTTAAATAAAGCCAAAGCTTTACGACGTTTACAAAGTTAGGTTGACTTTTATTCGGGGCCAACTACTTTACGCGTCACGGGGTTGAAATACCACCATAACTTCCCAACTCTGGTCTAAAAAACAAACCGACAATTTTACAGCCCAGAATGTTACAGAAAAAAAAATATTCGTCATTTCTTTTATAATAAATCAAAATCACAAACATAAAAAAATCTCAATTGCAAACACATTTTGAAATGTGTGTGTATTGCCTGTATCTTGAATATGCAATCGGCAATCAAACTGAATCCAAATCAGTCTAAAACTGATATTATTATTAAACAAATGACACTAACTTAGACACTGCAACGGTTTATTCATCAAATCTACAGCTATGTATAAATAATTGTCGATCCCCTTTGCACTGAAAATTATTAGTAAAAAAGAAAACTCAGTATTTCATAGCCCGCCCCAGGGAATTGAGTATATATTTGAAATGTATATAATATACGTAAGAACATCAAAGTGAACAAATACAGTGCATAGAAGGTCGGTAGAACCACAAATTCTCTCATTAAAAGTAAAGGCCGCGCTCCGCATAAATAGAGGCCACTTTATTTCAATTAAGAGGACGACTTAAGCTCCACTTTACGTTTTGTGGCAACACAAGCGATTTCTGTGTTTTGCTAAAGCAGTCCACAATGCATTTTTTAGAAGACACTTTATAAAAAAAAATATAATGAAAGCAAGATGGGGCAAACGTTTAGTTACTGATTTGATCTTTTTTGCTATTATCCGCAAAAATCCAAGTAACAACGTTACCCAGATCCAAGGAGATGTTGAGCTTAGTTACTGAACTTTGCGACCATCAAATTTTGCGTGGCCGCACCCCCAAGCTTCTATCCGTATAAGGTTGCTTCAAACTGTGCAAACCAAAGGCTTATCCAACCAGAACTCTGGTATCCTGGAAGCTACCGTCACTGTAACTAAACTTTCTTGATTTTCCATATAGTCATTACTTGCAGCTGCCACCGTTTTTACTTCTCCAGGTTCGCATCGGAACATTGAACTATTTTACAAGTTATCTTGACTACACTCACCAGATGGTCACCTTAGAAAATGACAGAAAATTTCGTTTGTGAATATGGGTGCGATACTGGTCCTTCTATAATTGGTCTGAGATTCAATCTCACTAATATTACAAATGCAAAAGTTTGTATGGATAGATGTTTGTTACAAATTAACGCACTAAGTGCTGAATACATTTGTCTGAAATATGGGATGGAGATAGCTTAGCCCTAAATTAATACATAGGCTACTTTTTAGGTATTTTGAAAAAAATCATGGTTATCGCAGGATTTGTGAAAAACAGAATTTTATGAAGACGAAGAAGCATGAGTATTCTTGTTAAGTGCTAAAATCATTTACTTATTCTTTTGTTTACAATGTAAAAAACTCAGTAAACAGTATCAGAATTTCACAATTTCAATATAAAACAATATTCAATTAATTAATATCATTGAATTAACTCACTGAAGCACTGGGTATGTCGACCAAGTCTTCCAGCTATTACTTTCTTGTTTTAAATGTTATTCCGTGAGACGCCGGTATAATAACAAAATCGAATTCTTACCTAATTAATTTTAAGGATCCTTTGTTCTCGTAATTATGAAACTCAACACCTTCTCTTTGATTATTTTGACATTTAAATGTTGCCCTCTCGGGATGTTTCGTTATTATGTTTACAAATAGCAGCGCCCACCTGTCTGTCTGTCTAAAATTATTATAATGACTGATCATGTCAAATTGTTTCTTGAAATAAAGATACCAACAAATACGGAAGACTAAAATTTCCACAGTAGATAATTAAACAACAATTTATTGTACTGAAGTTATTATTTGTAGCTATAAAGAGATTTTAGAGGAAATAACGAATGTAAGGACTATTTAGCAATTTTAATAATACGTATTTTTACTCGTTTAAGTCATCATTTCAGCAGATGGACCCTGCTGGACATGTACGTAGACATTCAGCTAAATATACCGGCACGCGTACCCTATAAGCATCATCATCATTATCAGCCTATTTTAACGGAAAAGGAATTTGGAGTTTACACCCACTACGCTGCTCCAATAGGAGTTGTCGGGATGAGGGTGATAATGATAAATTATATATTACTTGGAACTAGCATACAAATGTGATGTGTGAAAGTTATGTAGTTCAATAACTTCCTCTATCTTCCAGTGAAATCCCATTAAAATCGGTTTAGTCGGATTTAAAGTTCCGGACAAACAGACTAAAATTTTAAAAAGTACTTTTGTGTTTTCGTCATCATAATTATCGGTTATCCCTACCCTTAATCGGCTCACTGAATGTTAGGGGTTAGGCAAAATAGTCCACCATACTGGCCCAATATGGATTGGCAGACTTCACACACACAGAGAATTAAGAAAATTCTCAGTTAAGCAAGTTTCCTCACAATGTTTATCCTTCACCGTTTGAGGCACGTAATATTTAATTTCTTAAAATGCACGTAACTGAACAGTTGAAGCACCGGGCCGGATTCGAACTTACACCTTCCGGAATCGGAGGCAGAGGTCATATCCACTGGGGTACCGGTGGCTCAAGGCTCGGCGCTTTGTGTTTTATTATCGCGTAAATAACAGAGCATTTGATAAAACAGTTATTTTGAAAACTCGATTTTTATTTATATGCATTCATGATTATATAATTATTTATTTATTTTGCTATTATTATTACGTGCAATTGCACGTTGTAGAGTCAACATCTCCTGAGGATGCTTCGGTTTCGGGATGAAACGTACGTAGAGAGTATTTTGTCGGACATGGGTGACGTTGTCGCATGGGTTCGTCGGCTTTTCGCGGATAATAGCAAAATAAATAAATTAATATACATTCATGATGTTAAGCGAGTTTCAATTTTTTTTTTAGGAGTGGGTACGACAATAGACGAACGGGGCGGGGATTGAACCATCACCCCTCGGTGATGAGTCCGACCGCTCTTACCGTTGAGCAATTGAGGCATAATTGCAGCCTGAAAGACCCTGAAATTGAACGAAGCAATTTTATAACTGCAACAAAATCAAAGCCCATGACCGTCTAACGTTAATAAGATTCTAAGCACGTAACTTATTTCATTTTTATTTCAGAATCACGCTTTCACCACAGCTTTTACTGAGATTGTTGCGTTTAAAATAAGTTTGAGTGAGAATTTAAGTTGCTACTTAGCGGCGCCAACTCCAATCTAAGTAGGATTGTCGTGTATATGGAGATCAGTTTTGTTGAATTTAAAATGCGTCGACGTTGAATTTTCTGTTCTTTTTTATCGGGTATCTTGGTAGATTGCAATTTTTTTCTCGATATTAATAGAATGAACCAGCAAATGTTTCCCTGAAAGCTTATATTTACTAGTCGACGCCCCGCGGTTTTACCCGCATTGTTCCTGTTTCCGTGAGAATATGGGGATAATATATAACCTATGACACTTACAAATAACGTGGCTTTTTATTTCTAAAAGAATTTTCAAAATCGGTTTAGTAGAGCCAAAGATTATCTTTCTCATCTTAGAGATATTGGTAGAATCGAATTAGAAATTCGGTGTGAGTTTTAACTATTGTCTATCTATAGTCAAGTTAAAGAAACATAGATTAGCGTTCCGCGGCCTGTAGCCATGTGGCACATCGATTCTCTTTCTACAAACGCTAATGCTACGGAACCTAAAAAAATGCATGGGAATGATAGATCCGATCGAAAACTTGATCACGTGACCAACTTTTGTAACCGACATCAAAAAAGGAGGAGGTTCTCAATTTGACGCCAATTCTTTTTTTTAATGTTTGTTACCTAACTTCGTCATTTTATAACCAATTTTGAAAATTCTATTTGTTTGAAAGAATATAAGATTCCAGATTCCAGATTGATTCCATTTAATTTTAATGAAAGTCGGTTTAGTAGTAATTTTGTGTTAAAATTAAAACAATTATACGTCTTTGAACTCGGTTTCATTTTCATATGTTAAAAAGATTATTTAGTTTTTGAAGCGTTTGCGATTGTAGAAAATGAATCGACGCTACATGGCTACAGGCCTGTACAGTAATAAAATAAATACAATAATGTTATAATACATCGGAATTAAGTATACTGTTAAAAATGTGCTGTTTTTTTCACAAAGCGCTTTGCTTCTTTTAAATGATAAATGATAAGTTTTATTTATTTTGTATTATATTCCGGTAGTTTCCCTTCACGAGGCTCTAGTCGTTATTTCCCGCCCACTCCGTGTTGCATAACCAGGATTGCTTTCTGCGACCGACGCCCTTTTCCGGCCTATTCTTGTAGGAATTCATATAATATCTATAGATCGTTTAATGTAGGATGGTGCGGGTGACCGTTCGTTTCACCTTTGAAAGTTTGCCGCGATTCGCGATAATAGTACGCATTATGAACGTCATACGCCCTTTCCCGGCCCATTCTTGTAGGAATTCATATAATATCTATAGTTCGTTAAATGTAGGATGGTGCGGGTGACAGTTCGTTTCACTTTTGAAAGTTTGCCGCGATTCACGGTAATAGTACGCATTATGAACGTCATACAGGCGACTGTCACCATACCCATGCTATCTGAAAAACACTTTAGTGCTCATGATAACTACGTCAATTCTTTATTAATTTGAGAGAAAGAAACATTCGATAAACTTTGAAGGCTTTATTCAGAAAGCTGAAAGCTTGTTAGCACATGCTCCTTACTATAGGTAAATATAATCAACTAGCCTACACCCCGCAGTTTCACCCGCCTAGTTCCCGTAAGAATACGAAGATAAAATATAGCCTATGACACTCATAAATAACGTGACTTTTATAGTGGTAAAATAATTAGTGGAGACCCTTTTAGAATCACCATAAGTACACACTTATTTTTACTATGGTTTTTTTCCTTTTTCTCTGTGATGTCAATCTCAAGTGTTTTTTTTATTTCTATTTATGGTAGGAGCATGGGCTGAATAGGAAAGATTGAATCATGGAATGAATGTATCAATGAATAAATGACTGAATGAATAAATGAATGAATTAATTAATGAATCAACGGACTGACAAACTGATGAAGATCTGGTTATCACAGTTCAATATTCAGGCAGTAATGTGAAAATTACGTACCTACGATTGGTTAAAATCCAATATACTTTTTTTCTATATTTTTTATTTTTTTTCTGTAAGGTTAAAAAGAGCCTCAGTAATGAAACAACGATCCAATCTAAGCCCTAATCGGAGCTGTCGTAAACATTGAGATGTTCTCCTTTATTGCTCGCCTATAAACTCGTACATTAATTGTTTTCTTACGAATTACTCGTTGGACAAGGACGCGCCCCATATTATGATTACACAGGTAAGCACTGGTATTTCTTGAACATTTACATTTAACAAATAAACAAAATTTAAGTCTGATTTGTGATTTTCTTTTTTTTTTGTTTTATACAAGTTAGCCCTTGGCTACAATCTCACTTGATGGTAAGTGATGATGCAATCTAAGATGGAAGCGGGCTAACTTGTTAGGAGGAGAATGAATCTACACCGCTTTCGGTTTCTACACGATATCGTACCGGAACGCTAAATCGGTTGGCGGTACGTCTTTATTGGTAACTAGCCACGGCCGAAGCCTTCCACCAGCCAAACCTGGATCAATTAAGAAAACTTCAATCGGGCCAGCCGGGGATCGAACCCAGGACCTCCGTCATGTAAATCCGCCGCGCATGCCACTGCGTCACGGAGGCCGTCAAAATTTTGTAATTTATAATGAACAGCTTTTGGAATTAGATGCCATATAATGTAAGTAAGTAATTACTTCCACCGTAGGATAATATACAGCCATAATAGCCCACTGCCTGCTATTCGGAGGGCGTAGGTCCGAATCCGGTCTGAGGCATGGACCTCCAACTGTTCAGTTATGTGCACTTTAAGAAGAAATTAAAAATCACGTGTCTCAAACGGTGAAAACGTCGTGAGGAAACCTGCCCCCCTAGCCAAGTGGCACGTCGATTCTCTTTCTACGATCGCAAACGCTTCGAAAACTAGAAGGATGTATGGGAATGACATTAGGCTATATCATCGACGTGCCACTAGGCTACGGGGGGCTGCTTACCTGAACCCTGCATACCACTTCTTAATTCTCTAGGTGTGTGAAGTCTGCCAATCCGCATTGTGTCAGCGTGGTGGACTATTGGCCTAACCCTTTTCATTCTAAGAAGAGATTCGTGCTCAACAGTGAGCCGAATATGGGTTGTTAATGATGGTGATGATGATATATTGATCATGGGAATAACATCACTTAATGTAAAAATATGGTGTCAATTTTGGGACAGAAGTGGCAAATATTTGTTAGTTTTGGTAGTTAATTTAGTGGCAGCTCAATAACTCTCCGGTGAAATTATTTCGGGACCGAGTTATAAGATTGAGAGGGATGAAATTAATGTTAGAGTTCCGAGCCAAGTTCCGTGCTCGTAGCTTTGAAGTATAACATTACTTAGAGTTCAACTTCGCTTGTAGGCACCTACTGTTACATCTGCCATCATTCCACTAATTGGGTATTCACTTAATTAACTTAATCATTATCATTAGTATTACCCATATTCGGCTCACCGCTGAGCTGTCTCTTCTCAGAATGAGAGGGTTTAGGCCAACAGTCCACCACGCTAGCCCACACTCTCTGGAATCGGAGGTAAAAGTCATCATAGCTTAATGAATATTTGTATTTCTTTAATCCTCGGCGTAAAAAGAGAGGTGTTACACGCTTGATTGCTGTGTGTTTGACTGTGACACTGTTGTTTTGAAATAGATGAATCGATTCCGTTAGGAATTTTTTTAAAGCTTGTCTTTTGGCGATGGTTCTAAGATATGTTTTATAAAAATGGAATCAGTCTTTTACTAGATATGAGGTAAAAATAAGGGTGAGCAATCGGACATTTTCAAATATAACTGTGTGGATTTCAACAATGAAAGAGAATGTTGAGTGTATTACAATACGCAAAAAGGTATATATAAAGGTATATACGCAATAAGTTTGACCGCTATGTGTATTGGTTAATTGTGGCACGGTGGGTGATATCAGACTACGTATTTTTTGCGCCTATACGGTCGTTTCAGCATACGCGCTTACACGCGCGTTACATCACGCGCTTTAAAAAACCGGACTCGCGTAAATGGGCATATTTTGGCGTGTTCGCTCGAACTGGTAATGTACATAACATACGTACGAGTTGAGCTTGTAGCACTAACTAAACAAGTAAACCGATTTGGATGCTATTTTTTTTTTAATAAAATATATATTTAATTATCTTTATTTCGTATTCTTTGTAAATGCTGATTTGTCATTAGGACATTGAATAACTGATTCAGCTCAGCCGTTGCAATACCATTAAATTTTATCTGTTATGATGGAAGGAATTATTGATGACAAATAGTCGTCATTCTACCTCTCTTTTCTGTTCTTTTAATTCTTTTTTTTTTAAGAATGTTCGCCATATATTTTTTTTAATATGACCAATATTCCCTTTCTCTTCCAACTAGTTTGGAAAGACTGAATCATGAGTGTGTACGTCAATACTCCATTTAATATTGTGTCCATAAATATTGAGGCTCTAAACCTATATCGTCGTCGTTATCAACCCCTATTCGGCTCACTGCTGAGCTCGAGTCTCCTCTACGAACGAGAGGGGTCAGGCCTTAGTCCACCACGCTGGCCCATTGCGGAATGGCAGACTTCACACACGCAGAGAATTAAGTAAATTCTCTGGTATGCAGGTTTCCTCACGATGTTTTCCTTCAACTTTAGAGACACGTGATATTTAATTTCTTCGCGGTGAAATAATTCGCCGAATTATTTCACCGCGACTAGTTGCCTTGATGGAGCCGTGATAGCCCAGTGGATATGACCTCTGCCTCCGATTCCAGAGGGTGTGGGTTCGAATCCGGCCCGGGGCATGCACTTCCAACTTTTCAGTTGTGTGCATTTTAAGAAATTCAATATCACGTGTCTCAAAACGGTGAAGATAAACATTGTGAGGAAACCTACACACCAGTGAATTTTCTTAATTCTCTGCGTGTGTGAAGTCTGCCAATCCGCATTGGGCCAGCGTGGTGGACTATTGGCCTTACCCCTCTCATTCTGAAAGGAGACTCGGGCTCAGCAGTGAGCCGAATATGGGTTGATGGTGATAGTTGCCTCGAATGGTGGCAGAAGGGCTGGGTCATATTTTGCACAAAGGATCAGTCTGGCTGTCCAACGCGGAAATGCAGCTACCATTCCATATGGTCATAATTTGTATAGTTAGTTATAAGGACAAGATAGTTTATGCTCCCTATTGTATTCTTTCTCAATAAAAAAACATATATGCTACTCTTACCCAGGAAAACTCCACAGTTCCCGCAGGATTTGTGTAAATATAAACCTCACACGGGCGAAGTCGCGGGCGTGGGCTAGTAATTAAAAAGTTCGGCAGCGTAATCACCTAGACGATGAAATTAGAAGTTTGTGTAAACCATTTCGATAGCTTAGATTATCGATGTCATAAAGTGACATCGTAAAACGTGATATTCATTGGTTTGTTTACAGTTATTTTATGAGGCAATCTTGCTCTGAATAAAAATACACCCTATTCATTTGATAGTATGTGGTTTATTGTTTGTAAAGTCGTATTTGTGTTTATGTTATAACGGTGCTTCCCGTGAAAGGTGCCGTATACCTGGTAATAACCTACCATTACGTACCTGAAATTTTCCAGCAAAATATAAGCTACATTACTTTAATGGCCCAGCCTCCCTTCATAGAATAGGGAATATAGAGCTTAGACTCACCATGCTGCTCTTCTACCGGTTGGCAGGCTTAGGATAATAACATTTTAACAATCATCAGATAAGTGGTCTCCAAGATTTAGAGGTGTAACACTTCCCAACTCCGGGCATGGGATTTTTAACTAAAGACCAGGACTCGATAAACTAACCACGGGACTAACGAGGCAGTTAAACTATTTTTTTTTATATATTTACATTGTGTGACAAGTTAGCCCTTGATTATTTTCATCATCATTCGGGATCATGAAACAAATGTAACAAATGAAAAAAAGGCTTGCTTATGTTAAAAATTAATTGTAGGATTAAGAATCCATATATTTAAAATAATATTTTACACCAGAACGATCGCCATCTGTAAGAAAACTTTTATATTAAAGTGTAAACTATTATCGAAACTAAGGTATAGGTATGACTTAAGTTAGATTGGATCGCGAGCTTACGAGTGCAACTTCGTAATTTATAAAAAATATGAGTTATTAAACTAGAAGTAAACCAAAAACTACTTCAACTCAAAGTTCGACTTCATTAGACAACTCTATCTTAAGAACTAAGTTTACAGTACAGTTATGAAGTTAAAATATATGAAATGTTTTAAAGCAATGATGTAACTTTCTTTTCTATCAATCGGATTTGAAAGTTCGCTACGAGTTCGTAGCACAAAGACGTTTGGATTGTGGATTGGATTTAAGTGTCAAAAAAGTCAACCAGTCTGGGAGCTTTCATCAAAAAAGTCGCCTAAACCCTTCAAGATGTAATAAAACAATGCATGAAGGTATATTTATTTATAAATTTACAATTATAACTATTAACTTTATATTTATTTATAAATTTTGACGGCCTCCGTGGCGCAGTAGTATGCGCGGTGGATTTACAAAACGGAGGTCCTGGATTCGATCCCCAGCTGCGCAGATTGAGATTTTCTTAATTGGTCCTTGTCTGGCTGGTGGGAGGCTTCGGCCGTGGCTAGTTATCATCCTACCGGCAAAGACGTACCGCCAAGCGAGTTTAGCGTTTCGGTACGATGTCGTGTAGAAACCGAAAGGAGTGTGGATTTTCATCCTCCTCCTAACAAGTTAGCCCGCTTCCATCTTAGACTTCATCAGCACTTACCATCAGGTGAGATTGTAGTCAAGGGCAAGTTATCACGAATAAAAAAAAAAACAAAAGTCAGAGATAGCATACCTACATCTATCTCTTAAGGATGACTTATCTTCTATCTTCTAAAAAAAATTGTCATGTACAATTAATGTTTACTTATATAGCTTTTTGGCGGAAGAAGTAGCGGTTGTCTGCAAGTATGCAGTAAAATAACTTTAAATAGTTAAAAAAAAAACTAAAAAACACGCTTTTATCACGCACAACATCCTTTTATTTGATATCAGGTTCAAACAGCCAGTCCGCCATCTGGGGAGGCCACCATGTTGGATTTGTAATGACGTTTCATAGCTAGTCATGTATTGTCATTAGAACTCTGAGCGTGTGCAAAGTTTCATCCTAATCGAAGACTGGAAAGTGGGTCAAATTAAGATTACAAGATTGGATTTTCTTACGTACTTAGTTACAAGTGAAGCTAATGTTTGAATAACGAAAACCCTATTTAAATTTTACTCGTTCATTTGAATCCACGGACCTTCATTTTTGAAAGTCGGTTAAAAGTTTAAAGCATCGCGATCTTTGCAATAATTTTCGACGAAATCGCTAGGCGAAAGGAAATTCTTTAATGTTATTCATTACATCTAAGTGGAAAATTATTCCTTTCAACACTCGTATAATTTTTTTTTCTCAAGGTAGAAGAAAATGGACGGTAATCGCTTCATATAAAAACTTGTGGTCCGTAAAAGATAAGATATTTATGTGGACTCAGGAGAAAAATATTATGACGTGTTGTTAGCGGAGGTCCGCGATTTTCCGGGTCTTATTCAACTTTTATTTTGAACGTCCTACGGGTTTACCTGCAGTAGCATGCCGCTCATAGATGCAAAAATGCACTGCCTACCCTCGTGAGGAGAATGATCTGATGACTCATTACTAGGACATAAATTGGAGAAGGAATTTTCAATTTTGTATATTTTCTATGCATACCCTAGTTAAAAACCTTATGCACGTCACTGCTGCGTAGTACACATATATGATTTTCGCTGATAATGAAGCTGCATTAATAAAATAATTTTTCACTACTCTTGCTCAAAAACACTGTCATATTACCACTCCACAGCGGGCTAAACAAGCATTTTAGCCTCTAGGGGCTAAAGTAATTTTGTTTTTTTAATTCTTGTCTGTTATGAGTACGAGTACCACAAGTACTAGCCTACTATAAAATGGAGGAGGTTTTATTCGAAAATAGAATCATTAAAGGTAAGGCCCTGATTGTTTTGAAAAATAAAAAAGAAAACTTTAAATTGGAATGAAATGTACGTTCTTGTCTGTGGAATGCGTTCATTTTTTTATTTAATTTTTATTGAGTTGCGAATAGAGCGAGATTTGAAGACATGGAACATCCTTTACAGTGTAATACCTTTGCCTTTTTCTCATGTAAAAAAATTAAATTAAACAGCGAGAATTAAAAAAAAAACAATTGGCGTGAATTATAATACACACTAGATTTATTTCAGAAATTTATTGTAAATTTGTAACCGTAAATTACATATTTTTCAACAATAATTGTTATTGTTGCCTTCATCTAGTGAGAATGGTGATCCTAATTTGGAGATGGATGAAATTTTCAATCTGTTAACATCAAAGTCGAGACGTATTTACTTAAATACTTACAAAAAATTTAATTAGTGAAAAAAAAAATACAACGAAAATTACGAAACGAGTTTTTTAAACTATTATCTCCCACGTTTACCTCACATTCATTACAGTAGTCGGAAATTATGTTACTGCCAGCCATAGCATCTCCCTTAATATCCAAAATTGTAGACTTTGTACATTTAATTTTCAATTAAAATAAATCATTAATTATTTTACTAAACTATTTTATTTTCTCGCAATCGTAGTAAAAAGCAGAGTGTAACACGTGGGGCTAAACCCATTATAAACTCGGTTTCTATTTAGGCGGCCCTCGCCTTACGTCTCGGGCCCTAAAAATACTTCGTATATAATGGGTCTTTTTAGCCCCTTGTATAACAATCTACTATTTCAAATTGGTTTAGTGGTGGGCGTAAAAGTGTAACAAACTAACAAATTCCCTTTCGAATTTATAATAATACTAGCGGACGCCCGCAGTTTCGTCCGCGTCGATTTTTTTACAAATCCCTGGGGAACCGTGGATATTTCCGGGATGAAAAGTAACTTATGTGTTACTTTTCATCCCGGAAAAATCCAAAATGAAATCTATTTCCATTCCAAATTTCAGTCAGATCGCTTCAGTAGCCGCAGCGTAAAACCTAACGGCTCAATCAATTTGGCCATTTTATTTTTCATATTTTTGTTAAGTTGATAATAGAAAATTTTAAAATTTTGAGTAAACGAGTAATAGTAAAAAAAACAATACTTTTCTTTTCCATACAATTAAAAGAGTAATTTCATTGGTCATGCCTATACTTGAAAATGACCAGACTGATTTTTGTTTGAACTGATTATATTCATCTATTTTCCTACGTTTTCTGATAAACGTTCTAACGGACCCACAGTTTTAGGAAAGTGAACTGAATATTAAAAAATGTCAAAACTTAACGCCCATTTTTGGATATTTGTTACTCAATCACGGCTCAACGGGTGAACGGATCTGGACAAAGTTTGGCAGTGATAAATTATAGTCTGGCACCAACTTTTTATTCCAATATTTCCATAGAAAGGGGTCTACGCGGGTAAAACTGGATTATAGCTATCATAGAAATAGTTTCAATGCCTCGTAACCTTTCTCAGCTTTGATCTCATTCATAGACACTTTAAATAAATAAAATAAAAAGCGAAAAATAACATCGTATGTGCTACCTTCTGATCACTTTGAAGGCGATGCCAATACAGTGATGCATTAACTAAAAGACAGTTCTTTCCCGTGGTACTTTCAGAAACGGCTTTATTTAATACGGCTTGGCACCGCCTTCAATGTGATCAAATGGTAGCACATACGATGTTATTTTTCGCTTTTTATTTTATTTTTGTGATTTTGAAGTCAGTTAAATTTTATTGTTAAAAAGATTTTTTACAAGCGTTGTTTTTGATGGCATAATACTCGTATTAGTTTAAAGTTCGTGCGCTATAGCATGGTGCGGGTGACAGTTAATTTCACTATTGAAAGTTTGTCGCGATTCACGACATTAGTACATATTAGAAACGTCATAAGGAAACTGTCACCCGCACCATGCTACATCGCACAAAGTATAGGTATATACAAGCGCAATGTATGAATGTGTTGCCATGTTAGGTTAAAATAATATGTCCTCTCAATTTAGCTAAACGTCTGTTACTCAGTGTCAAGTCTTGATTTTTTATGACCTTCATCGCCATTACATAAAACTCGCCTTTCTTTCATTTTCCCCAAATATAAATTGACAGTATGAAAATAAATATACTGTGAAATTGTTTATCGGAGGAAGAAAAAACAGTAACAAAATAAATAGATACTTTTACCACAAGCTCACGATTGTAGCGAACATTGGAAAAAACCACTAGGTATAACTTCAAAAAGCAACTTTTTTATCCAATGACGCAATGAAGAGTTCTTAGTATTGGTACCTGCGGATTTAGCTGAGTATCATTGCATAGTTGGGTCAGCGGTTAGCCAATTTGGCGACGGATCACAAGATCCTGGGTTTGTGTCCTGCTAGGCTATTCTGTAACGTTATTTTTATGATTCGCAAGTGCGATTTTCGAATTCACCTCTATCTATCTCTGTTTAACACGATACTATAGAATGAAACAAAAAGCCGTGAATTCGAAACTCGCACTTGCGAGTTATACAAAACATCGTTAGAGAATAGCCGTGCTGAGTTGGGTTATGAAATACTTAGCTTTCTTTATAGTGGTATATTCTTTATAGTAGTGGTGGTACTTTCGTTTTAGTGGTATGCGCGAGGATTTATAGTGGTATGCCAGGCTGGACCGATTGAGGTTTTCTTAATTGGTCTAGGTCTGGCTGGTGGGAGGCTTTGGCCGTGGCTAGTTACCACCCTACCGGTAAAGAAGGTACCGAAAAGCGATTTAGCGTTCCGGTACAATGTCGTGTAGAAACTGAAAAGGGTGTGGATTTTACTAACAAGTTAGCCCGCTTCCATCTTAGCTTGCATCATCACTTACCATCAGGTGAGATTGTAGTCAAGGACTAACTTGTAAAGAATAATAAAAATACTTTTTATAGTGCATATTGGTGCACATTATAAAAAAGACCTTTGGTCCATAACATATATTTTACTAGCACATACCCCGCATTTTTACCCGCGTAGTTCCCATTCCCGTGGGAATACAAAAATAGAATACAGCCAGTAGCACTAGCTTATAATGTAGCTTTCTATTGGTCAAAGAATTTTAAAAATAAGACCCGTAGTTTCGGAGCCTATTCGTAACAAACAAACAAAACAATAAAATTTTTCCTCTTTAGAATATTAGTAGGTATAAAAAGTACATTACCTACAGTATGGTGAACTATTTCGATAAATGCTGCTTGCAATTTAGCTAAATTGATATTTATTTAGCGCTCCAGCTATTAGCTACGACACCTAAGCAGACGTAGGCGAGTCCTGTGAGGATTCCAACTGTTTACTTTCAATGAGACTGCCCTCGTTATTGGATCTGGGTCAGGGTTGGTAGGTGCCCGAAAAAGCCCTCTGAAGGTATCAAACATCAAACAACTGAAAATGTTTGACATTACTTTGTGTAACGCGGTTAAAGTAAAAACAAAGGGAGGTATACGCACTTTATTTAACCCGTATATTATGTTGTATGTACATAGTTGATACTAAGTTTCGTCCGAAATTCCTCAGTGCCTGAAGACAAAAGTCTTCGAACAGTGCGTGTTGCCAGTGATGACCTATGGTTTCGAGACTTGGTCGCTAACTATGGCCCTCATAAGAAGTCTCAGAGTCACACACATACATATATATATATATATTTATTGACTACAATCTCACCTGATGGTAAGTGATGATGCAGTCTAAGATGGAAGCGGGCTAACTTGTTAGGAGGAGGATGAAAATCCACACCCCTTTCGGTTTCTACACGGCATCGTGCCGGAACGCTAAATCGCTTGGCGGTACGTCTTTGCCGGTAGGGTGGTAACTAGCCACGGCCGAAGCCTCCCACCGGCCAGACCTGGACAAATTAAGAAAAACTCAATCTGCCCAGCTGGGGATCAAACCCAGGACCTCCGTCTTGTAAATCCACCGCGCATACCACTGCGCCACGGAGGCCGTCAAAAATCTTGTAGTACGTACATTAAAAAAGCTTTTGGTTGATATAAAACGACTTTTAATGATACCTAAAAGATATTTCTTATCTTTACAGGAAGTAAAACTGTAAGAAATTGTAATTGTTATCAATTGTAAATTATATATATGTATGACTTTTTCATTTCAAAAGAGCAACTGTTGAGTTTCTTGCCGGTATCTTCTCAGCAGAACCTGCCTACCGAACCCGTGGTAGAATCTTTACAAATAGTCATCAACTGATATGTTAAAAGTGCTTGTAAATTGAGTCTACTTGAAATAAATGAATTTTGATTTCGATTTTGATTTTTGATTTTTACTGTTAAGTTCGTCAGTTTCGTACGAGCTATCACATCAAGACCGACGATATTGTGATTATTGATGTTAGAACAAGCGGAAGCCCACGACTTCGTTCGCTAGGTATTACTCACTTTTACAGAAACCCCGCATGGATTTTTCAGGGATAAATAGTAAAATCGGTTCCACCGTTCCAAAGTGACCAGTTTTCCTGACAAATAGTCCGATTGAGACACAGGCAAATATTAAAAAAAAGTTTGTCTGTGTTTCAATATCTTGTAAATAACTATTATCATTTAAGAACTTGACTTTTGGCTAGTGGGAGGCTTCGGCCGTGGCTAGTTACCACCCTACCGGCAATGACATACCGCCAAGCGATTTAGCGTTCGTTCGTTCGTTCGGTGCGATGTCGTGTAGATACCGAAAGGGGTGTGTATTGAATGAAAGAAAGAAAGAAAAATGCGTTTATTTCGAAATTATGCCACACATCACAATATCTTCAGTACACCAGGACATCCAGGACAATACCCTGCGATGTGTTGCATAACCCATAAAATGGCCCCAGCTCAGCATAATGTTACGTGATCATTTGAATTTGGACACGTACCGCTGATTTTCAGTTGGAACCACATATTGGGCAAAGCCACGAACACAGCCAACACAACTTTATAATCTAAACTAATACCTACACTGACAGGTATTGTCAGGTTCTTGGGAGTAGGTATTGTCTTCATACTCCCATGAAGTTAGCCCGCTACCATCTTAGATTACATCATCACTTACCATCAAGTGAGATTTTAGTTAAGGGCTAAGTTGTATAGAATAAATAAAAAAAAAGAAATTTGAACAGTCACTTTGAAAATAAATGTTTTAAATATAGTACTGATGTATTGATGATAATAAATAAATACCGTAACTGAACCTTTACATCAGGTGAAATCAATCATTCTGATTTAATCATTCAAATATTATATTCAGAGCATAGTTCGCTCTCTCGACCACTGAATGACTGAATAAACAATAAACTTATTTAGTGTCTGTACTTACATAGCTCAAGTAATCGTCTCCGTGGTGGGTTTGTTAAAGATAAAGCTGCCATTATTCGAATTAGTAATGTAGACGGCGCGCTTTAGTTTAGTATTTTACTCTTTGTTTAATATTCTGTTTGTCAACCCTGGCGCGGAGAGAGATTAATGGCTGCCGATTGCGTTTCCGATTAGCTCGTCTGTTGACATAATCATTGTTGTTGAAATAGCTAGAAATCCCGGTACGTAATTGTTTTTCATCGATTACAAGACTCTCGTGCATAGGTTAGTTAAAGAGCAGGCTATTTGTATATATATATACGAATATATTTGTGAAAGGACTTATCGGAAGCAATAATCAACAGCCTGTATTCGTGCACTGCTGGACATAGGCCTTTCCGAGAGCGCGCCACCACACACGATCCTCCGCCTTCCTCATCTAGCCACTTCCCACTACCTTATAGCTGAAGTTGTCGAACCATATAGATGAAGGGCGTCCTACACTGCGCTTTTTTTTTTTTTATTTTTTTTATTTATAAATATACTTAAACAATACACATCACAATCTAGCCCCAAAGTAAGCATACAGAGTAGTTTGTGTTATGGGTGCTAAGATAGTTGATATTATAATATTAATATACAATTATATACTACATATAAATACTTATATAATGTATAAATACACACAGACACTGGAAAACACCCATGTTCATCACACAAATATTTTCCAGTTGTGGGAATCGAACCCACGGGCGTGGATGCAGAAAGCAGGGTCACTACCCACTGCGCCACGCGGCCGTCGCTTGTTGGTACGTGGTCTCCACTCCAGAATACGTCTGCCCAGCGGCCATCTGTTCTACGACCGATTTGACCCGCCCACTGCCACTTCAGTTTGCTAATCCTTACTACGGACTACATCGATTATTTTCGTTCTCCTACGGATTTCCTCGTTCCGGATTTTATCCTTCAGAGTGCCTCCTAACACAGCCACCTTTAAATTTGTGGATAAGGCCAATCGTCAGTGTCCACGTTTCCGCTACATACGTCATCACAGGCAAGACACACTCATTAAAGACTATTATCTTCAGGCTATTGACGATTTGACGACCCGATGCAATAACACTATATAGCCGATGGCATAATATCTATTTATATCTCAGGTTACGACAAACACATTCTTAAGTTAGTTACTATTGGTATGTTACTTTTTTATTCAAAGCCAACGCAGCCCTTGACTGTAACCTTGATGTTAAGTGACGATTCAGCCTAGGAAGAGGAAGAGGTGTATTCTATTCGTACCGAATATTTCTGACGGTCTTCAAAGTTGCATCATACGGGAACGAAAAATTCACTTGACGCCTTTGTCTATAAGGCGGTAACTAGCCACGGCCCATGCCTATCACCAGACCAGACCAATGAGCTAATTTATAATCCCAAAATGATTCAATATGGAAATCGAATCCAGGACATAATATTATCTATCTAAAACACCAGCATTAACAACTGCGCCAGAGTAGTTTTCAAATATAAATGCTGCTGCTCTGATGAAGTGTGTTTGCTTTGTCGAATTAACATCGTAAATATCGTAAGAACTTGAGACTGAAAAATACTTTGACACTAACTAGGGAAACAAAAAATTATGTCTACTTTCCTTTGAACTCCAGAACCACGGGCCTTATTAGAAGGCTCAAAGTCACTCAGCGGGCGATGGAACGAGTTATGCTTGGAGTTTCTCTGCGTGATCGCATCAAAAATGAGAAGAACTGCAGACGAACCAACGTCACTGACATAAGTCAGCGAGTTGCGAAGCTGAATTGGGAATAGGCAAGCCGGATAGTTCAAAGAGCCTTAACTTGTATACTTGTATAGAATAGAAAAAAAAGCCGATGGACGTAGGCGATAATTTTTTTTTAATCTAGTAGAACGATAATAAACAATTTAAGACCATTTAAAAATATGTCTACTAAACTACTAAATTACCGTAGAAACATGTTTTTTCAGTAAAATTAAGTAGGCTAGTATGACTATATCGTTCTATAATAAAAACAGTAGGGTTTATAATAGAACACCACGTTAAAATAATGCAACTAAATCCTCATATTTCGATTAACTGTGTATGTTAAACAGGTAAGTACTAATTTAGTTCATAAAATAATATTATGATATGGAAATGCGTACAAAACTGGATAAAACAATGACTAGCTATTTAAAATAATTTGACGGTCTTATTATCGTTAAAATTATTTTACAGAAATACAATGTGGATTTATTCAAAATTTATACCATAGCTCGTAAGTACTTAGATGTTAAAAGCCGTGATAGCCCAGTGGATATGACCTCTGCCTCCGATTCCGAAAGGTGTGGGTTCCAGTCAGGGGCATGCACCTCCAACTTTTCAGTTGTGTGCATTTTAAGAAATTAAATATTACGTGTCTTAATCGGTGAAGGAAAACATCGTGAGGAAACCTGCATACCAGAGAATTATCTTAATTCTCTGCGTGTGTGAAGTCTGCCAATCCGCATTGGGCCATGCGTGGTGGACTATAATAGGCTAAAATATGGCTAAAATAGGCTTCTTATATTGATAACTTTAAATTCACAGCTTGAACTTTATCACTTTCAAGAATTTAATAAAGATCGCTCTAAATTTTCAAAATAAGATTATGCAAGCTACTAGTAAGTTTCCGCTCGTCACTGTAACTTTTAAACGGAGGAAACAAGAAGTCTTCTAGGATATTCTCTAACTAGCGAGTGACAAGTTAACAAAGTGCATTAACTGAATAGGTAAAGATCTTATTATATATTATTATCGGACGCCCGCTACTTCGTCCGCGTGGAATTCAGTTTTTCACAAATCCCGCGGGTACCTTGATTTTTCCCGGGATGGAAAGTAGCCTATGTTAGTCCAGAGTAAAATCTATTATTTTGACGGCCACGTGGCGCAGTGGGTAGTGACCCTGCTTTCTGCATCCACGGCCGTGAGTTCGATTCCCACAACTGGAAAATATTTGTGTGATGAGCATGGGTGTTTTCCAGTGTCTGTGTGTATTTATACATTATATAAGTATTTATATGTAGTATATAAATGTATATGAATATTATAATATCAACTATCTTAGAACCCATAACACAAGCTACTCTGTATGCTTACTTTGGGGCTAAATAGTGATGTGTATTGTTTAAGTATATTTATTTTTTATTTATTTCCATCTTAAAGGGGAAATGCCCACCGGGCCATACAACGTCGGCCCAGGGAACCCAGGTATACCCCCGTACACAAGTATATGGTGATGATAATATGATGTATAAATAAAGATCTGGTTAATTAATTGGCTTAATAAAAGTATGTTTCTTGAAGAAAAAGACATTTTTTTATCACATTTCCAGGGTATAATGTTCGCCGATGTACATCAGCGGCGAAGTAACATTTGAAGCTGTATTATTTTTTACTGTTAACAAACAAGAAAAAACTAACAAACCAATTATAAGTCCTAAAAAATATCGTAAAACTCAGGCTCTAAGGTCAACGATCTTAGCTTGTTCCCGTTGTAGACAAATTAAAGATGACTTAAATATTTCGTAGAACGTTGTAGCAAACTTTTTTGATAAAGTAATGATTTCATTATTAAAGTATCAAGATTTTTTTTTAATATAAATAAACTACTGGGTTAAGTAATGTTATTTATATATGTTCATCAGTTATTTAATCCAGTCCAATTAAAGCTTATTGTACGCTTAATTTAACTGTATTAGGTTGTTTTTCATTGTTTACAGTTTCCTAGATTGTGTTTGAAAAATTTGTTTGGACGCAATTTAACTAGGCAACCTATTTGCAATGTGACACCGTGAACATTATCTAACATATATTTCATAGCACTAATGAATAACAAATGAGTGTGTATATTTCTAATTCCAGAACTTAGATCAATAATAAAATTGCAGTTGGTAGACCAAGTGAAGAGAAAAAAGAGAGTTTTGACGGCCTACGTGGCGCAGTGGTATGCTCGGTGGATTTACAAAACGGAGGTCCTGGGTTCGATCCCCGGCTGGGTCGATTGAGATTTTCTTAATTGGTCCAGGTCTGGCTGGTGGGAGGCTTCGGCCGTGGCTAGTTACCACCCTACCGACAAAGACGTACCATTCCGGTACGATGCGATTTAGCATTCCGGTACGATGTCGTGTAGAAACGGAAAAGGTGTTTTTCATCCTCCTCTTAACAAGTTAGTCCGCTTCCATCTTAGACTGCATCATCACTTACCATCAGGTGAGATTGTAGTCAAGGGCTAACTTGTAAAGAATAAAAAAAAATCCGCGTTGGACTGCCAGGCTTTGCGCAAAGAACTAGCAAGCCCCTCTATTAGTTATATTTTTACTTATTTATATAGAAACTGTAAATTTTTCTGATTGATACGGAGTATGGACTGTTCCCGTTCAATTGATTGATTTGGCAATTTATATCAGTTTGGCAAATGGCTTCCTTCGACAGGGATGACGGTTGAGTAAAATTGGATAGATGATGTGAAGCATTCTGCTTCAGAAATAATTTAGAAAACTTTAAGTAAAAGTTTATATTTATAGCCCGCGACTTGGTCCGCGTGGAATTTAGTTTTTCACAAATCCCACGGGAACCATGATTTTATCCGGGATAAAAAGCAGCCTTTGTGTTAATCCAGGCTAATATATATCTCAATACCAAATTTCAGTTAATTCGGTTCAGTAGTCGAGGCGTGAAAGCGTAACAAACATTCATATGATCAAAATCATCAGTTTTCGCAAATCTCGGGAAACCATGGATTTTTCTGCATAAAAAGTAGCCTATGTGTTCCAGTAGTAATCCAGAGTAAAATCTATTTTCAATCCAAATTTTAGCCTAATCGCTTCAATAGTAGGGGCTTTAAAGAGTAACAAACATCTAAACAAACATACATCCAAACATCCATACAAACTTTCGCGTTTATAATAATTAGTAGGATTGATGTCGTGATGTTATAGTAATTAGCTACTTTACATACGTTCTCTAATACACGGGAATCTTCTTGAAATATGTCTATTGGATTTTTCGTCTAACTACGTTAAAGGAATTTTGATTGCTTCTGATATTTTATAACCCTATTTTTATTAAAAACAGCTCGATTTCTTTCGTTTTTTTATGTATTGATTAGTTGTAGTAATCGTCCAATTACCTAATTGTAGTAAAAACGTGAATCTATAAATAAAACCTTACCGTGTAAACTCGCTAAAGATACAAGTTCAACTTGTCATCATTATTCATCATTATCAACCCATATTAGGCTCACTGCTGAGCTCGAGTCTCCTCTCAGAATTAGAGGGGCTACGCTAATAGTCCACCACGCTGGCCCAATGCGGATTGGCAGACTTCACACACGCAAAGAATTGAGAAAATTCTATGGTATGCAGGTTTCCTGACGATGTTTATCCTTCACCGTTTGAGACACGTGATATTTAAGTTCAACTTGTACTATTATGTTTTTTTTAGTTTCTTTTTTATTCTCTACAAGTTAACCTTTGACTACAATCTCACCTGATGGTAAGTAATTGTGCAGTCTAAGATGGAAACGGGCTAACTTGTTAGGAGGAGGATGAAAATCCACACCCCATTCGATTTCTACACGACATCGTACCGAAACGCTAAATCGCTTGGCGGTACGTCTTTGCCGGTAGGGTGGTAACTAGCCATGGCCGAAGCCTCCCACCAGCCAAAAATATACCGTATTATATAAACCTTACCTTACCGTATAAACTCGCTAGAGATACAAATTCAACTTGTACTATTATGTAATCTGTTCAACCAAGAATAACCCTTCACTGTTTTGTTGACTTACAAGACATTTATTATACAAGAGCTATTTGTTATTTAGAAATCCAGACAGACGTTATCAGACAGATACAAAGTAGTCCAAAAACAAATACATACGTGTCTCGTAAAGCCACCCCGTTGTCACTACCGACTACTAGGTTCACCACGATGATATCTCTTTTCAGGACTATTCCACCTGTATTATGTTTGTGTATTCGTGTTTTGTACAACCCAATGGATATGACCTCTACCTTCGATTCGGAGGGAGTAGGTTTGAATACGGTCCGGGTTAAAGGAATTAACGTCCAACTGTTCAGTTATGTGCATTTTAAGAAATTAAATATCACTTGTCTCAAACGGTGAAGGAAAAAGATCGTGAGGAAACCTGCATACCAGACAATTTTCATAATTCTCTGCGTGTGTGAAGTCTGCCAATCTGCAATGGGCCGGCGTGGTGGATTAAGGCCCAACCACTCTCATTCTGAGAGGAGACTCGTGCTCAATAGTGAGCCGAATATGGGTTGATAATGATGATGATGATGATTCGTGTTTTGATGTTTCTTACACAATCGTTAACTTGCCATTTTCATCAGTAGATTTATCTTAGTTTAAGCAATTATACGCGGTCGAGGCCGCGGGTTCTCCGTTGATCTTATACTCGTAATTTTATGGTAAATACAAATAAGTCAATGATTTATACATTAATTTAAATATGACAGGATTAGAGATTTTAATTTGTGCCGTTGCATTATCAACCTACTAATTAACACCTTTACCTATATACTCTCCTATTAGTCCGAATCGTCTTCTATTAGTCCGAAAAGACTGTGTTAGGAACGGGCAGAGATTACCCCTCTCGGTGATGAGTCCGGTCCCTTTACCGTTGAGCTATTGTTACTTCAAAACAATCGTATCAATAGACCTCGTATAATACAGTCCGAGGAATCAAAATGCATGCGCACCCTAGTCTGTAAGAGTCGAACGAGTATGTTAAAGTAAATGGAGGCGGACTACGGAATGCATCTCAATTTTATCGGATTTTATTTGCATTTTCGATAGTGGTTTCCATTCTTTCTCGGCTTTATTATGTTCCTAAGAAACAGCAGTCTTCAATTTATAGTTAGATATTTGCTATTGAAATAGAACTATATTTATTGTTCCTTTTACGAATTGTTTTTATTATTCACGATCTAGAAGGCGCAGTTTTGATTGCTTTGCTTTATATCAAGGAGGTTTTGCGGGGTCGATTTCAAAATCAGGTCAATTGAAGATTTTATTTCTGTTAAATGGACTCCAATCCTGATTTGATGTTTGATGTTAGATTTTTATTGTGGATAGTTACTACTTGACCAGCAAATACCTATTTGTACCAAGTGACATAGCGTTCCAGTACTAGATATTCCTCCAATTAAAATGATAAAACCCGGTCAAGGGCGATTAGGCCTCACCCACCGAGGATTCCGTACAAACTTGTACGTATGGATTGATTATTACCTACTGTAAGCCTATATTTTTTTATGATTTAATTACAAATGTATAGTTTAAATTTTCCGTTCTGTAAGTGAAGGGATATAGAGAGAATTAGATCCACCATGCTGCTGCGATGCGAACTGGTGAGCTTCGGGTATTAACGATTGATTGATTAAAATTTATTGTGTATCCATCACAAAGCTTAAAGTGGTCTTCGTAGGGTTTCATTATCAACCCATATTCGGCTCACTGCTGAGTTCGTGTCTCCTCTCAGAATGAGAGGGGTTAGGCCAATAGTCCACCACGCTGGCCCAATGCGGATTGGCAGACTTCACACACGCAGATAATTTTGATAATTCGCTGGTATGCAGGTTTCCTCATGATGTTTTCCTTCACCATTTGAGACGCGTGATATTTAATTTCTTAAAATGCACATAACTGAAAAGTTGGAAGTGCATGCCCGGACTGGATTCGAACCCATGCCCTCCGGAATCAGAAGTAGAGGTCATATCCACACCACTAAATTCCCGATACCGGGCGGAGAATTTTTAATGACAATTTTGTTAGAAGAAAGAAAAGCTTAATATTCTACAGTTAGACAATGTGTATCTAAATTATATATAAGCGAATGAAAACTTTGTTTATCGTTGATAGCATTTTCGCTCAAAGCGAAGCTTGACTGGGTCCGCTAGTTAAAGCGTAAGTTAGCATAAAGTTTGAATAGTCTTGCATTGTTGAGTTCATAATATTAGAAATTGTTCTACGCAAAGAATAATACGTCCTGAATACTGATGTGGATGCGTGTGACGATATCTCTGTCTTCATCGGAAGTCCATTGTCAAGAGAAATAGCGGGGCAAGTTAATGAAATAGTTCCGAGCCTTATCAGAATCGTTGCCCTGTGGAAGTCACTCACGATACCTTTTTACGAGCACCCGACTACGACAAAGACAAAAGGAAGGGAATAGGGTAAAAAAACAAACAAAATTCATAATTTTATTTCAATTAGGCTTTAGTACATTATGATATAAGTGCGGTAAGTTGAAAATTACAGCCGAGGCGATATTGCAGCTCGAGCCTTGGCGAGAGCTTATAGTAAGGAAGCAGAGGCTGTAATTTTCAAAGCGCACGTATGTCATACGACGTTTTATAACAAATTTGCGAGGAAACACACTCTGAACACACTTTCTGAAAGTTAATTTGCATCTTTGCCTGTTTTCCCTAAAATGACATTTTGATACGCTTGTCATTTTTGCACAGATAACTAACGACGATTTGTTTTTTTTAGCAAATGCACCAAAGACAGCCAGTATTACTAAAGTAAATTAATATTTTTGTGTTTCTGACACAGATAAATGGTTGACATTTATTGTCAAAAAATTAAAATTAAAGAATTAAATGTTTTTTTTATTATATTTTACTCACAAAGTTAATTTTATTCATAAAATGTTGAGCACTTTTCTGGCATAAAAATGCTTTGCCAAGATTTAAAAAAGTATCGTTCGTTTTTAGACGGATGATAAAGGTTTTATATTACATTACGGCACATACGCATTTTGCTTTACATTACGGCACCTGTGCGTAATGAGATACATTACGATATTGAAATTGGTGAAATAAGCGATAATTTACGAGCAAATGAGTTAAAAAGTTTATTAAAAGCACTTTTAAAACGTCAAGTTATCATAATTTAATTTAATCATCATCATCATCATTATCAGTCGATGGACGTTTTTGCTAAACATGGGCCTCTTGCATGGATTTCCAAACAAAACGGTTTAATTTAATGGTGGTAAGTAAAGTCGAAAACTTAAAATTAAAGTTACGAGAGTTCCAAATGCGCCTTAGTCCGAGAAGCGTATAATTGTGTTTTTTTATTACCACCATAGAAACTTATCTAGAACTAAGTACACAGTCGTATAGTGCAGTTAATCCTTATATGTTTCATGGATTTTTATAAATAAGGCGTGACACATCATAATCATCATCATCATCATTACAGCGATGGACATCCACTCCTGCCTCTTGCATGGACTTCGGTCTCCCTTGTGTTTGGAGTCACCAGCATGCAGCGACTCCCTGTAACCCGCTTGATGTCCTTAGTCATGTCCTTGTCCCTAGTTTTCGTCCTTGGTCCTTGGTCGACCAACACTGTGCTTTTCGGTGCGGGGTCGCCATTCCATTACCTTGGGACCCCAATGTCCTCTCTGAACTATGTGGCCTGTAGCTTCGCGACTCACTGAGCTATGTGACTTTGGTTATTCTGCGATCAAACTGAAATAAATAATTTACAACGATTTGTATCATTTGCTGGGTGTAGGTAAATTCCCCACTCAATTCACAAATGGTCTCAAGGGGTCGCTAAAAAGGTCTACTTTTGTAAGGTCCCTAGTTAGCAGAGGTCTGCTTACTGAAGTACTTTAACTACATGAAGGTAGGTAAAAAGGAGCGTTTTATAGTACAATACGATTTCGACTAAGTGGACTATATGTAGTCTTAAGAGTTTTAACGACCTCTATGATGCAGTTGGCAGTGCTGCATCTTAAATAGCAGCAGGAAGGCTCAGAGTCACTCAGTGGGCGATCAAGCGAGCTATGTTCAGAGGTACTCTGTGTTATAGAATCATAAATGAAGGTATCCGCAGAAGAATCAGAGTCGCCGACATAGCTTAGTGAGTCGCGATATTGAAGTGGCAATGGGCAGGGCTTAGCTCGAAGAGCCGATGGACGTTGGTGTCTTTCTGACCTGGAGGTTCTGGAATGGCGACCCCGCAGTGTTAGTCGACCTCTCACTAATGCTGGCGGTGCGAGACCGTGGTGTTTGGAAGTTTATACAAGAGGCCTATATCCAGCAGTGGACGTCCATCAGCTGATAACAACGATGATGATGATCAGTAGCTGATTGGTAGGTAACTAACGAAAACAATAACACATAGCGAATGGGGTAGACAGCGCTCGGCCTGCAGGCGAATGATGCCAATTAGGATATGTCCATTGCTCGCATGGTATGGTATGTAAACAGTTACTTGATTAAATTTCGAATTCAATTTTTGTTTTTTGGATATGTTTACAAAGACTTTCGTCTTCAGGTCGTCTTGAGTTTAGGTCAGGTTTTATTGTAATTGTGATAAGTAAAATTGATCGCTTTGAATGAGGATGGTTTAAATGTGCCTGAGTCCGAGAAGAGTTCACAAAAAACTCAGCCGAGGCGTTTCTTATCTTCGTCGTTTGGTTCATAGCTCATCATAGGATTTGAATATTGATCATGGTTGGCAGTCCGGATAATCGCCAAAAGTACCAGTAACTGAAGTCCGGATAATCTATGAAGTTCTACTGTAGGTGTATAGATATATAGTATAGTATATATAGTAGGTGCAAGAGTAACCTGAAGAGCATAAAAAATCAATATTCATTTTTCAAATCAAAAAGTTGTTGGGTTTTACGGCCCGTTACCCGGACTCAAGCTATTTGCAAAAATAAAACTCACCATTTGAAATTTAATGAAAATTTCCATCCTAATAATATTAAAAACGCGAAAGTTTGTATGGATGTTTGTTACTCTTTAACGCCGCTACTACTAAAGCGATTTGGCTTGAATTTGGAAGGGAAATAGATTTTACTCTGGATTAACACATAAACTACTTTTCATCCCGGAAAAACTCATGGTTCCCGCGGGATTTCCGAAAAACTGAATTCCACGCGGACGAAGTCGCGCGACTTCGTCTGATAGTAGAAGAAATATTACGAAACATTTTTTCAATTATTTAATGAAGTTGTTAGGTAAAACGTGAAACAGGCAGGTTGACTTAATTCTTAAAATAACACCAAATACTTCATTTATCCTAGTAATTGTGATTAATTATTTAAAAATATCCATTACTAGAGTATGAAAGCATCCCCGATAATTTGTCTAAGAGTAAAGTTATAGAATTAATTTCTATATTCCTTCATTGAGAACCACAGTCAGTACCCAGCACGATATTAAATCAGAGTTACTGCGTATATAACCAATACTTTATTGGATTGGACGTAACTCAGAAACATTACCACGTCAAAACTCAATCTTAACAAATTTCCCAATATTTGTTCGAAAAAGAAAAAATAACTTCATTATAAGTATTCAAACGAAACCAGACATACAAAGAAAATAAACCGAATATTTCGACATTTGAAAAGGAATCTCATAAAGTTCTGCGCCTACAATGTATAAGGAAATCGATATCAGACGTTGAATAAAGGCTCATCAATATTCGCGCATAATATAGATTTTTTATGTAAAAACCGATAGGGCTTACTTCGCTATTACCTCATCCTGGCATCCTCCCAAAGGAGTTCTATGAGGATGTAAGAGCATGAATACTTGATAGTTTTATCACCGAAGATAAGTTAAGCTAGACTCGTCTCATGCGAAGAAACTCGCAAGTAAATTTTGAGAGTATGTTCCTTTACAAGTAAATTAAAGTGAACTTGAATCAGTCTTAAATCTATACTTATCTGTACTAATAATATAAAGCTGAAGAGTTTGTTTGTTCGATTGAACGCGCTAATCTCAGGAACTACTGGTCCATTTTAAAAATTCTTTCAGTGTTAGATAGCCCATTTATCGAGGAAGGCTATAGACTATACATTATCCCCTTACACTTACGGGAACGAGAACCACGCGGGTGAAACCGCGCGGTGTCAGCTAGTATTTTATGGCTGAAGAGTTTGTTTGTTTGATTGAACGCGCTAATCTCAGGAACTACTAATCCGATTTGAAAAATTCTTTCAGTGTTAGATAGCCCATTTGTTGAGGAAGGCTATAAACTACATTTTATCCCCGTATTTTTACGGGAACGTAATTAATATTGTTTAGGTGTGCTTTCTAAATAAATTGCAGATTGTTTTCTAAGCATAACATTTAAATTAGAGACACGCTTAAAACATAGTTCAGATAAACTTTTTAACGGATGCTTTATAATCCGCAATTTGAGCATTTTGTATGTTATGTGGTTTTTTTTTACAAGTTAGCCCTTGTTACGTGTTCCTATTAATGTTTATAAACAACATCATTAGGACAAAGCTGTGATGACCTGACCATTCATAATAATCAGATGGTTTGGTGGTTCGAATCTAAATAACTCGCTAAAAGCTAAAGTTAGGGACTTCAATTCTCATAATGTCGAGGAAAATATTAATAAAAATATATCTTACCCCTGTAGCCAAGTGGCACGTCGATTCTCTTTCTACGATCGCAAACGCTTAGAAAACTAGAAAAATGTATGGGAATGACATTTGCTATCGACAGGTTACGTTATCAAGATCTGTCATTCCTATACATTTTTCTAGTTTTTGAAGCTGTAGTGTTTGTGTATACTAAATAGATACCTACAATACTCCATACACTATCTCATGTACATTGGTAGTGGGGGCGATATGTCAGTCTGTCACCGGCACTCGACCTGAGTGGTCGTGCGCGGTCTGCTTGCCTTACCAGTGTAGAAATGAGCCAGTGTTTAGCTTCTCTTATAGTAAGGACGAGGGTCCTTACAGAAGCGTTTGCGATCATAGAAAGAGGGTCGACGTGCAATTTGGATACAGGGGCTGGAGCCTCAAAATCTGTTAACTTTCAAAGACAAACTCCATAATTTCCTAGTTTCCTACCATACGTATCTATGGTGGAGCATGGGCTGACATATTTTCAGCTTTCATAAAATGAGATATTTTTGTCTACCGCAGGGTCCCATTAGTTACTTACTATTATCAGAAACACCCAAGTAGGTAGATATCGAAAATCCTGCTCAACACTCACTTAACGGCACTCAGTGTTCTGTTTACAGAACTCATAAGAGGGCAGCTCCACAAAGTGCCCACATTTAAGCCTCATATTTACTCAGGTCGTAGAATATTACGCATCCACATTCGAGTGTTGGGCTTACTAACAACTAAATTGGCTCCCAATTCTGACGTCACGGATCGCCATTAAAATGAAATTTAATCTTCATATCGGATACTGTAGCAGCTTTATTGCGGCCCAGTTCAACCCTATACAGGGGTGTGTTTTGGAAAATATCACATTTAGGTACACAGGTCCTGAAGTAGGTTGTTACATATTCACATTCGCGTGTTGGGCTTACTAACAACTAAATTGGCTTCCAATTCTGACGTCACGGATCGCCATTAAAATGAAATTTAATCTTCATATCGGATACTGTAGCAGCTTTATTGCGGCCCAGTTCAACCCTTTACTGTGGTGTGTTTTGGAAAACATCACATTTAGGTACACAGTACACATTATACATTCACCTTCGAGTGTTGCGTTTAATAACAACTAAATTGGCTTTCAATTCTGACGTCACCGATCGCCATTAAAATTATATTTAACTTTGATATTGAATACCCTAGCAGTTCTAATGCAGCCCATTTCAACCCTTTACACAAGTCCTAGTGTAGGTTAATTCACATTCGAGTGTTGGGTTTAGTAACGACTAATTGTCTTCCAATTCTGAAGTCAAGGATCGCCATTAAAATTATATTTAATCTTGATATTGGATACCCTAGCATCTCTAATGGAGCCTTTAACCATTTACAGTGGTGTGTTTTGGAAAATATCACATTTAGGTACACAGGTCCTGAAGTAGGTTGTTACATATTCACATTCGCGTGTTGGGTTTGCAAACAACTAAATTGGCTTGGAATTCTGACGTCACGGATCGCCATTAAAATGAAATTTAATCTTCATATCGGATACCATAGCAGCTTTATTGCGGCCCAGTTCAACCCTTTACAGTGGTGTGTTTTGGAAAACATCACATTTAGGTACACAGTACACATTATACATTCACCTTCGAGTATTGCGTTTAATAACAACTAAATTGACTTTCAATTCTGACGTCATATTGAATACCCTAGCAACTCTAATGCAGCCCAGTTCAACCCTTTACAGTGGTGTGTTTTGGAAAACATCACATTTACGTACACAGGTACTGACGTAGGTTATTACACTTTCACATTCTAGTGTTGGGTTTACTAACAACTAAAATTCAAATTCTGACGGAACGGAAGGCTATTAAAATGACATTTAATCTTGATATTGGATAATCTAGCATCATTATGGGGGTCCAGTTCTACCCTTTACACTGGTTTTGGAAATTTATGGTATAGCTCAACGATATCTGTAAAACAATGTAATAGTCCAAACAACCGCCACGCCGTGTCCTTGGATTACTTCTGTTCTATTCGGTCCATCTAGTTTCTCAATTATTAGTGAGGGTTGTATAGTAATTTTAAGGTTGGATTATCATTATTGCACCTTGAGACTTTTAAGCTTCTGCGAGCTATTTGGCGAGGAACATTCGTTTAACTTTATAATTAAAAATATATTCCAATTATTTCCAATTATTAAAATATTGATATAATTATATTAAAGATGTGTTAAAGATGATCACATTATTAATTTTAGGGAAAACAGTATTCTGTTTACGAAAGAAAAATCTCCTGAGAGTTGAAATTTCACTGAACAAATAACTTTGCGGTTCTATTCTTTCTTTCTGCCTCAATTTCATATTAATAAAGACTTTTAATTTTTCCGAGTAGGAATATTAAATATTACGGAATTTTACATAATCTGTAAGCACGAGTATATAAATAATAAATTCACAGTGGCCTTCGGTTTCGTGTGTTTAATACGTCATGAACATAGATATAAAAAAATAGCACAACGAGTCGCGAAGCTGAAGTGGCGGGACACATAGTCCGAAGAGCTGATGGACGTTGGGGTCACAAGATGGCGACTCCGCACAAGAAAGCTCAGTGTTGGTAGACCCCTCACCAGGTGGACTGACGACATCAAGTGAGTCGCCGGGATTCGCTGGATGCTGATATTTGGAAGTCCCTACAAAAGGCCCATGTCCAGCAGTGGACGTCCTTTGGTTGATATGATGATGATGATTATTATTACATAATTATATTCCTCAGCTATAATTATTAGTACATACTCTTAACACACGCCATTTGGAGATAGTTCAGATATATTTATTATTCGTGAACTACTCGTAACTTCCGAACTGGATTCAAACCTACCTGCCTCCGATCGAAAGCAGAGGTCATATCTTTTACGTCTCTATATGTGTCTAATATCGTTCAGCCATATTGAAGTTATAATAATAATAAATATACTTGATAATAAATATACTTAAACAATACACATCACTATCTAGCCCCAAAGTAAGCATACAGAGTAGCTTGTGTTATGGGTGCTAAGATAGTTGATATTATAATATTAATATACAATTATATACTACATATAAATACTTATATAATGTATAAATACACAAAGGCACTGGAAAACACCCATGCTCATCACACAAATATTTTTCCAGTTGTGGGAATCGAACCCACGGCCGTGGATGCAAAAAGCAGGGTCACTACCACTGCGCCACGCGGCCGTCAAAGTTGTAATTAACTCGACGTTTTATATATATATTAAATATCTATTGTTAATAAGTACCAACATAATAAATACATAATAGGAATATTTGGCTGTGAAAGCGTAAGTTTATTACTCAATTATGAGAGAGAAACGATAAAATTTCCGCGCCGAGTTGTAATTGGAGGCCACTCATCTTCTCCGCATGCCTACCAAGATAATGGAATGTTTCAGGCTTATCAGTTTCGCGGATCTTTCCGAAAAAAGCTCCTTTTATTTATTTTATTTTGCGAGATTTTGTTTCATTGTATCCGTTTTTTGTGATAAAATACAGAAAAGTAACTAATTATTGTAATTGAGTTCATGCAGTTATTTAGAGATGAGAGCTTAGAATTGAGCTTGTATTTTGGCTGGTGGGAGGCTTCGGTCGTGGCTAGTTACTAGCCTACTGGCAAATACATACCGTCAAGCGATTTAGGGTTCCGGTACGATGTCGTGTAGAAAACGAAAGGGTTTTCATCCATCTCCTAACAAGTTATCCCGTTTCCATCATAGATTGCTTCATCACTTACCATCAGGTGAGATTGTAGTCAAGGACTAACTTGTAAAGAATAAAAAAAAGGAGTAGAGTCAGAAATTAGACAGGTTTTATTTTGTTATTACAATCGCACTTTTATTATAAAAAGGAAAGTTTTTTGTTTGTAACGAATATGCTCCGAAGCTTCTGTTTACACGAATACATTTTCGTGGGAATGTGTGATCGCTGATAATATGGCTTTCCAATAGTGAAATTTTTTTGAAATCGGTTTGGATTAGCCATGACAGCGTAACAAACAAATTCACTGTTACATTTATATTACAACGATCTATTAAATTAATGTCTGAATGTGAAAAATACGTTACAAAAAGCTAAGTACAGCGTTAAGAAAACCATTTGTAACCATAATCCTTGAAGTTAATGGACTTATATTAGTAGTAATAAGTAAAAATTTCCTTGCAAATTCTCCTCGACCAAACTACATACGGACATCGCTTCATGTCATTAATCATGGAGCGTCGACGGCTACTTTGATCGTTATGTTGACAAGAAACGATTATCTGGATAATACGAGTGTAGGATGACTTAGGTAGAACGAGGCTAAAGCTTAGTTAAAATACTTTGTGTCAATTTATACGAAAGCTGAGGTAATTGCCTCATCAGTGCATTAAATATTTTGTAACCAATGTAAGCATATTGTGTTAGCATCAAGTAGATAAGGATGTGTAATATCTATCTATATCTATCTATATCTTCTTCTTCTATCCATACTTATAATAAAACTGGTCAAATTTTATACAATTATTCGCAATTTGAGATTTTACTTAAACCATTTGTAACAACAAACTTTAGCGTGGTATAACGGATGACAGCGCCATCTAGAATTTATACTTATAATACGAATTCTGTATATTTTATACATTCTGTACATTGAAGATATTTTTAATTTTTTTATTGGGAGGCATTATGTAATCGATACTGAAGCTAAAAATATTTTTTTAGATTTTTTGTCTGTCCGTGTTTTTTTGTTATTCGGGCATCACACTGAAACTACTGAATGAATTCAAATGAAACTTGGCACGGTTTAAGACCACAATACGGAAAAGGTTATAAGATACTTATTATTGTAAAAATAAAATGAGAAGGGGGTGAAATAGGGGTTGAAAGTTTGTATGGAAAGTCTTTAATTTTTTGAGTTAGTTTTAAAAATTTGTTCATAAATCATAAAAAAAACGAAATATAATGTAATTCAAAAAAAAATTAAAATTCAACCTTAAAAGTGGTGAAATAGGGCTTGAAAGTTTACATTGATTTCCAGGCGGAAGAAGTCGCGGGCGTCCGCTAGCTTTTTAATAAGTAAGGTAAAGTCATTGTGCCAGGTTTGTGAACCAATAAAAAAAAGATCGCGAGATCTTGCTTGGTTATTAATGAAATTCGAATCTTTTGAATTTCCACAAAAGTATTTTTTGAATAACTGAGGAAGTCAATGTCCGAGTGATGTTAGTAGCTATCTCTCTAGTTACCACCTAGCCCAAAATTTGTAACTACGTAAGTCAGATTTATTTCACCAGGATTATAAGTCGCAATCTGATTGTAAGCAAATCATAACTTTCGTAAAGCTCTCTGAAAGTTTTACTGTACAAAGTCAAATTGCGTACAAAATCCTACCCTTCATCTATCAACCGTGTATGTCAGCTATGATCGCGCTTCGAAACGAAACATTTTTCACCGAGTCTATAGCATAATATTCCATGTAAAGTTTTGTCGCGAAAATATTTTTTTACCAGAAGTCATTTCTTTGATAAATTGTTTTATTTGTAGCGCCCACACTCCGTGACTTTAGTCGGATATGTAAGTGGTTACATACAGGCAGTTGCGTGTACGTTTTTCAAAATAGGGTAGGAATTATACGCAGATTATACAGAATAGAAAATACGTTTTCAAAGATTCTTATTTTGTCACATGATTGTTGCGTAATTTTACCGTCTACGCAGCGTACGTAATGAAAGTTCTTAAAAGGAATATTTCTTCGTTTCTCATACTCGGAAAGTAGTGTTGTTTTGATCTGAGTATTGGGTGGAAAATGCTGCTTCCCACTTTAGAGAGGGAATAACTCATATAAATTACTTCCCATCTAAGTGCCGGTTTTTTTTTTATATTTTATTTTATTATTTATAAAATAAAATATAAAAAAATTTAATTTCAATAGGATTAGGAATAAAAAAACATAACAAAAGGAATATTTGTTTTTGTGGTTCACTCTATGTTGAAATAGTTGCTACGAGGAAAACTTGTCACCAGCTCTGTATATACGACATTATTTAAACTCTGTATCTCATAAATAATAAATAGAGGTTATTTATTTTTTACGAGACCCGCAATGTATTCCCTTAGTAACTTGTGTAAATTTCGTAAAAAAATATTGCGGATTCACGGAAACAAAATACTGAGAATTCTACGGTATATCTGCTCAAAGGCGTTCAAATAATACTAAGTAAATAAACACACATACTCGATAGTAACATTTCTTTTCAAAATAACGCTCTTATTGACATAATTATTCTTTTGCAAAGTATACAGTTGTATCGTTCACATTAAAAAAAAATTAGTTTATACCAAGGTATATTTATGAATTCTTGTTATATTATCTCTATCATTATCATCAGCTGGGTTTCTTAATTGGCTGGTGGGATGCTTCGGCCTTGATTAGTGGGACCCTACCGACGAAGACGTATCGCCAAACGATTTAGCGTTCCGATACGATGTCATGTAGAAACCGAAAGGGGTCTGGATTTTCATCCTCCTCCTAACAAGTTAGCCCGCTTCCATCTTAGACTTGATTAATATTCACTTACCATCAGGTAAGATTGTAGTCCAGGGCCAACTTGTAAAGAATATAAAAAAAAAGTGTAGGGGAAAATATACTAAATAAAAATAATCTATACTAATACATAAAGAGTGCACTTTGTGAGGTTGTTAGGAGTAATCTCTAGACCTACTAAACCTATTTTAAAAGTTCTTCTACTAATAGAAAGCCACGTTATTTGTGAGTGTCATAGGCTATATTTTACCCTCTTAATCCTACACACAGTACAGATAGCCCAGTGTTGGTAGACCCCCCACCAGGTGGCATGACGACATCAAGCGAGTCGCAGGGATTCGCTGGATGCAGGCTGCTCAGTATCGTGATGTTTGGAAGTCCCTACAAAAGGCCTATGTCATGCAGTGGACGTCCATCGGCCGATATGATGATGATGATATTTCTACAGCAACGGGGACTACGCAGGTGAAATAAATAAAATTAGGAGTACTTAATGGTATTTGTATTACACATTATTGTATTAAACTATAAGTAAATGAGCGTTGCTGAATACAAATACATTGCGTGTATTATTTATATAATTACTCAGAACGTTGAATCAATATCGATAAAATCTGTGTGTTTACAAGGTTTATGTGTGTTCGATGCGATAGATGGCGTAGCGACTGAATTTTAGAAGTATTTTACTTAGCTTAAGATTCTGTGTATCGCTCATTAGAAAATATACTCTAAAATTTTACTTGTTGTAGAAATATCACCGTTATTAAAATTGACCTCTCGAACACATACCGATATTATTAAAATAAAAAAATATATGTTTATAACATTAAAATAATCGTCTTGACTTAACTTTAATACAACGACGTCTGGTATTTATAGCCAAATACAGCCAAAAATACTCACCAAGTTGGTTCTTACTAGTAATTAGTTTAGACCACCCTAAGATTCTTTAAACTAGATTTTCTCATTTACATGTACGTGATGAATAGTGTCTAAACACTAAATTTAGATTTATTCCAAGGACTGTACCTTAAATTATTCTATGCAGGGAACTGACCCGAATTTAGGTGTAGTTCGGAACACGCTTAAGCCAAAATTGTCTGAATTCGGGATTTTCATCGGCGTTACAGCTTAATTCTAACCTTGTTGTGATGTGATTCCTTATATCCATTATATGACTGGCTCATTTGTAAACATTTTATTGATATTGTATTTTTATTTAAATGTGATAAAATATGGGTTTACGAAATGAATTAAATATATTGTCTTTACGTGTAACTTTAAGCGTGTATATATACTGTATATTATATAATATTTTTAACAATACAAGCCTTAAATTATTCAGATTTAAAATAAAGACGCCTTTAAAATTAAAAACGCAGATTTAAAATACAGAGGCCTTCGATTCCATTACTGCCCTTTGGATGATTGTCATACACAATTCCTTCTTCATGGGCAAAAGAAAATACTGGTTTTAAATAATGTGGCTAATATTCATAGCTTTAAAAATATCAAACAATACGTTTCAGTAAAGATCAATAACAGGCTTTTCTAGTTTGATTATGTCTGTGTTAGGGTTTACCACTTCTTGTGTTTAATTTTGGAATGGTCCGGAAAATAACAATTTCCGCTTTGAAATAGCTCTACAACAGCTCTACGCCGTAACACCGTAGAGCGTGTCACTGCGTAGACAACCACTACGCCCAAGAACCGTAGCCCCGTAGAACGTGTCACTGCGTAGACAACCATTCTACTCTACGGACTTGGAATGGCGACGCGCATTATACGCTATCACGAGTGATTGTTTTACAGTCTGATGGAGTGCAGCCTAAAATAAACGCTAAATAAATAAACATTTTTTTTAAAATTGATACGAATAAAACGAGGGAAGCTTATTATGACAAATCAAACAAGCCCAAAACATTGGTTTTCTTATTTTTTAAATCCACTTTTGAAGCTTTTGTTAAATATACCTGCCTAATATAAAAACAACTCTCTTTTAAAAAGGTTTGAGCAACTATAATCCCAATTTATTAATTATACTGAACATCATTCTAATGAATATTCTACACTTGGGAGTAATACACTGCCAAATTAGCCGCAATGTCTCATGCTATAAACATTCATGTACCACCGCTTACGTTGATTACCTTGCGCTCCAGTTTCGTTTCAAAAAGCTAAAGAAAACTTATACACTACTTAATTTTTACTAAAGATCCAGTAAGTATGTAATAGTTATTTATGTCACTGTCATGTAACGAGGGCCAAGCAAGTGTGATATTCATAAATGATGCGAAGCCGAAATGCACAATAGGCAGTACAATGGCTGACAATTGCTAATTACGTGTAGTGGCATTAAATATTTTTTCTACGACTAGGTATTATAAAAGAAATAAAAGAATAACCAAAACTTGATAAATAAAATATAATTAGCGTTGGACATGGCCTCTTCGATTTTGTATCGACGTAGCTTTCTAGATTTAGACTCGGCGTGGCCTCCTACATTTTGTCTCTTATAAGAAGTCTGAATTTTTGTAGCCAAGAAGAAGATAAAGAAGAAGAAATATAAAAATAAATATAAGCTAATGCCATGGAACTATTTAAAAAAAAAACAATGTAGAACAATTTACCCGTGTGGTAAATGGTAATAAGCATTACCAAACGACCTGTAGGAATTATTAGCTCGTTAGTAATAGCTTTTTAATGTTTTTTAAAACGCGCTGTTAACGCGACGGCGCGCTTTTATCCTACAGAGCAGTTTGTTGTCGTTTGTATTGATACACACGCGCGTTAGCATCGCATTTGTATCGCTACAAATGGGTGTCGAAGGCGCGTTTAAAAAACGTGGTGTTTTTTTTTTGTAGCGTATCGCTTAGCATTTAAAGAATTACAATTTAAAATACAACCCTTACATAGTCATATGGAAATGAAAATGGAAATTCATTTTCATGAAAAATGCAAAACTTTATCCTGAAATGTGTTACATGCCAGTTCATGTGTCCTGGGCTGTGACTGCCTCCGTTAGTGATATATTACTGCGCGATAAGTGAGAAGCTGCGGAAAGGAAAGATCGTAGGGATTAGGAGAGCATTTCGTTGCATGGTTCACCGAAACACAATTTTTACAGATTATAATTTTTAAGGGGTTTCTCTTTTCTACTGTATTTTTCAAAGTTTATATTTAAGTTACGGAACATAGGTTTTAATTTTTTGTGAACACTTCGTTATTGGCTATAAATAGATAATCTTTTTTGGTCTTGAAAAAATATCCTAATTTTACATAGTAAATTAATTATATTACACTCGTAAAATAGTTTTAACTATGAAAGTTTTGTTAACCTTTCTAACGTTTTTCAAACAAAGATGTGACGTGAAAATATAAATTTAAAAAATATTGATTTAAACTAACGTATGTGGTATAAAGTGATATTTTTTGTATGAATTAAAAATTTCAGAAAAAAAGAGGTTATAATAATGTATTAATTAATATTTTTCTGTATCAAACCTTAATGATAATTTAACATAACAATGGTTTATATTCTATTTGAAACAATTTTCAGATACATTAGACTTCCGAAGTGCGTTAGGTATTTTCAGGACGATGATAATTAAGAGAAGTGGTCCTTTGTGACCGAGATATTCGTATTACCGCCATGCTCATGACTGACGGCAGACAGTATTGCTGTGTTTCGGTTTATAGGGTATAACTGACGAAACTACCGAATTTTACATGTACCTCTGCACATAAGGCTTAAATACTATGCTTCATGTTGACGGACGCGTTGTAGGATGTTTCTAGTACATAGCGAGGCGCTGTATTTATACAAGTTTTTTTACCAGATGCATCTGTTTCAGTGAATATTATAACTTACCAATGCATATTTGAACAAATCTACGACCGCGTGATACAGTGGGTTAAGAACTTGCTTCCTGCATCTACGGTCGTGGGTTCGATTTCCACAACTGGAAAAAAAAATTGATGTTTTCCAGTGGGTGTATTTTCCAGTTTGTATATTATATACGAGTAAGTATTTATGTGTCCACCAGGTGGCCTGACGACACCAAGCGAGTCGCAGGTATTCACTGGATGCAGGTGGCTCAGTATCGTGATGTTTGGAAGTCCCTACAAAAGGCCTATGTCCTGCAGTGGACGTCCATCGGCTGACATGATGATGATGATTATGATGATGAAGTTTATATGTAGTAGTAGCAGACGCCACGCGGTTCGAATGGCTTGATTTTTACGGGGATAGCGTAGCTTTTTAACAGTAAAAAAAAATCACATCTGTTGAGTAGTTTCAAAACCTATTCGATGCGAACAAACAATCAAATCTCCTCTCTATAATATTAGTATAGATTACTAATGCTCTTTGTTATTTTGCAGTAGTATTTCTTGCTTTTTTCCTACTAATATTATAAACGCGAAAGTTTGTTTGGATGTTTGTTACTCTTTACCGCCGCTACAACTAAAGCGATTTGGCTGAAATTTGGAATAGAAATAGATTTCACTCTGGATTAACACATAGGCTAATTTTTTCCCCGAAAAAATCCATGGTTTCCCGAAATTTGCGAAAACTGATGATTTTAATGATATGAATGTTTGTTACTCTTTCAGGCCTCGACGACTGAACCGAATTAGCTGAAATTTAATATTGAGATATATTGCAGCATGGATTAACATATAGGCTACTTTTTGTCTCGGAAACATCCATGGTTCTCGAGAGATTTGTGAAAAACTAAATTCCACGCGGACGAAGTCGCGGGCGTCCGCTGGTAATTTTATATTCTATTATTTCTTGTAGTTCGGTAAAATGAGTTAGTCAACTGTAATGTCTCCCTGGTTCATCATCATCAACCCATATTCGGCTCACTGTTGAACTCGAGTCTCCTCTTAAAATGAGAGGGGTTAGGCCAATACTCCACCAGGCTGGCCCAATGCGGATTGGCAGAAATTCTCTGGTATGCAGGTTTCCTCACGATATTTTTCCTTCACCGTTTGAGACACGTGATATTTATTTTTTTAAGATTTTACACACAAAGTTGGAGGTGCATGCCCCGGACCGGATTCGAACCCACATCCTCCGGAATCGGATGCAGAGGTCATATCCACTGGGCTATCACGGCTTCCCGGTTAGTTTCTATAAATAAATAAATGACCCAAACCATCGTGGATAAAAATTGTAGCCCTTAATTCAAAAATTCCCTTGTGGGATCACACGTCTCGTGGCGGATGTCAACTTCCGTTAGTGATATATTACGGGGAGATAAATAGGGAAGTGCGGGTAAAAGGGATCATTGGAGAGCGATCCCTTCATGTACTTAGCTTAGAAATGTGTCCATTGATGTAGAGGCTCGATAGATCATGGAATGAAGTCAGTAGTTAGTTAGTTATCAACCCATATTTGGATCACTGCTGAGTTCGAGTCTCCTCTCAGAATGAGAGGGGTTAGGCCAAATAGTCCACCACGCTGGCCCAATGCGGATTGGCAGACTTCACACACGCAGAGAATGAAGAAATTTCTCTGGTATACAGGTTTCCTCACGATGTTTTCCTTCATCGTTTGCGACACGTGATATTTAATTTCTTAAAATGCACACAACTGAAAAGTTGGAAGTGCATGCCCCAGACCGAATTCGAACCCACACCCTCCGAAAACGGAGGCAGAGGTCACATCCTCTGGGTTATCACGGCTCTCACGACGGACTCCTATCTCTTTAGACGGCTTATTTTCTTCAAAATTCCATGCTTTGCCACTGCTGAGCGGTTAATATAACCTACTATTTTAATTAACTACTATTGAATCTTATTATTTAAAAAATCTCCTTCTTAACACCTCCGATACTATATGGGATAAAAGTAGCTACGTACGTGTCTTATTTGCGGTGGAGCTGAAAAATAAACAGATTCTATATAGTAAAGTATTTATAAGTTCGGGTTTCGTGAGTCACCGTAGACGAAGTACCCCACTGAAACAATTAAAATTTATAGATAAGTTAAACAGTCGAAACGACCTCGTGACGCCACAATAAAAGTTTTAGTGTGTGGTCAAAAACGTCCCATACCTACCATATGCAACCTTAGAGCGAGGGAACGACGCATGACGTCATCTTTTTTCGAGTATACAGCCCGCTCCATCGAATTATAAGACGTTGTCACGTCAAAAATCAAGATGGCTAGCTAAATGTATTGTAAAGTCACATTGAAACAAAATAAGGATTATTGTCGCTGTCAACGCATAACTTGTCAATAAAAAAAAGATATCATCCAATTGGGAAAAGATTATTGTTCTATAAAAGAAAATATGATAGCACTAACCCACTGTAAGATCTCTGAGCCACCCAACTTGATTAATCCCCTTGATTTCTATAAAACCGCGCTCACTATCAATACGGAGTAAAGAGGAAAGTAGTGATTTTCCTTTTGAAGATAGTTTCCTTTGACTTATATCCAATAAGGATTAGCCTGATACTCAACTGAAATAATAAATTATGACATTAAGTAGGGCACAAATTCGATCCTTATGTTTATATTCCGCGAATTCTTATAAGCTTTTATTTAACTTGCTTATAAGCTTTTATTTAACTTGGTAGTATCTATGGGCTGAGTGTCTGCGGTGACCAGACATACCTAGTTTAGGGTAGGGGTAGGGTAGGGTAGGGGTAGAGTAGGGGAATGGTAGGAGTAGGGGTAGGGGTAGGGGTAGGGTAGGTGTAGTTGAATATTTACATCGAGTTTCACGCGGACGAAGTCGCGGGCGTCCGCTATTAAATTAATAATAATCTATGGAAAGAATCCTACTGATATTATAATTATTGTAAGAGTATATTTGAGAGAGAAAAAAACAAACATTCAAAATGTTTTTAACAAACATAATTTGACGCAACCATAGTTTATTTCCTATTAATCTTGATATGTTTTCTGTTTTTGCCCACTTACATGTTAAAAACAGTTTGAATTTCTAGTTTGATTATACGATATAATAATAGAGATATAGGCATTTACTACAATAAAATTAAACTTCGCATACAATGTCACGGGCGACTGCTAGTATTCAATAATTTTAATTAGGCCAGCTTGGCCTGGATGCACCAGATGTTTAAGGGTTATGGTAATGATTTGAGTTCCGCCGGTTTGAAAAATTAAGGAAAGCGTCTTTGAAGTCAAAATTATACTAAATCGTGTTGAAGTTGTGCTTAGATTTATTGTGTGTCCCGTCCAGAATTTAAATTAATATATATTATATTTAACAATATTGCTTATATCGACTTGGCAAGCGCTCTAAGCAATATTGTTGAATATAATATGTATTAATTGTAACATACGAGTACACTGTGTATTCATGCGATGGCCAAGTCAATCTATTTATTTAAAATATAAAAGATTTTTAATATTGATATGGTCACTGTAAGATGTTGTTATGTTAGCTAATTACGTAATAACTTAAAACAGAAGATCCTTTAATTACGGACAGAATAAGGTAATCGACTTGATATTACATGGATCTCACAACTTTTTGCGGTAGAATAACTGATTGCGAGAATTGCTACATTTTACAAGTGTTGTTTTTTATGGTATTGTTTTTACATCTAAAGTTAAATAATGTATATGAAATGTGCTAGTTAGCTATAATTATCAACATCTATATTATATTATATGTACATAATTGTACTAATATTATAAAGGCGAAAGTGTAACTGTACTCTAAAATAAGACGAGCACTTTATTACCAGAGTTATATTTATTAAACTGTTTTATTTAACTACATCAAATACTTTAACTTTAGTTTTAACTACATAAAATACTTTAACTTGAACACTTGTCCCAGACGACAGTCAATACTCAACTAACCAATCACAACTCACCGCTTTTGGCGGGAACTAATAGCGATGCAGCAAGATATCAAGTGAACTGTGACGGTGTTGCCAATTTAACTTAAGTATTTTTAATCTATGTTAATCTTATTATAATTGTTATTTCACGTATACAATACATTTAAATTTCACAGTTTATAATTAACCTAATAATCTATTTATTAAAAACATGTAAATTGAAATAAGCCGGCGTCGTTGGAACGCAGCGACAACAAACTATTCATCTCTCATTCAAATTCTCAAAAAAAATATGAAAATAGTTTTTGACGTGACAACCTCTTATAATTCGATAAAGCCAGATGGAAACTCGGAAAAAGATGACGTCATGCGTCGTTCCCTCGGTCTAGGGTTGCCAACTTTTTTTACTAGAAATGAAGTATATTCTGGTCTGTGAAGATTAACAGTATTTTAGAAAAACGAACATAATCTTTTGAAAAATGCAACCATTCCATCAGTATTTTCTTATGACGTTGTCACGTTCAACTATCGTCAGTAAACCGAATTTACAGACAACCGATTTTTTTCTATCTAGTAGAACGATAATAAACTATTTAAGACCATTTAACAAGAGTGTCAACTAGCCTATTGTATTTATTTTTTTAAATAAGGATTATAACAAAAAATGGGTCACTATTCTTTTCAGACAGCCGATTAAACCGTATTTGACATGACGCCAAGTCATCTAGTTCGAGCTTCATTAGGTTGAATAGCCAAGGCCTTTTTATAGGCTATGCCTTTTAAATGCAAATGAAAGAGGGATATCTCCTTCAGTTGGTCATGTCATGGTGGCGAGAAAGTTATCTAACCGACTTAGGAGATAAGAGATGTTTAGAAGGTCAAGATCCGCTTTGTTCTGCTACTTGTGCGTTTAAAGATTTGTAATGCAAGATTTTCATTTCCTTTTTTTTTGCTGTAGGCCGAGTGACGTTGCGTGTGTTCTCGCCGTCTAGTGCCGATTTAAAAAAAACTGTAGGTACTTATCTTGACTTTCAATAAGTTGTAATATGTAAATCAGTAGCATTTAATAAAATATTTTAATTTTAAGTAATTGTTACTGTAATGTACACGCACACACTGGTGATTTACCTAATTACTGACTTGATCACTCACTTAATTATTTTCACTTAATTAAATACTGTATCTACTTAGTACCCTATTGCTATCGCTGTAATACTGGAATGAGCCCCACTGTCATGAGAGGCTTGTATGTATAGACTAGTCACTGCAATAGTTGGTATATTGACATAGTGTTCGTCACGTGTCACAGACTGTATCCGGCTGTCAGAATATTGATAACATCCGGTATCAATACTGAATTCTTTCATGTCAACAGTCTGCAGGCTATTGACATGCAGTCCTATATACTACACTTACTATTTGCATAAATATCACTTTTGCAGTGATTTTGTAGGCACGTAACATATATATAGTAGAAAATCTATGACTAATTGACGTTCCGAAAGTGCTTGTAAGTTGAAATAAACAAATCTTTATTTTGAATTTTGACTTTGACTTTATAAATGACACTAATTTGGACATTGTATGGAGTTCATTCATCAAATTTTGGCCCAGCAATGTATGCCTCCTTCAGCACAAAAACTAGGTAACACAAAAAGAGATATGGCTATCTCTAGTATTAAATATCGTCGCATGTAGTAATATTGTTGATAATGACGCAAAAATAATTAGTCAAAACCTTATAATTAAAGTAACGAGGGTTCCAAACGCGGCTTGTTTCGAGAAGACCCCACAAAAAACTCAGCCAGGTCTTTTCTTTACATTTCTTTCTATACATGTAGGTAGATAATATCAGTTTTAGATTGGCTTAATTTAAATTTGATTGACAGATGCACAATAAAGATAGATAGATAAGATTTATTTACATTATCTTTGGTGCAAATAAAGTAAGAAAGCTTTCTGTTTCTTACTTCGTAATAAATGAACGAGTTCACAAATTAACACTTTTTTTTGTATTTATCTTTCGTCGTTTCACTTCGTAGGAATAAAAGAGTTTTAATGAAATTATCTAGGCTTAAATAAAATCCTCTTAGACGGAGATTTACACTTTGTTTTACCATGATGCCGTCGCTAATCCGTTTTAAACAAGAAAAAATGCCACAAAGCATATAATTAGGTAGATAACTTCCTGTTGGTTTACTGGTTAGCCCATCATTAGTTTCTGGATTCGAGTCTTGTTCAGCGTTTCTTTCTTCCAAGAAATTCTCAGTACAAGTTCCAATAGCCTTGTTGGCAAGGTAATTGTTTTAACTTTCGGTCAGTTTTTAATATCCTCGTAATATACTGGCTTCACCTGCATAGTTCCCGTTGCCGTAGGAATACGGGAATAAAATATAGCATATGTTACTCGGCGAAGATGTAGCTTTATAATGACGAAGAATTATGAAAATCAGTCGAGTAGTTTTTAAGTTAAATCGTTATTCATAAAAACAAACAAATTAATCAAAGCTCTTTTATAATATTAGTTTACTTTTGTTATAATAGGTAAAATAAAATATAATATTGTAAGATAAAATCGAAAATATTTTAGACTAGCGAACAGCTGCAAATACGGGAGTAAAATATAGCTTACTAGCTGACGCCGCGCGGTTTCACCCGCGTGGTTCCCGTTCCCGTAGGAATACAGGGATAATATATATATCTAACACTGAAAGAATTTTTCAAATCGGACCAGTAGTTCCAGAGATTAGCGCGTTCAATCAAACAAACAAACAAACAAACAAACTCTTCAGCTTTATTATATTAGTATAGATGTTACTCGGCGAAGATGTAGCTTTCTAATGACGAAGAATTATGAAAATGAGTCGAGTAGTTTTAAGTTAAATCGTAATTCATAAAAACAAACAAATTAATCAAAGCTCTTCATAATAATAGTTTACTTTTATTATAATAAATAAAATAAACTTTTGTAAGATTAAATCGAAAATACTTTAGACTAGCAAACAGCCGCAACTTCAACGGCGTGAAATCAGTTTTTGAAAACCAGAAAATTTTATGGCTACTGCGGTATTTGTGTAATACAGAATTTCATGGACGTAGTCACGTGCATCCGCTAGTAGATAATGACATTCAATAGGTAATTGTTCCTTTTTCAAATTCATCCAACGCTCTCGTTAGCGGACGAGATCTACCATTACGGGAGTTCATTAATTACCCATCAAAAGAAAAAAAAATCGGAAACTTCGTCTTGCCTTAATTTTTCGTTTCCGCGAATTCTTATCCCGAAAATTTGTTTAATTAACCTTTTTTTTCTTACAAACCAAGTAATTAATGTGACCAAAACTTCAATTTAGACATAGATGATTTTACGTTACGGTCTGTTATGTAAGCGAGTCTTACGTAAATGTGGTTTGTAGGTTTAGGTATTCTGCAGGGAGTTAATTAGGATTGCAGTGCGATGCCACGCTTTGAGGTGAGGCTTATTCCGTAGTTTCTCTTTTCAGGTGTTGTATTAATTATTATCATCGTGGAGCTATTGGACACTAGAAGACGCCCGCGACTTCGTCCGCGTGGAATTTAGTTTTCCACAAATCCCTCGGGAACCGGGATAAAAACTAGCCTATGTGTTAATCCAGGCTATAATATATCTCAATACCAAATTTCAGCTAATTCGGTTCAGTAGTCGAGGCGTGAAAGTGTAACAAACATTCATATCATCTAAATCAATCAGTTTTCGCAAATCTCGGGAAACCATGTTTTTTTTCGGGATAAAAAGTAGCATATGTGTTAATCCATAGTAAAATCTATTTCCATTCTAAATTTCAGCCAAATCACTTCAGTAGTAGCGTCGTTAAAGAGTGACAAACATCCAAACATACATCCAAACATCCATACAAATTTTCGCGTTTATAATATTAGTAGGAAGTTGAAGCTTCTTCTGTTAACTACCTACTTCTTAGGCTGGGCATGTTTATTCGTTCATCTTTAGATAGTTTTCATAGTCCATTTCTATGTACCACCATTTCTTTTAGGGCAGGTAATATGTAGCTTATCACCACCGAGCACCAAATAGGTTAACGGGCGGTGGTAAGGCTGTGTAACGAACATTGTTACTTTTTATTTAAAAGTGATTTGACGACCTCCGTGGCGCAGTGGTACGCGTGGTGGATATACTAGACGGAGGCCGTGGGATCAATCTCCGGTTAGTTCACCAGCACCGCAGAAAATAAATAATGCCTTGAACCGACGAATTCACATATTTTCCGAGGCACGAGGATGCCCAGGACACTTTTATGTTTGTATCAGGAAAAAAATTAAACAACCATTAGTATGAAAAGATAATTTAATAAGTCTTACAACAGTGCATCGGCTTAAACTGTAACTTAAACTACAACTCGTGCGGATTAGCTTGACACCTGGCTCGAATGATGTTTTTACTGGTGTGTACGGATGTGTTTGGTAGCCAAGTGGTAGCCAGGTAGCCAGGTGGTAGCAAGGTAGCCAGGTCTTACTTCACACGAATACTAATTTGTTTTTGGAGACTAAATACTATAATAATTCAATGTCCTTATGCTACAATGCCGCGATAAACGTTGATAAAACCACACGATAAAACAAGAAGTGCGACAAATTCCGTTCAGAAACAATCACAAATACATACATACAAAAGATCTTCCGCCTGATTAGGGGCGAATTGTCTAACCCTTCAGTACTAGAGTTGGTTTCATTCCATATACCCAATATATAAAAAAGGGCACGCAAAATGAAACTGTTCACTATTCCAACATGTAGGTTGGTGCAAACCCGCGAGTCACCTCTTATTCGCGCGTTGGCATTGCTAAGCGGGGTATTGGAGTGGGACCCGGATTTAGATTTGGACTTTCAGCAGATACGTTCAAGTAATTCAGGAATTATAGATAGTTTATATAAACACATTAGGTTAAGCCTGTAATGTTTATATATATATGTGTATAAAATAAATAAATAAAAGATTTGCTTTCACAATTTCTTTTTGATTTAATAAATTAGTAACCGAAACCTCAATAGCTCTATAAAGCTCTGTATAGACTGAGAGGCCATGGGTTCCATCACCGCCCGCAGTCTGTATATTATGGTGGTATACGTATGTGTGTGTGCAATATCGTATTTACCATAAGGGCAAACGGGGCCCTTGCCCAAAGCCCGCATTCTCAGCGGGCCCCGAAGTACTGAAGGATATAAGGTTTTGAACAAAACAACAACAACAACAGAAATCCCAAAAGAAACCGTTATCGTAATCGTAACCAAAAAATCAGCAGTATTCTAAGATCATTAATGATATTTATATCATACTGTATTTGATTGATTACCTATAAAAAATGGTCAGACTTAGTAAAAAATGTTAGTATAATTCCCTTTTATTACTTTCCAAAAGGGCCCCAAATTCTTGTGTACCCAAGGGCCTAGGGTGTTTAAGACGGCGGTGTGTGTGTCCCTTCAATATTATCTTAATAAATTTATGTTAAAACAACCAAAAACATCAGTGCTGATCAATGATCATGTGTTATTAATCTAGATATCACAAACCAAAGTATATCTATTTTATATATTTTACTTTTATATTAAATTATTAGAGCCCTCATTTCTTCTCTTACATTAAGGATCGTATTTGAATGAAAGCGCAATAAGATTTTATGATGACATTAATTTAATGATAGTTACGACTTTACGTACAAGCCTACTTTGAATAAGCGTATTTATTAAGTCTTATTTCTACACTTTGAATGTGTTTAAGTAACAAATATTTATATTACGTAAAAAGCTTTTCTTGATACTTAATGACTTGAGCCAGCGTTTGCATGCCTTAGTCCTCATTCGCACGAGAATTTTTTAACAGACGTTAAAAAACGTATTCCCAAGTATATGTAGTATATGACAGCGTTTTTAATACTCGACGCTTTTTTATCGAGCAGTGTTGCATTTTAGGCGTTGGAAATAAACCTTTAGCCCTCATTCACACGTCCGTTAAAAAACTCTAGTGCGAATGAGGGCTCATATTATATTTGAACGTTTTTTTAACGTCTGTCAAAAAACACTCGTGCGAATGAGGGCTTATTGTATGTACGTCCGTATCCACTGTACATGGGCCGGAAGGTTATCGCCCGTAAAACTGTTGGTAGCTCGGGTACCATTAGTACTCGTATTATAAGTTAGCGTAAACTAAATGTTTGTAAAATATTATTATTAACTAATTTTTCTTCTTATTTTTTTTCATTTTTTTTAGTCTCTCATTATTCCTGCAATCTGTCGTGAGACATTCAGCGGGATTTTAAGTATTAGTATTAAGGCGTGTTAGGTGCAAATTCCAGTGATTTGTCCAAATATAATATAGTATGTATGTAGTGTCTATTTCATGACATCTTGTGGTGCTCGTCGACAGAAATATTAAGCCAGTTATTTATTCAATATTTAAATAGAACTTTAAAAATGTATATCCTTTTTATATTCAAATGCATTTATATCAAGGCCGAATTCAGTAATGAGAGCCAGCAATGTTAAAATACTTCCGGCTATCTGTAAAAGAACAGAGATATTTAGAGAATGTTTAACATGATCCGGAAATATCCGGAAGCAAGGACAAAGAGCCAACTGGGCCACAGAGTCGCAAAAGGCGTAACCACACCGTAAGCCGATAGTAAAGAAAATGGTATTTATTTATGCAGATTAGTGCTTTATGCTCTGTGTTCTGAATTCCAATAAGTAATACGCAACTGTATTACTTATTGAAATTCAGAACACAGAGCATATATCATCTTATAATATCCTTATTTAGTCAGATTATTGACGGAGTGCTGACTTTTTTTTTTTTTATTGAGTGCTGACTATATTTAAATTGTTAAGAATGCATTGAATTGCCTTGTATATTGCAACATTTTTAATATTTCGAGGAGAGTAAGACAGGAGAGTAAGACTTTACTATGCGCAGCCAACTACGATGTAGCCCGCTACAGCGTAGCGATCTATGCTATGTAGCTCGTAGCTCTGTGGTTGTTCCATTATACACAGGGTGTTCCGTAATTAATAGATAAAACGAAAATAGTAAATAGATACACCACCTAATTATCTAAAACTCATTTGAATAGTTTTTTAGGGTGACCAAGTTATATTTTTTTCGGATATCTCAATTTTTTCTATCTTGAATCAGTTATCATGAATCAGTTTTACAATTAGTGTTGTTTTTGATGGCTTTGTGGCTTACAACGCACGACCTTGGCTGTTAAGAGGCTTCGGCCAGTTACCAGACTACCGACAAAGACGTACCGCCAAGCGATGTCGCGTAGAAACCGAAAAGGGTGTGGATTTTCATCCTCCTCTTAACAAGTTAGCCCGCCTTCCATCTCAGATTGTATCGTCGCTTACCATCAAATGAGATTACAGTCAAGGGCTAATTTGTAAAGAATAAAAAAAAAGACCTAGAATCATACTGAGCTAAATAATTACCTTCACATACACTGATCTCGTAAGAGTGACTACCCCTAGTGGGCATAACATTGGAGTGTTTATCATGAGATGCTGATACCATATGCAAAAACTTTTGTTCAATTGTCGCTGCATTAAAGTGCCCATCAATTCACTTATTAGCTTTTGGATAGCTTGCACCTGTGACGAATTAGAATTTTTAGTAATTTCTTATTATATACCTACCTGTGGCCTAATTCACCATTATGGTCTTTATTATCAACTTATTGAAGTGGACAACAAAGTGTCATCTACATACTTTAAGATATACACCGTAAGTACCGGATGACATTTGTAATTTGTATCATAGTATGTGGATGACATTTTGTCAATTGATTTGTTTTTAATTTTGATGGGTTGGTAATAAAAACCATAATAGGAAATAGGCCAGCTGTGCAGCGGCTTTGCTGATTTTGACTATCTTGTGAAGCAGTATCTTTACTAACTGACGCCTGCGACTTCGTCCACGTGAAAACTAAAATCAAAGCTACTATAAACCTTATTTTCTTCTTAAATCAGATTATTGTTGAAAGATGCATTAAAATTCGTTTCGCATTTGTACGGCTAGATCTTTAAATATTGAATTGCAAAAAATGCATAAAAGGTTTGGCTGTACAGACGTGGGAATCGAATTTGTTTTATACTATGTACTAGCGTTCACTAGAAAATCGTGATGCTTAGAAGTCCCTACAAAAGGCCTATGTCCTGCAGTGAACGTTCATCGGCTGATATGATGATAAAGATGATGTACTAGCAGAGATGCACCGTGGTTTTACCGGCGTAGTTATCGTTCTTGACATTTGCCAACCCTTGCCACTTTCGTTATCAACCCTCATTCAGCTCACTTCTGAGCTCGAGTGTCCTCTCAGTATGAGAAGGGTCAGGCCAATAGGTTTGGCAGACTTCACATACGCAGAGAATTAAGAAAATTCTCTGGTATGCAGGTTTCCTCACGATCTTTCCTTCACCGTTTGAGACACGTGATATTTAATTTCTTAAAATGCACACAACTGAAAAGTTGGAGGTGCATGCCCCGGACCGGATTCGAACCCACACCCTCCGGAATCGGAGGCAGATGTCATATCCACTGGGCTATCACGGCTTTTCACCTTGCCACCTTATAGTTATGTTACTGATTGTTTTCGGTTATTTAAAAAAAAATCCAAAATGAATAAATACCTCTTCATATGTTTCATGGCAAGCTTCAACAAGCACGAAGATAGAAAAAAATTTGCTTGATACTAAAATCAGAATCATAAAGACACTATATGCAACAACCGATGGGGGAACTGAAAAAGACATTGTTATTTATTAAGAAATTACAAGATCGTGATTTCTAGCATAAGTACTGCACGAGTATTGTCGTACCCACTCCTCAGTATTTACGACTAATTGGAGAATAATAAAAATAATAATTAATCTTTATTCAACAAAACTTCATATCACAAATTAAGTTAAAGCCCTGCCTCCTGTACTAGTTATTACTGTGTTGTAGGAGGCAGTGTCTTCCCATTTTCAATGATACAGTAGGTTGAATAAACAATTTAAGTTATAAACACAATAAATCATAAGAAAAAGAAAAAAGACAAGAATGGGATTAAAGGTTATATTATTATAGGTCATGTTAAGTATCATTCGTCGGCTGCATTGGATAAACTTCGCGACATCCTTTCGTCCGATATTCCTCAGTGCCTGAAGACAAAAGTCTTCGAACAGTGCGTCTTACCAGTGATGACCTATGGTTCTCAGACTTGGTCGCTAACTATGAGCCTCATAAGAAGGCTCAGAGTCATACAGCGGCCGATGGAACGAGCTATGTTATTAGTATTTCTGTGTGATCGAATCATAAATGAGGAGATCCGCAGAAGAACCAAAGTCACCGACATAGCTCAACGAGTTGCAAAGCTGAAGTGACAATGGGCGGGGCACATAGTTCGAAGAGCAGATGGACGTTGGGGTCCCAAAATGCTGGAATGGCGACCCCGCACTAGAGAGCGCAGTGTTGGTCGACCCCCCCACCAGGTGGACTGACAACATCAAGCGAGTCGCATGGATTCGCTGGATGCAGGTGGCTCAGTATCGTGATGTTTGGAAGTCTCTATAAAAGGCCTATGTCCCGCAGTGGACGTCCATCGGCTGATATGATGATGATTATGAACTCTTTTGATGTTTTCTACACAGTTTATCCAGCGTTAGAAATATATACCGTCATCTGTTTTTTATTAGTGATAGATAATATTCACAGTGACTTTTACTAGTAATTTTACTAGGCAATGTGTCAATATACCTAATTATTTTCTATCATTTATTTCTTGTCCCGAGCAGTGATAGCCCAGTGGATATGACCTCTGCCTCCAATTCCGGAGGGTGTGAGTTCGAATCCAGTCTGGGGTATACACCTCAAAATTTTTAGTTATGTGCATTTTAAGAAATTAAATATCACGTGTCTCAAACGATAGATTAAATTTTAAAACTTCTTCTATATAATTACCTCCAGAATTAAGTTTCGCTGAAATGTAGAAAGCCACGTCTGTTAAGTTTAAATAGTAACAGGTAAGTAACATCATAACAAATGGTCCTTCGTGTTCATTCATCTTGTAGATAGTGTTGCGAATTGTTGTGTAGGTACGGAACCAGTGGCGGGCTTGCAAGTATTCTGTTGTGTTGAACAACATAACTGAACCTGTAAAATTCAATTTAAAAATAATTCATATTAGATAGGACAAATACGGCAAACTTAAGTTCATAGTGTTATCGCTGCGTTGTAACGACTTGCGGTACGGACGAATTCAGTGTGCTCGTGGCGTTCGAGCCGTCTACATCACTTGTTGTGTAATTTTTTATGGGTTACTTGGAATAGGCGGGGAGAGTGACTTGAGTGGAAAAGTGGAGTGTTTGTTAACAGTCAAAGGCGCCTTTAACCCTACACACAACGTTCACAAGTGCGTGACTTCACTCAAGGTCATTCTCTGCCATTCTATTTGGTCTTATTTTGGTTACAGTTTGATTTGTTAATTAAGTTGTCCTGACAAATGTTGTGAATCATAACCTTTGCTCGACATTATTTTCTTATTTTTGTAATCACTTCTGAGTCTGAGTTTATATGTGTGCTAAAAATAGCACACATATCAACTTTGTAAAAGAACATCGTATCAACTCGAGCCAATCTTCAAGTATACTTTGCAAAGAAACTCCATACTGGACATAAAGGTCAAAAGCCGTTCTTACGTCTTGGACAAGTAACGGGAACGCCTCGCCTACGGGCGGTCACATTGCCGATCGCCAGCAACGTTACTTCGGATGTCTGAGAGCTAGCGGTCATTTTTAGGTAGGCATTTGAGGCAAGTTGAAAGCTTGCCCTGTACCTCTCCTATGCTACCCTAACACAGAACTAGAGAACTGTCTGGGGTGCAGTAGGATTGTTTTTGTAAAAAAAAATCATCTATCTATACTAATATTTTATAGCTGAAGAGTTTGTTTGTTTGAACGCGCTAATCTCAGGAACTAATGTCCGATTTGACAAATTCTTTCAAGTTATAAATCCCATTTATCGAGGAAGGCTATAGATATATGATCCCCGTATTCCTACGGAAACGGATACCACGCGGGTCAAAACCGCGCGGCGTCAGCTAGTTAAGGATATTTTTGAGGCAATCTGTAAATTTTTTTACCTTAATTGAACATTAAAAAAATTAAAATAATATCAAGCAATGTCCGGGTCGGGTCTTTTGACTTCAATGAAATTATTGAGATTTATTGATCGAGTTATTGATAAGTTAGTCGAGTACAATATTGTGTTACCATAATTGTTATGTGTAGAGAGCAAATCGTCCATATGTTTGCGTACTGTCATCAGAGTACTGTCATCAGAGTTTCACGAAAGAAACTTTTAAAACGAACTGCGCCATAATCAGAAACAACAAAATCATTTTTATACACAGAAATGCGTTGTCCATAAATATAGCTGAAATAAAAAAAAAGTGTTAGCTATTATTAGTGATTATTATCATCATCATTATCAACCCATTCGGCTCAGTGCTAAGCACGAGTCTCCTCTCAGAATGAGAGGGGTTAGGCCAATAGTCCCACCACGCTGGCCCAATGCGGATTGGCAGGCTTCACACATGCAGAGAATTAAGAAAGTTCTCTGGTGTGCAGGTTTCTTCACGATGTTTTTCCTTCACCGTTTGAGACACGTGATATTTAATTTTTTAAAATGCACACAACTGAAGAGTTGGAGGTGCATGCTTCGAACTGGATTCGAACCCACACAACTCTACCACTATTAAATATTAATTTATTACCAATATTATTAATTAATTTATTTATTAAAAGTATAGTATGTAAATAAATGTAAAATATTCTCAAGTTGCGTGGTTACTGGTTAATGAACAAAGTTAATCTATACTAATATTATAAAGTTGAAGAGTTGGTTTGTTTGTTTGTTTTTTTGAATACGCTAATCTCATGTCCGATTTGAAAAATTCCTTCAGTGTTAGATAGCCCATTTATCGAGGAAGGCTATAGGCTATATAATATTCCCGTATTCCTATGGGAACGGAAAACTGCGCGGCGTTAGCTAGTAGATAATAAATGGTTACAAATAATTCATATTGTTTTGCAGAAATACATTTTTTATAATAAAATAAAGAAATTATAATATGTTAAATTAGTTTGATTTAACAAAAGTATTCCAAGTTAATTTTGGACAGATCTGGATCCTGTAACATGCTTGAAACAACCTCCTAAAGCTACAAAAATTACCTAAGGTAGGAGCGTGGGCTAACTAACTTCAGCTAAAGACGTACCGCCAAGCGATTTAGCGTTCTGGTACGATGTCGTGTAGAAACTGAAAGAAGTGTGGATCATCCTCTTCCTAACAAGTTAGCCCGCTTCCATCTTAGACTGCATCATCACTTACCATCAGATGAGATTGTAGTCAAGGGCTGCGGTGAGACGCCGCAGCTCTTGAGTCACCGCGGCGGCGAAAAACGCTGTCGCTGCGGTATAATGTGTAAATACCCTTAGAGTTACTAAAATGTAATAATATACGTACAGCATGAAATTAGATAAGACAAATTTTACCTGGCTTATTACCTACTTTGATGTAGAATACGATCCAGAGGGAAGTAATAATTGTACTTCCGATAATACACAAAAACAATATTTTCAATATCTTATCGTATTTATTATTAAAGTTTTTGTGTTCAATTTCAATGTTTATCTGAAAAAATAAAACACTTATAAAACCTTAATGTAATATCTATACTAATATTATAAAGCTGAAGAGTTTGTTTGTTTGAACGCGCTAATCTCAGGAACTACTGGTCCGATTTGATAAATTCTTTCAGTGTTAGATAGCCCATTTACCGAGAAGGCTATAGGCTATACAATATCCCCATATTCTTACAGTACTACATTATATAAAAGCGAAATTAACTTATCGTGAAATTTTGAAAACCATTTGACCTACAAAGTTGAAAGTTGGACGGACGGACGGAGGGAACGGACTGCGCGGGTGTGAAGTTTTGCGCGCGGGGGCCAGAGGGAAGGACTGCACGGGTATGGAGTTGTGCAAGCGGGGCTTAGCTACCCCCTCCCGGCCCGCGCGGACCATCAGGAGTGTTATGAATTTAGCTATACAACAAAATACTCACTTGTTCCAATTTGTCAAGAAATTTTATAGTTTTCTTCATACGAGTTCCACCATAAAATGCTACAAAATTAATTGCAGTGCATATCCAAATAAGCTTCGTTGAGATGTAAATAGTACTTAAGAAATTAGAAAGGAATTTGCTCGTTTTTGAGGAATACAATTTAAATCGAAAGTCGAGGCACATCAAACTCAAAATCGTTGATAAACCTGAAATACAATTTACTTCATTTTTGAGTAATCTCAGAATCTACTAAACCGATTTTGGCTTCGCTTGCCAGGCCGTGATAGCCCAGTAGATATGATCTCTTACTTTGATTCGGAAGGCGTAGGTTCGAATCCGGTCCGGGACTTACACCTCCAACTTTACAGTTATGATCATTTTAAGAAATAAAATATATATTACGTGTCTCAAACGGTGAAGAACGGTGTGAAGTTTGCCTATCCGTTTCGGGCCAGCATGGCGGACTGTTAAGCCGGATTTATATTTGTTCGTCACGACACGACACGTCAGACAAATGTAAATCCGGCTTTAGCCTAACCCCAATCATTCTAAGAGCAGACGCGTGCTCAAAAGTGAGCCGAATGAGGGTTGTCATTGATGATGATAGGAGCTTGTCATCATCATTTTTTATTATCCTGTCCTGTTGTTCGGTATTTAATCAATATGGTATTATGGACAATACCATTTTCCAAAATATACCGACTTGACTAGAATAGAAGGTGATTTATATGAATAAATAAACAATTTTACACGTTTGCACCAACAAACAAATTATATTTATTATTTATGTCATGGTATAATCAGCAATTTCCCGACTGTAACTTAAAAAAGGACTTCCACAACTTTCAAACCATATTTCGCCGCCGTATATTCTTATTTTCGCGACAAAAAGTAACTTATATGTTCTGCTCTGAGGTCCCAGAGAGACGAATATCTTAGTATTCCATGGATTCACCGTGCAGGTTCCGGGTCCATCGCGTGGTAGAGAGAAAAACACCAAGCAAAGTCTAGGACTTGTGACTACTGGATGTAGGGTTAAGGAATTCCTTGACGATCGATCAACACTCCCCTTCTCTGCTCGTGTTGTTTTCCCTACCTATTCATATTTGGTAAGATCCTATTAGAGCAGCTTTGGATACTCGTTCTAATAAAGAAGTAGCTGCACTTCTAGAGAGGCCAAGGTCTTTAAGCAAGTTATAGAGAGATTTTGCTGGTAATCCTCTCGCACCTATTTCTACGGCGTACAGACTAACTACATAGCCATTTTTAGTTATTTCATTTGTTAGGTTATAGTCACTTTTAAACTGTGGTCCTTCGAAATGTTAGTCTCCCACGGCACAGTAAGCTCTACAAGTACTATTCGCTCTGTTTTTTTGGACAAAAGGAAAATCTTTCTAGATCTCGAAACAGCGACATCCGCTGGGATTTTATAATGTTTCTCATACGTATCCATTAATAAAGTCCAATCAGGTGCAGAACCTAGGATTGAGTAAGGCTTACTAGATGATTTTGTTATTGAACCTGCTTTGGCGAAGTTAATTTGTCTTTTATTTGTAGTCAATCCTTTTTGAGCTCTGGCTACTGAAAGGCTTATAGCTTCACGTATAATTTGGAGTACTCTATCATGACGACGTGAGTAAAGACCCCTAACAATTTTTGCATCAACTTGACATATAAGTACCCATCACTTACTTAAAAACATCATCAAAATATATTTGCCGAAGATGCACCGGCGCGGCAAGTGAGCTTCATAGCCGTAGCGAGTCCGCACCAGTCGAACTGGGGTGAGGCCAAGCATGCTTGAGATTCGCAGCACTAATGCCAGTGATCCGCTTACATTGCAGTGTTCCTCCATCTCTTTTTACCTCCTACTTGTTTTTACTACTCAATTACCCTGGTACTTTGTTTGAAGCTCATAGCCTATGTGACAATTTATAAAAGTTCACTCTACTGTAAGCCGCAAAGAACTTCGCTCTGAAAACTCACCAGCCCTTTATATTACTGTAAAGCTTAAAGTACTGATTACGAAATTATTTATTAATATTAAAATCGTGACCTAATGCATGGTTTAACCGTAACATAATAAGTGTTTAGACAACCTTATGATAAGAGTAAATTGTTGGGTTACTATGATATATACTCGTAGGTAACATTGAGTACCTTCAAATAAAAAAAAAATGGCTGCGTCTTCATTTGCGTTAATCTAGATTTTAAAATTAGAATTCGTTTCCGGTTCTAGGAAGGCAGATTCTTAGAAAATCTAACAAGAATCTCACAAGCCTCCGCATGAATCGAATAGTATCTTAGGGCTTTTGGAGCTTAGGCACTTAATCACCCAGGCTGTTTTGACCCTGGATTGTGTTACAAATAAATACACTTGTGGATAAAAAGTACCCATTCTTGTGGTGTGAAAGCAAAACAAACTCACACACATTTGCAAAATATAACACTCGCAGTACGATTTCACCTACGTAGTTCACATTCCCATTGGAACACATGGGTAAAATATAGATAATGTTACGTCTTGATGATGTAGCTTTTCATTAGTGAAAGTTTTTTTTTTAATCGTTCCAATAGTTTCAGAGTATATTCAATACAAACAAACAATCAAATATTTCCTTTTTATTATTATCATATTAGTATAGATAACTTAGGGTTACATTGTCTATGAGTTTACAGTACATGTTATAATGAAACCAAATGCAAACATTTACTGATTCAGTATCTACACTTCCAGTAATAAGAGGGTTTTTGATTGTTATTCAAAAGATACCTTTACAATGATTGTACCGTTATTAGTTATCAATATAGTTTTAGATGCAACTATGAAATAAATTATTTCATTAATATTTTATTCGAAACCTCAAAAAGCCATAAAAGAAAGATTCTTGGACCAAGTGTTGCCAACAATCTTTTCAACACTCCTTTATACATAATCATAAATTCAATTAGTTTGAGACAATTAATTAGTTTTGGTTGGTGGGAGGCTTCGGCCGTTGCTAGTTACCACCCTACCGACAAAGACGTACCGCCAAGCGATTTAGGGTTCCGGTGCGATGTCGTGTAGAAACCGAAAAGAGGTGTGGATTTTCATCCTCTTCCTAACAAGTTAGCCCGCTTCCATCTTACACTGCATCATCACTTACCATCAGGTGAGATTGTAGTCAAGGGCTAACTTGTAAAGAAGAAGTATCAGATATTTTTTGCTTATTTAAATGTTGTATAGCAGTATCTTGTTGTGTATTGAGAGCGAGGAATTTCTACCAAGTAGCCGGTACATATTTTTATACTTTACATCAATTTCTTTTCTCTTCTTCTTGACATGAGCTTTCTAGCGAAGCTTTATATCAAGGGTCATTCCAAAGATATTTTGCTGTTTCAACGTACGGGACTTTTTGGCCATTGATATAGACAGCATAGTACTTTTTTGATTTTTTGGTGAAGTCTATATAGATTGACTTTGTCTTTGCTTTATTTGCCATTTTTTGGTCCATTGATGTACCTTATTTAGTGTATTTTGTACTTTTCCTCAGCCTCTTTTTGAGATTCTCCTACAGCCATAATAGCTGTGTCATCAACAAAGGTGGCAATGGTATTATTTTCAAGTTCTGGAATATCGGAAGTGTATAAAAGGTAATTTGGTAGTGGAACGTAGAATGCTAAAAATAAAAAAAAATAAGACACACAAAAATAAGGTCCATTATAAAAGTAACTGACGCTTTGAGCGCTGCTCTAAAACTGAAATGGAAGAGGGCAGGGAACGTAGCTAGGCTGAAGGATCAAAGATGGACTTTTAAAGTTACCTTCTGGAGAGGCCCACTAGGCAAAAGAAACAGAGGAAGACCATTGACAAGGTGGGAAGTTTAAATTAAAAAAACAGCTGGCTCATATTGGTATCATATAGCACAGGGCAGGGACAATTGGACATCTTTGGAGGAGGCCTTCACCCATTCTGAGGTTCTTGCGTATTAAAAACAAACTATTAATGTACTAACATATATTTAAGTTTTTAATAACCAAATTAATCTAGATTACTAACATAAAATCTGTGAAAAATTATGCAAGAAATAAAAGGCTTTTTTATTATATTTTATTATAAAAGGTAATGTTAATTTAAGTTTGAATGTATTGCACAAACTTATAGATGTGAATCTGAAACACACAATGTCCTGCGTAGTTGGCTAGTCTCCAGTAAGGTTGGTCGTCTTGGCTATATTTCAGTAAGAAGAATATTATATCATTACAAGGACGCATTTAAGGAACTTAGTAAATTAAATTACCCCTGTAATAGCCCCATAACGTTAAAAGCTCTATCTATAAAGACCAGAAATGTGATTCCGCTATTTTATACTCGTCGATGTAATATTCGCCTATAATAAGTTTTATGAGAATTTTAACTTAATTTGTATGGGATGCCAAATATAAAAAGTCACTAACAACGAATTGCTATAGAAATGTCACTTAGCGATAATTTTACAGAATGCAAAAGCGTCAAATACAATTCAAGTACAAGTGATACCAAAATGGCAGTCTAAATTCAAGTGAGAAATGTTATAAGCTTTTATTTAACTTGCAATGTATGTATGTCTGTTTGTTCGGGTGAAATCTTGCAGCTCAATTTTGAAGCAGATATCTTCAACTAATTGAGCTGAAATTTTGTATACATGTTCCATTTGGATTACAATGTATGGTTTTTTTTATTGATAAAGAATACAATAAGGAACTTAAGCTAACTTATCCTAATCATGCCCACGTGGAATGGTGGCAAGAATACTGCATTTCCGCGCTGGACAGCCAGGCTGATCCTTTTCGCAAAAAATGAGCCAGCTCTTCTGTCCAGTCGAGGCAACTAGCCGATTTTTTATTAATTACATTAATACATTAGCCTAACTTAATGTATGGTTAACTTTGTGACGTAATTCTACATCCAACAAGATGGCATATTTAAGATGGCGTACTAGTTTTTTTAATGCACTTCTTCAATTTGGGTATCAAATGAAAGGGTTTGTTAGGAGTAATTAAAAAAACAAAGTGACGTCAGTCTAAATCTGATACGGCGGCATATCTAAGATGGCGGACTAGTTTTTTTAATGCACCTCTACAGGGTATCAAATGAAAGGGCTTCACAAGAATAATTCAAAAAATGAAGTGATGTCAGTCTAAATAGCGCACTTCTACTTTGGAACAGTGTACATTTTTTTTGCGTTTATAGGTTACTAGCAGACGCCTGCGACTTCATCCGCGTGAAATTTAGTTCTTCACAATTCCCTCGGGAACCATGGACTTTTCCGGGATAAAAAGTAACTTATGTGTTAAACCAAAGTAATATCTATTTCCATTCCAAATTTCAACTAAATCGGTTTAGTAGTTTCGGCGTTTAAGAGTAACAAACTTTCGTGTTTATAATATTAGTAGAATAAACAATTAAAAGAGTAACTCTAAAAATGAAGGACTTTCCATACAAACTTTCCCCTATTTCATCCCCTTCTATTTTTATTTTAGGGTCAAAAAGTATCCTATGTTTTCTCCAAGGTCCCATTTACGATTACACCAAAATTCATCTTGATCGGTTTAGCCGTTTAGCCGTGAAAAGGTAACAGACAGACAGACAGAGTTACTTTCGCATTTATAATATTAGTATAGATTACTTTATACGAGTTTCATATAAATTACTTAATAACTTTATGAGAGAGAGGCGAATATCTTAGCATTTTTAATATTAAATAGTCTCCGGGAAGGTTTTGAGGACCCAATAAATTAATTTTATTTATTTCTACTCTATATTATATTTCTCACTGACAACTACTAATAATTTATTTAACACACTATATATATATAAATATAATTATATAGGTATATACATATATAATTATTTATTATGTTCTTATTATTAATTATCAATTAGTAACACTTCTTCTTGTTGTTTCCGCCCGCGTCACCACATGGTTCCACGGAAGACCAGCGCTGCGCTGGTGCATCCATCACTAGCGTAGTACATGCTGAGCGGAGACCATTTTGGTACCACACACATCATTTTTTGGATTTAATTTAATCATTAGTTTAATATCTTTAAATTATTAGTTTACTATATTTTTAAAATTTCTTTCTTTTGTTTTAGGTATTTGTTGTCTTTTGTGTATTATGTGTGTGTGTCCAAATAAAATAATTTTCTTTCTTTCTTTCTTTCTTTCTTTCTTTCTTTCTTTTTTTCATTTCATGGATTCACCGTGCAGGTGTCGGGTCCATCGCGTGGTAGAGAGAAAAACACCAAGCAAAGTCCAGGACTTGTTGACTACTGGCTAAATTGTCATTGAATAAAAAATGTATCTACACGTAGGTACATAAAGCTAGCTTTATGTACCCTATTTCTAGATTATAAATTACGCTTGGGATTTCAAATCTCCTATTATGCAACACTCTCATAATCTACTATTAAAACTCTTCCGCAGACTAAGTAATATCAGTATCTAACCCTATTAGTTCCCAGTTACGTATCTACCCATATACGTAGAGTTACTATTATGCAGGAGATTTGCATAAGATAATTTATTCGCCCGGCTTAATAGCTGCGACTGCGGTACATACCGTTTTGTTTACGTTTTCCCCTTCACACGTTGACTTAACGAGTTAACAGCTCGTCATGCTTAAATAAATGTTATCATTATTTCATTCACTATTGTTATTTTTAACAGTAACAGTGGCGAAGGATGTAATTTTGACGAAGTTAAGCCGTCACAAAGAAAAGGAAATTCAAACCGCTTGATACAAACTCCGGTTTCTCATACCCATACATATACATATATTCATTACAATAAATAAAATAAATAAATAAATAAAATCTTTATTCACCAAAAAAAATATACAAAAAACCATAACATTGCCTGTGGTCTCCACACTATATTGATCTGTATCGTGGAGACCAGGTAGGATTTTCTAATGCTTTCCGTTGGACTAGGACTAATTACAAAAATTACAATAAATAGGACTACATTACAAAAAGAAAAACATACACAATAAATAATAATATGTATGTATGGATTTTTAAAAGGTAACGCGGCGGGAATCGGACTGTATAGACTCTTCGCCGCTGGTGTGCTATAACCTTGCTCTTATAATTTTACTTTAAATGGTGTTAGCAGTGAATAGTCGATGAAACAATTACATTATATATGGCATTTAATATCTTTGGGTACTTCTTATCATAACATAGCTCGCTCCATCGCCCGCTGAGCCTTCTAACAAGGTCCATAATTAGCGACCAAGTCACCTTTACTTAAACGTAAAGTTGTCTCTGAAAATCTGAGAGTACTTATAATAAGCTTGTAAATGTTATTATATGAAAATCCGAAACATTAATTTAGCTTGAAAAAACAAAATATACAAAATAAAACTGTTGAGAAGAATAATTAAAAAAAAATACATAATCAGAAGATGAAGAAGAATGTAAGCTGAACCAACTACTATCTCTCTACCTTATAATTACGTCCATTAGAGGATGCGTTCCAAGTGATCACATTTACAAAGTCAAACATTTACTCAGGCCGACAAAGGAGGGCGCTCAATTAGGCTAACACTCGTGAGAGTTAGCCAAACAGTGATCGGAGTAACGGAGCAACGGATACCTGGTACTAGCCAAACTAAGCTAAGGAAGAACATAGATTTTCTATTTTTAGTACCTGGGTTTTTTTTTAATCTCACCTGATGGTAAGTGATGATGCAGTCTAAGATGGAAGCGGGCTAACTTGTTAGGAGTAGGAAGAAATCCACACTCCTTTCGGTTTCTACACGACATCGTACCAGAACGCTAAATCGCTTGGCGGTACGTCTTACGTCTTTGCCGGTAGGGTGGTAACTAGCCACGGCCGAAGCCTCCCACTAGCCAAAACCGACCGAGCTTTGCTTGGTATTATTATATTTATCTATCTATCTTGGTTTACAAATCCCGCGTGAACCGTGGATTTTTCCGGGATGAAAAGTAGGTGTTAATCCAGAGTAAAATCTATTTCCATTCCAATTTCAGACAAATCGCTTCAGTAGTAGCGGGGTTAAAGAGTAAAAAACATCCAAACAAACATACATCCATACAAAATTTCGCGTTCATAATAATAGTAGCATACTGAAATAACACACGGTAAAAATACGGTTATTCCCACGGTGTTGGCGATCTCATCTATCTCGAATCTCGATTGGATTCCAGAGGGCCAAGTGGCAGTTTGATACTGTAACTATCGCTTTAACGTAAACACGAATTTCTAAGGAATTGAAACAGCGCCATCTCGTAGCACTACTGCACAACTGTTTCAATTCCATATAAAATTTGGTTTACGTTAACGCGATAGTAACAGTATGAAAATATTGAAAACTCCCACTAGGCACACAGAATAAAATGTCCACATATCGCTCAATAAGTTCTTCTCCTCTGTAGGTAGGAAAAGACAAAAGTTTTGTTGGTATATAACCATAAATGTCTTGTGGTTTGTCTTGTTTCTACGACCGTCTATAAATCTTCATAAGAAACAAAATTTGTGGCGAAATTATATTCAAGGATCTACTTCGATGTTTCATATTCCTGGTGAATACTGCGAGATGGCATTAGTATTCCGGTAAGACTCTTCGTCGTATATTCGCCGCATATTACTTTAATAATAAACATGTTACGTTGTATCTTCTTCGTAGAGGAGCATGTTCACGGTATTTAGCTAAGACCTGCTTAATATTCTTACCCATATTTGAAGTGATAGCTGGTGGTGCGAAAATATCCCAACCACAGATGAACACAGATAGAGCTCACGGAACACAACGATCTCCTAGCCGTTCCAAATACAAAATTCAAAAACGAACACATTCTCGAGCTTTTACGACACGAAGCGTCGCATCAGTAATTTTCAATATTATTCAAGAAAAATGGCGTCTTAAAATATTTTAAAATTTGTTTGCAAAAATTAAAGAAATAAGATGGGGTATTTTTTTATTGGCAATTATTGATTATTATATTAATTTAAGTTATTGTTGTTAGTGTTAAATTTTGAAATGCAAATTATGAAAAAAGTTTGTACATGCGGTTGTCACGGAGAAGCGTGACGTTTGTTTTTTAAGGGGTTCTACCACGCCGCTTGTAAAGACTCATTCTAGATCATTCTTTATTCTGTGATCCCTAAAAGAGCGAAGCAAATGATATTTGAAAACGTGTTTGGAGTTCGTCACATCATTGGGAACTCAATATCCCTTCAACAAAATTAAATTAAATTAAATTTAACAAAAAGCTTGGTGTTGGACTGAACTATACGATAGTGTACTTAGTTCTAGATGAGTTTGTAAAATGGTGGTAAATAAAAACTCGGACCGAGGCGCGTTTGGAATCCTCGTAACTTTAATTTTAAGTTTTCGATTTTAATTACCACCATTAAATCATGACATAACTTGACGTTTCAAAAGTGCTTGTATAATATATAACGGTTCAATCCGTTCCGGGGCATGCACCTCCAACTTTTCAGTTATGTGCATTTGAAGAAATGAAATATCACGTGTCGCAAACGGTGAAGGAAAACATCGTGAGGAAACCTGCATAGGTACCAGAGAATTTTCTTAATTTTGTGTATGTGCGAAGTCTGCCAATCCGCATTGGGCCAGCGCGGTGGATTATTGGCCTAACCCCTCTCATTCTGAGAGAAGACTCGAGCTCAGCAGTGAGCTGAATATGGGTTGATAACGACGAAAGCGGGCTGTCCTTTAATAATCTAATTAATTAAACAATTATTACTTGATTATACCTAATCGTTTTTGTGGTAAAACTTTTTTTAGTCGTGAGATAGAAGCATCGTGGATTGAAGCTTTCATACAACGTTCACATGATAATTTTAATAATTATAGCCACGATGGCACGTAGTACAGAATGGGTATATGAGTTAAGGGTTATAGGATATTTGTACGAACCATACCAGAAATCCAAACTAGAACAGTTATCCTGGAGTATATTAAATATTGCAACTCTTAACTTATGTGACGTAAGTCTTCTTTTTAGTCGAGCACGTGTGAAATGACTTAACAACGTTCACAGCAGCGTCAATGGGTCATTTTGACACCGTAACTCTTAACTTAAATTTTGACCCATATTTATTTCAAATTGAAATTGTATCTTTTGTCAAATTGAAATTGTAAAGGTATACCACGGAACATTGAATTGATAGCATAATCGTAATGTTTATTTACTTTCAATAATTGACCTAATTGAAGTTATGCTCTTCCTGTCATAGAGAAGTCTTGAAAATTAATGCTTCGATTAAGCGCAACTCAAGTGAGACATATACAGGGTTTCTTAGACCCCGTATCGCATTGAAAGTGTTAATAGAGGCCACTAAACGGAAAATAAAACTTTACATTCTAAAAGTTTTCTTTTTACTTGATTTTATATAACACCGCTGAAACGAAAATAAGAAAGTTTATTACTCAACTTTAGTGTGCCCGATAATAAAATTCTCATGTCGAGCCGTAATGTGGGGCTACTCATCTTGCCTGCATACCTACGGGGAGTGTAATGGAATATTTAGGGTTTATTAGGTTTGTGGAATTTTTCGCAAGAAGAAAACAGTACCCTGCAGTGTCTTGAGACTTTTTTCTCAAATGTAAAAACACGTAAGCGGCTTGGACTGGACGAAAGATATAACTTATAATATAATAATATAATTAAATCTAATTATTTGTTGAATTTAGTTAAGAATTCTCAGAAAATGCAATATTACTAATACATATTTCGTAGAGCTCATTCATAATCGAAAATCAGTTAACGAAGTTAACGTGTCGTAACGGGTAGAGCGATGTTGATTGTACCATCATTTTGTGCAGAGGAAACACCTCGCGCATGTCCCAGGACTTGTGACTTTGGGAGTAGGTTTAAGGAATCCCTTACGACTAGCCAAAACTCACTTTCCCAGTTCTCACACTAAACAATTTATGATAGACAATAATTACTACACAAATCATTGTTGCACAAAATTACTAACGCGCCAGTCGCGTTAGTAATTTTGTGCAACAATGATAGCGTAACGACGTTTACGCTGCCTCACAAACAACTGAGCTCAAGTCAACAAATACCCTCTTATTTATATCAACACTGATACCTTCCCTCTAAAATAATATAAATAATGAATATTAATACCACCTGTAATCGACGAATTTCTAACACAAGTAAAGCCGTCGGTCCTTATCTTGTACTGGTGTATAAAGAAATTACATTGTCACCTTAAGCCACTTAAGGGTCTATAGTCCATAGCTACAATCATGTAAGAAGGGCGGAGTTGGCTGTTAAAATGACAATGATTTACTACCCATTTACACGTATCTATTTTAAAACTTTTACACTTTTAAAATAGGAACGTTTATTATTAAAAGCGGTATAATATTAGAGACGACATTATCTCTTGTTCGGAAAACCAGCAACTAAAGCCTCAGGGCAATATCTACTTGTTCGGGAGCGTTATCAAATTGAGGTAATATTAGGACAAATCCAATTCTAAATTCCAGCATTTTATCCCTGTCGCCCTTAAGCAGCGCAATCCATCTTTCTCAGTGTCCTCTTACAAATAACGAGCAAAATGGCTCACAAATAAAGAAGTTGAAAGCCATTAAGGGTGTTTTTATTACAGATGTTTTCTTTCCGATACATGGCGGCTTATGGGGAATATTTTCCGCCGTGGACGTCCGGTGACGTAGCATTTGGGCCCTCATTTCCGATTGCGGTAAAACGTATACTTCGTGCCAAAAGACTTCAAAGAGTTTTTTTTGTGCTAAAATGTTGTTACAGTAAGAACAAATTGTATTTTCTAATTTTGATTCTACCTTATTTATTTATTCTATACTGTTAATTAATAAATATTGACGACGGGCTTTTTGACGAGGCGAAAGCTGGTCTATGACTCGGAATGTTGACGTAAATTAACTGAAATTGTTATATTGTATATTTAATATTGCAACTTTAATTATTAATAAATGAATTCATTTATTTATTATCATTAAATTTGTCATGGTCAGCGTTTTTCCTTATAGGAAAAGGAAATTCAAGGTTAGACCCATCACACTGATCCAATGTCGGTTGGCGAGCTTATTACAGTGATAAATAAATATATACGGATAATACACATTTCACTATTTAGCCCAAAGAAAGCGCAACTTGTGTTATAGGTGTTAAGATAGCTAAGATAGATTCATTTATCTATCTATATACATATATAAATGACTCCATATCCCTTGGTCACGCCATCACGCGTAAACGGCTGGACCTATTTCACTTTTTTTTTATGTGTCACAAAAAATATTATTATGCTTTCTGAGGTACACATCACCTTGGGATACGAAGTCTCAAGACTAACTCGGCTGAGTTAGTTGCGGGCTCTTTCAAACCAAGACGCTTTGGAACCCTCGTAACTCTTCGACTTTACTTACCACCATTAAATCAAACATAACTTGACGTTCCAAATGTTCTTGTAAACTAAACCTAATTGAAACAAATGATTTTATTAATTTTTTAACCACTGGATTAACGAGGCGTTAATACGTAATATTCGATGATGTAAAATAAACCTAACAAAAATAGTAATTCGTTAAGTTGTTTATAGCATATATAAGTTCTATTTGTGATTACGGCGTCAGCTAAAATCTGCAATATCAGCAGTTTGGACTAGAACTGCATTTAAGCCCGACTTCAGCTGACCTTTCCGTTTGGTTTGAAGTTTTTAATTCATGCAAATGTATGGGTGTTTCTTAGTAAAATATACCTATTATTGCAAAGTGGTCTCACAGCATTCCTCATGAATATTTAGCCGCCTGTGGGGATATTTTAATGTTTCAGGTTTGTTTATTTTCCCTACAAATTGAATTTTAACGAAGTATTCATAAGTTAGTGAAATAACTAGTGTATAAAACCGTACTTTTGGTAATTGATGTCAAAAACACAGAAAATTAAGGCTTTGATGTATATCTTACATAACATAATATTATAAAATATATTATTAATCTTAATATTTATATCCTTGGCCTTATCCAACGCTGACTTGGACCATCGGATCTTCATCTATAACTAAAAACTATCTCGGCAAGTCAGCCTTCAAACAAAAAAACACACCAATTAGATATAAAAAGGCCGTATTTCTGATTATATTTAGTGATTTATAGCAGGCAACTATTATATTGGTTATACTCGTATCTTTATACATAACCAATATACCAAGATACAGGGCTAAAATATAAAATAAAACCCCAGTAGGTATAAGCTTTGATTTTATTCATGTTCCAGAAAATGTTTAAACACTGTTCCAGCGAAATTATATAAGCCGGTCTCATCTGAAACTCTTTTGTAACGGAAGCATTGCGAGGACATGAGCAAAAGAATATGAAATGCGTTAAATGAGAAACGGGAAAGAGCTTGATGAAAATATATTTATAAAGAAATGAATGACTAGTACAACAGTTATTTATAAATATTAATAAATGTTATATATGGCTCCAATCATATCAAATACTGTTTAGATGTGTTACTAGCGCATAAAAAATGAGGCGCTCAAGATGTAGATCGAGCTGTCAGAAATTCCGTTTACAAGGGATTTATATAAGTCGCTCGATGAAACATTGACTATATATTTTTTTCTAAGAGTCACATAATCCATACTTCGGGACACGAGTTGAACGAGGTATGCCAGGAATGTATCTGCGCGATCGATTCAGAAATGAGGAGATCCGCAGAAGAACCGAAGTCACCGACATAGCACAACAAGTCGCAAAGTTGACGTGGCAATGGGCAGGGCACATAGTTCAAAGAGCCGTTGGTCGTTGCGGTACCAAGGTGCTGGAATGGCGACCCCGTACTAGAAAGCGCAGTGTTGGTTGCCCCCCCACCAGGTGGGCTGACGACATCAAGCGAGTCGCAGGGATTCGCTGGATCGTTATGGTTGGATTGTTTGGGTGGATGGGCTAGGCAGCTCGTGATCGTGATGTTTGGAAATCCCTACAAATTCCCCATGTCCTGCAGTGGACGTTCATCTGCTGATATGATGATGATGACTGTAAAAACTTGACAAACATGAAAGCTAGGAATCGAATTCTAGGCTTCTCACAACTTGGATTTCGTGAAAAACCGTCAAAATGTATTACAAATTCTAAATATTTCTCGTAGGTATGTGGTGGTATCACATGCGTTGTCAAGGGGCTTTCTCGAGTGAGATATTAATTACAAAGGATACCCGAAATTTCAGAAGGGACTTAAAGATTTTCCCGTGACCCAGCCTACAACAATATAACACGAAGTTCGGGTCGTTTAAAAAGGTGAAGTAAACCCTTTATTGACTTTACGGTAAAAATAGGAAGTTTCAGGGGCTTTAGCAATTTACGAGGTAAGGGTTGGGGATTAAGTGAAGTGTGAACTTAAACTATTAGATTTATATAAGGCTTCGGATGCACGCGACTTTATCCGCCTTTAGACCTCCTTAATCCGGCTTCACAAAAACCATTCTTAGTGGACTTTGACAAATGTAAACTACCGCCCTGCCAAATTTCATCTTTGTACGTGATGAGTGGAATTTCGCATTTATGTAAAGAAGAAAAACTAAAATATTTAAATCTAATTTTTACACTAATATTTGTTGACGGAATAAGATACCTGTCGTTCTAGTCATGTTACATGTCGATTCTCTTTCTAAAATCGCTAAATCTTAGACAAATATAAAATGTATTGGCATTACATTAGTTATCGATAGGTAATCGTTGTTCAACCTATCAATCGGATATGTCATTCCCATGTATTTTTTAATTATCGAAGATTTAGCGGTATCTACTTATTAAATACTAGCTGATGCCGCGCGGTTTCACTCGCGTGGTTTCCGTTCCCGTAGGAAAAGGGAATAATATATAGCATTCCTTGATAAATGGGCTATATAACACTGAAAGAATTTTTTAAATCGGACCATAGTTCGTGAGATTAGCGCGTTCAACCAAACAAACAAACTCTTCAGCTTTATATTAGTATAGATTTTTTGTGGTGTTATGGTGCGGTTATGTGAGGCTTCAGATCACAGGATTCTGGGTTCGAATCCTGGATCAAGTTTTGACACATTATGCACATTTTATTTCTTCCTAAAAATTCCACGGCTTCGTCATTAAATGTCATTATAAATTCTAAGCCCTCTAAGCGTATTAGTTCTAAGCCTCTATAATATGTCCTTTCATATAAAGAAGGCCTTGATAATGAAAATATCAAAGTTTAGTCAACCGTTTGCATAACCATAGCATTATTTTATACAATTCACATTTCCAATTTCCAAAGACTTATTTTGTTACCATCGTCATATCTATAAAAGTATATTTGCGTAGACATTGTAACACAAACGTTGTCGAAAAGACATAAAAACTTTTACTTGTAGACAAAGATTCCTCCGCATTTGTTGTTCGTCAAAATTCGTCCTCTGAATGATGTTTGGGAAAAGCTTATTGGAGAAACTTGAAGCACTGTCGATCAAAGAAATGTTACTTACATTCTTTAATACATTTACATGTTAATTACATTCTTTAAATATATTTTCTCTGTTGTAAGTCAGATAATAGTCAAGACCATCTAATTTTTATTCTATAAATACCTCATTGTTATCTTACCTTTACGTGGTAGTAGCTATTATTTACGAGATCAAATCATTAATACGTAAAAATTTATAGAATTTATAATCATTAATGGTATCTGTATTTAAAGATGATTAACACCAGCCACACACGAAACAGTCTGCTGAAAAAAACATCTAAATATATACTTATTGTTTTGATATTTTATTCACTGTCCACATCCCTAAGTGCGCTGTAGTCTTGAGGGTAAACTTCATCGTATATGGTTGGCGTAATGTCAGCCTCTGACGATCAAGTCATCTCACATACCTGTAGCGCTAACGGCTTACACATACTATCGGCATGACATCATACCGACCGCGACCAACATACGATCAGTTTTATAGGACGTTAAGCCGTTGACGCCGCAGATTACTTGATCGTCAGTGGCTGACATTACGCCGAGTGTAAAATATGTCACTGCACCACCACAGGAAGTAAAAGTATAAGAAATTGTAATGATATTAACAATTGTAAATTATAATACTATATGATTTTTTAAAAGAGCGACTGTCGAGTTTTATGGCGGCTCTTCTTAGCAGAATTTGATTTCCAAACCGGTGGTAGAAACTTTACAAATAGTCAATCTTTAAGTTTTAAAAGTGCTTGTACACAAGCCTGAATTAAAAAAAAAAATTGATTTTGATGTCATATAGATAACTAGTAGACACCGCGCGGTTTCACCGTAAGAATACAGGGAGGGACAGGGAGTTTTCGTTCCCATAAGAATACAGGGATAAAATATGGCCTATAGCCTTCCTCGTTATATGGGCTATCTAATACTGGAAGAATTTTTCAAATCGAACCAGTAGTTCCTGAGGTTAGCGCGTTCAATCAAACAAACAAACTCTTCTGCTTTATAATATTTATAGTATTATAGGACAGATAATTTAACGTCAGCAGGCTAATTCTCTATCATTGACTATGCTAGTTGACATAACATACAAAATTGAGATTATATGTAACAAATGTCATCTGGTGCCTACTGGTGGATATTAAACAGTAGGTTGTTTGATGTTTATTTTAGTAGGTTGATAATAAAGACCAAAATAATGAATAGGCAAGCTAAGCCACAGTAATGAATCAACCTAAATGACATTGTAACAAAAACGAAACATCAAATGAACACACTCAGACAAAAGAAATTGCATTAAAGTCAAATCTTTTATTCCGGAATGACGCTCGCTAGCCAAAGAAACAGTAATGGTGTAGTGACTTTGTTGCGTGAATGTGAAAGATACAAATAGAGCTTGAGCTACTTAAAAGGATCTCAGCACGGACATACATTGTCTGCCAGCGGATATCTTTTTCCTTTAAGGATATATCAAGCGGAGATTAATGGTTAGGTTTCGATAGACAGAGATGCTTTCCGTCCGAGTCTAAAAGTTTTCAGTGTTTTGTTTGACTTTATTTTACCACTGTTTTAGTTTGGCACTTTATAATTTTTTTTTAATGAAGTTCTTATGTGGCTGGCTTTACAGTAGATAGAAATTCGTGGATACTATATTCATTAATCTGTGAGTGAACGTGCAGAAATCACCACGTAAGGAAAAACCGTTAAATGTATATTTATTTATGTTATACTCGTAGACACAACCGTTAAGATTATATTATGTGTTTGTTTATATCGTTGTTAAGCTCCGAAACTACCAAAACGGTTTATGAATTATTTTACATGAAAAGCTATATTACATGATGATGATGATGATGCAATCTAAGATGGAAGCGGGCGAACTTGTTCGACGTAGGATGAAATCCACACCCGTTTCGGTTTCTGCACGACATCGTACTGGAACGCTAAATCGCATAGCGGTACGTCATGGTCAGTAGGGTGGTAACTAGCCACGGCCAAAGCCTCCCACCAGCTTATTTACTCGGGAACGATAACTAAGCGGGTGAAACCGCGGCGCATCTGTTAGTAGATAATAAAACATCAATATATTAAGATTCTAATATATTTTACCGCAATTAAGACCGTGGTCTGTTTAATCATGTCTATTAATTAACGGTTTTGTTTTGTTTTTCTTCCGTTCCCATCACATCACTAGTGGATGACAGATATACGAGTGCGAGATGGTTTATTGGATGAACCGGATGAACGTGTCCAAACGTCACTTTTTTGCTGTGATGGAGGGTTGAGTTGGGGACAGACAACAAAAAAAAATCATGATCGATTCTTAATAGTGGTTGATTACGGAATTGCCTGTGTTTGATGTATTTAGAATAGATTAGAGGATCTGACGCGGTTTCACATGCCTAGTTCTCGCTCACGAGAGATTACTGGAGTAAAATATGGTCATTGTTACTCGCTGATAATATAGATTTCTATTGGGTATTTTTTTTAAAACTTAATGGACCTATTCGTTACACACAAACAAAAAAAAATATCTTTATAATATTAGTGTAATTGAGTAGTATAGTAGTAGAGAGCCGTGATAGCCCAGTGGATATGACCTCTTCCTCCCATTCTGGAGAGTGTGGGTTCGAATCCGGTCATGCAGTTGTGTGCATTTTAAGAAAATAAATATCACGTGTCTCAAAGGAAAAACATCATGAGGAAACCTAAATATCTGAAAATTTTCTTAATTCTCTGCATGTGTATAGCTTGCCAATCCGCATTGGGCCAGCGTGATGGACTATTGGCCTAACCCCTCTCATTCTGACAGGAGACTTGAACTCAGCAGTGAGCCGAATATGGGTTGATAGTGATGAGATGACTAGTGTTACATAAAAGGTATTCTTTAATTCATTGTTCAGTTTATTTCTAATAGAAAGCTCAAATAAAAGATCAGGATTCGGAGCTTAGACACATAACGCTACTTTGCAATGTGAGTAGGCGGGCTTAACATGACGACGTTTGATTTATAACTTACACTTTCAGATATTTAAGATAGTGTTCAATACCTACTAGATGATAATAACCACAGAACACAGAAAATGCGATAGCTAACGCTTAAAGACAGTTTTCTTAATTGGTCCAGGTCTGGCTGGCGGAAGGCTTCGGTCATGGCTAGTTACCACCCTACCGATAAAGACGTATCGTCAAGCGATTTAGCGTACAGGTACGATGTCGTGTAGAAACAGAAAGGAGTGTGGATTTATCTTACTCCTAACAAGTTAGCTCGCTTCTATCTTTTGCATCGTCACTTACTATCAGGTGAGATTGTAGTCAAGGGCTAACTTGTAACAAAAAAGTCCAATATTTTCATAATTTAATGGAATGTAATTGTTAATGAATTTTTAACAAAAGATCTATAAATGTACATGAATCGAAAGTAGAAGCCAATGAAGCCAAACAAAATGTCGACAATAATAGGGTGGTAAAATAATACGATAAAATCTGATATTTCGTTTTTAGGTAACTCATATATTCAGCAAATCAAGATTCTTTGTTCATCTTTCATCACAATAGCATCATTTCAGAATGAAAAATTTAGTTATTCATATTATCGTAGACACTTACTATAATTTGTAAAGCAAGAACATTAATCTCGTAGTCACTTACTATAATTTGTAAAGCAAGAACATTAATCTCGTAGTCACTTACTATAATTTGTAAAGCAAGAACATTAATCTCGTAGTCACTTACTATAATTTGTAAAGCAAGAACATTAATCTCGTAGTCACTTACTATAATTTGTAAAGCAAGAACATTAATCTCGTAGTCACTTACTATAATTTGTAAAGCAAGAACATTAATCTCGCAGTCACTTACTATAATTTGTAAAGCAAGATCTTTGACTAACAGTACGTACCTACCAACCACCTACCTACCTACCAACAAAGACGTACCGTCAAGCGATTTAGCGTTCCGGTACGATGTCGTTTAGATAATAAAAAAAAACCTACTAAATTGTTAATTTATTCTCTTTACTAATGTTACAAAACTTCGCCAAGAGCTTTGATAAATATTAATTTTTTCTAGATTCATAGTTTTATTCGGTTTCTTGCAATGCAAACCTAGCTAACAAAGACTTTCTTAAGAACGTTTTAGGTTTTTAAAATTAAATGTAATCTATACTAATTAAAGTTATAAAACTACGTATCTACCTATCTATATTAACTACCTACACCTATTATTTTAGCTAAGTACATATTATAAAAATAAAAAAGGAAATATACTATATTTAAATTAAATTAAAAAAAATCATACATATACAAATTAATTATTAATTAATATTATAAAGAGGTAAAGTTTGTGGTATTGTATGGGGTCTCAGGATTTAGTGAACTGATTTTCAAAATTCTTTTACCTCTTGAAAGCCACGTTATTTGCGAGTGTCTTCTACTATATTATTTTATCTTCGTATTCTCGCAGGAACGAGCACTACGCAGGTAAAACCGCGGGGCATCGGCTACTGGATTATAATAAAATCACTGATGAAAGATGAACTAAACACCAAAAATTATTACGAACATAAAACTTCAATTTGAATTGCTCTTAAAACGGAAAATCTTATTTTATGCTTTATATTAGAGAACTTGATGCACAGTTTTATCTATCTTGCAGATTTGATTTCGATCACATTCTCAAGAATATTATTGGCAAAATTAATGTTATAATCACGGATTAATCAATAATATGCAGATAGAGCGCACGTGTTCCGTGCGCTCTATCTGCATATTATTGATTGAAGGAGTCGTATCCGTCACAAATACAAAATTCAAAATCAAAATCAAAAATCATTTATTTCAAGTAGGCTCAGTTTACAAACACTTTTGACACGTCACGAAGGCAGGTTCTGCTGAGAAGATACCGGCAAGAAACTCAACAGTTGCTCTTTTGAAAATTCAAAAAGTAATATATTCTCGAGTCAGTACGACACGAAGCGTCGCTCCATTAATTTTCAATATTATTCAAGAAAAATGGCGTCTTATGTTTTTAAATATTTTAAAAAGTGTTCACAAAAACTAAAGAAATAAAATGAAGTATTGTTTTATTGGTAATTATTGATTATTATATTAATTATCGTAATTATTTTTAGTGTTAAATTTAGAAATACAAATTATAAAAAAAAGATTGTTTATGCGGAAGTCAAGGAGACGCGTGATGTTTGGTTTTTTTTTATGGGTTTTGCCGACTTCACCACGCTGCTTGTAAAGACTCATTCTGTATGATCTTTACTTTGTGGTTAAATTAAAAAAAATAATCGATGAACTAAATATAATATAAAAAACGAACATAAAAACATTATTAGGTATATGCTTACGTTTGGTTTGTTCATAAAACAGTTGGATTTTTAATTTTATTATCTCTACAATCGAATTTTACAATTTTGTAAGTTGCCGAATAGCGTCGGTAATGTTCCAAAGTTCGACAAATGGACACTGGAAGGGGGTCTCATGGAATATTAATAGGAGTCAATTCCCTTTAAATGTTACAAATTGAATTTAACTCTGCCAACATTTGAGGAAATCCATTTCATTTCATCAGTAGGTACCTTTCCAATCAATTTTGCATTTGAAAGTGATGGATTATTTAATGAAGTAGCTTTGCGTTAGCGTAGTTAGCAAAACGATCGTTAAATAACAATTAACGCTTTTTTCAATGATCCGTTTCAAAGGGGATATTTTTTTGGAAAATTGAGATATATAAAAATCCCGTGTCACTGTGTTTTTTGGTGCATTCTTCTCATATCTATACAATACTAATATAATATTATAAAGCTGAATTGTTTGTTTGTTTGAACGCGCTAATCTCAGGAACTACTGGTCCGATTTGAAAAAATCTTTCAGTGTTAGTTAGCCCATTTATCGTGGAAGGCTATTGGCTATATATTGTATCCGTATTTGCAGTATCTTTATGCCAAATTTCGTTCAAATCGGTTCAGCGGCTTAGCTGTAAAAAGGTAACAGACAGACTTACTTTCGCATTTATAATTTTAGTATAGATGGGATATGAAGCTTAAGGACTCTCCATATATAGGGGACTAGCAGACGCCACGCGGTTTCAACTGCGTAGTTCTCGTTCCCGTAGGAAAACGGACATAGAATATAGCTCCCGGAAATAGTGTAGCTTCCCAACAGTGAAATAATTATAGAAATCCGTTCGGAGTCTATTAAATGCAATCAAACAGTCAAATCTTTCTTCTATAATATATTTGTATAAATATAAAACTCACCACGCTTCTTAGGTGTAAATTAGGTGGCCAACTTAATCGCACTTGAGAAAAGGCTGGTGACAATTGACATTGTACATCGTATACCTAAGATACGATAGTCATTATTATATAATGATTTATTTATTTAGCTATCATCCGCAAAAAGTCGACGATTGCAAAGTGTCGTTTTGGTCTATAAAAGGCGAAGCAAAGGTCTAAAACGACACTTTGCAATTGCACGTTGTAGAGTCAACATCTCCTGAGGATGCTCCAGTTTCGGGGTGAAACGTACGTAGAGAGTATTTTGTCGGATCTGCGTGACGTCGCATGTCGCATGGGTTCGTCGACTTTTCGCGGATGATAGCAAAATAAATAAATCATTATATAATCATGATGAACTTCCGCAAAGTAACGCTTGCTTCTATCCAATACGATAGTCATTTGCAAAGTAGTGTTTGCTTCTGTTGAATCTACCGTTTTTATTAAATAACGACGCAAGTTTTAAACTAGAGAATATTTAGTATAAAGCTTCGTCTTTGAATCATAATGTGGCAGGTCAATCATATACGGCAGCCGGGTAGTACGAGTATGTGGGGCTTCCAATACACTGATTACAATGCAGCCGGATGTTGTATGATAATAGGTATGTGCGAGAAGGTTATTACTTCAATGCGAGACCTAGGTTACGGCTGTAAGGTTGCTCTCCGTGTTCAATAGTAATCGATACTATTGCTTTTGCACGCCTTACAAGCGAAGCGTTGAGGTAGGTTCTATTTCACTTCATGCAAAATGTTATAGTTTATTTTGTATCTCTTATTATTTATTAGTTTTTTTTTAATTTTTAAGCAACATTTTTAATAAAATCTATACTAATATTATAAATGCGAAAGTATCTCTGTCTGTCTGTTACCTTTTCACGGCTAAACGACTGAATCGATCAAGATGAATTTTGATATGTTCGTAAATGGGATCTTGGAGCAAAACATAGGATACTTTTTGACCCTAAAATAAAAATAGAAGGGGGTGAAATAGGGGTTGAAAGTTTACATTGATTTCCACGCGGACAAAGTCGCGGGCGTCCGCTAGTACGAAATATAATACAAATCAACCCATATTAGGCTTTATGCTGAGCTCTTGTCTTCTCTCAAAATGAGAGGCGTTAGGCCAAGTGTCTACCACGTTGGCCCCATGCGGGTTAGCAGACTTCACACACGCAGAGAATTGAGAAAATTCTCTGGTATGCAGGTTTTTACGATGCTTTTCCTTCACCGTTTGAGACACGTGGTATTTAATTTCTTAAAATGCACACAACTGACAAGTTGGATGTTCATGCCCTGGACCGGATTCGAACCTACACTCTCCGGAATTGGAGGCAGAGGTCATATCCACTGGGCTATCACTGCTCTCAAAATACAGAACACCATTAAAAATTCATAACCTCAACCCTGCCGCTGCAGGACATTTGAAAGCCAAAGCCACTGGTGATCAGGGTTCCACGGTGAAGAGTGAAGAACCTAGGTAACGGTAGGGAGTGTCTTAGGACCGCTATTATTTATAATTTATATCAACGATTTACCAGAACACATCCCTCATGACTGCATTCTATACGCAGATGATACTACAATTACAATTAAATGCAAAGACAAAAACATGCTTCAAAACGAAATTAACACCACATTACAGAAAACTAAGGTTTGGCTGGAAGCTAATAACCTATCAGTTAATACAACAAAAACTAAATGTGTTCAATTTCTGACTCAATTGTACTCCATCAAATCTATGTATTGTATATGATCAAATGCCAATAGAAGAAGTAGATACTGTATCATTCCTCGGCCTCTTATTAGACAAACACTGTAATTGGAAGGACCATGTGGACAAACTATGTATAAAATTAGACCGATTCACCTATGTCCTGAGACGGCTTAGTCGAACCTCAAATTTAAAGACTACCTTACTAGCGTATCATGGTTATGTATCGTCCATACTGCAATATGGATTAATTTTGTGGGGCAATTCAGTAGATGCTAATCGAGCATTTATACGTCAGAAAGCATGTATTCGGTCTATGTACGGAGCGCACTTTTTGGATAGCTGCAAACCCTTATTTAAAAAACTTGTAATTCTTCCATTACCTAGTCAGTACATATATCAAATGCTTCTTTTTGTAAAAAGAAACCCTAGTCTATTCTCTGTTCACACCAACAACGCAAATCTGAGAACATGCCGCAAAAATAAATTGGTTAGACCCCCCACAAGATTGACAATATATGCTAAGAGTTCTTTTTGTATGGCAATAAAAATATATAATAAACTTCCTCATAGTCTAAAAGAGATGCTCTGGCCAATATTTAAATGTAAAATTTATAAATTATTATTAAAAAAAAGTTATTATGACATTCAAGATTATTCTATGGACATGGACATTTTCTAACTTATTATTTTCTAATTGTGACATTGTATTAATTTAGATTCTTTTTTTTCTTCATTCAAATGTATTTAATTATTTAAGATAATTCATACACCAGTTATGGTAAAATGTATAAAGGCTCAATTCTATAATATGTACCATCATGTTAAACCTACATTTTCATGAATAAAAATATTATTCATTCATTCATTCATAACCGTCCGATATTCAGAAAATACTGTGTTAAGAGAAGGTACGACAATAGTCCAGTGGGCGGGCATCAAACCTACGACCTCTCGGTGTAGGTAAGCCTGGTAGCTTTACCGTGGAGCTACTGAGGCTATAAATAAATAAATAAAATAAATATTTATAATAAGGACGTAGGGAGTATTCGTGTAGGCACAGGTTAATGAGCGCTTATATAACCTACTAGCCAAGGCCCTACGGTTTCACCCGCGTAGTTACCGTTCCCTTGAGAATACGGGGATAAAATATAGCCTATGGTACTCATATATAACGTGGCTTTCTTGTAGTAAGAGAATTATCAAAATCAATTCTGTAGATTTTGAATGTCTAGAGATTACCCCCTACCGTACCACAAAATTTACCACTTAATATTAGTTTAGTATGTTACACTTAACATCAAATGAAATAATCGTTTTTTCTGTCACTGTTACCAAAAAAATATACATCGATAAAAGTTATTAACAGTTTTCGAGCAACTTTGACGACAATATATTTTCTCCAGCAACTTTTTACTCTCTGTTTACTAGTAAAGTTGGGTATTGAAAAAATTAAGTTAAGGCTTGTTATCGGGTCTTAAATTGGGTAGCCTTTACTGTTGATCAACGAAACTCGCAAGACAGTCGACCTAGTTCGAACGAAGATTGATTTAACGGAATATTGGTCGTGCCTCTGATGTCCATATCGAGGTCACATCCTGAACGTTCAGCCGTATGGATATGGTTTCGTTTACGGTGATGGAAATGTACACCAATTTTTATTATTATTAAAAAATATACATATATTTTTTAAATTTTCAACATGGGTATGGGTATGGGTAGGCCCACAGAACAGACAACGCTAAAAATAGAAGTAGCAAGGGGGCGTGGCCTGCGTACACCCGGGTGTGCGGAACATCGCAAGCGTGTCCGCGCATGTACTAGCAGTCTTGTTTTGTCCTGTGACAAAAGGAATAAATGATATTCAACTCTAAAGTAAGGGTGACATATTTAATTTTTCACTTAATATTAAACAGCCATTTATACCACGCCCCTGGGTACGCTGGGTTCAATACAAAGATTTGGCCCTCTATAAATCTAGTTACCTCTATCTGTGGGTAGGCCTTTGGTGTAGGACGCGACTTGCGTGGACACTCTTGCGCACCAGCCAGACCTAGACCAATTAAGAAAATCTCAATCGGCCCAGCCGGGGAACCCAGGACCAAACATACATACAAACATACCCCGTTTTGTTTCAAGTCCATGCAAGAGGCCAGAGTCCAGCAGTGGACGTCCATCGGCTGTCAATGATGATAATGATAATGATGATGATGATGATGATGATGATGATGATGATGATGATGATGATGATGATGATGATGATGATGAAAAAAAAGTGTCTATTGGCTACCTTTTGGTAGGAGCATTGGCTGACAAACTTTGAACCTTCATAAAATGAGGTACTCGTATGTATACAGGGAATTGGTTTGGTAGAGGGATGTCATTCGAATAATTGCAATGTGCAAATTCAGCCACGGGTCAGTGGGTCAGTATACTAATAAAATTAATAGCAAGACAGATGCGAACTATGCTTCATAAAGATGATTTACGTCGAAGCCTTAATACGTGTGGGCGTCGTATGGAAGCCTAATGATAGAGATTATGTAAGCCAATAGTAATACATTGTAACTGTAGTTTAGGATTCGGGCAGTATGTTTGCAGTTGATTACTATCAAGTTAATCTTGATAATACGCTCATCTATACTAAATATCTATAATAAAGCTGAAGAGTTTGTTTGTTTGATTGAACGCGCTAATCTCAGGAACTAAAGGTCCGATTTGAAAAATTCTTTCAGTGTTAGATAGCCTATTTATCGAGGAAGGTTATAGGCTATATTTTATCCCCTTATCCCTACGTAAACAAAATTGTCTGTCATTTTCTGCGAAAAACGAGCATAGATTTGGTACATATCTTAAACTAAACTAGAAGTTTTTACCCGTTTTTTACACGATTCAACTACACAAAAAGTTATTTTTACGGAGCTCTTTAACCGACGAACACGATTACAACTATTTAACATCGATTCTATAGAGACAGCTTTTATAATCACATTAGATCATCGATCATATACTTTGACAGAAAAATACCACCTAGCGAGGCAGGTCCTATACAATAGTTAGACTGAGAAAAAAATTTATAACGCTGACGCATATTATGCTATTAATTATACCTCCCTCATGTAGATGAAAAGTTTTTGTGATCCAGCTTTCCAGATACGTGTGACAAGGATTAGACGACCTTTCCTTTTTGCGTCAGTAACGTTCGTGACGGGATGTAAAATTATATTGTAAATCACAAGCGCTTAAGATTATTTATTACTAGTGACGCCGCGCGGTTCCACCTGCGTGGTTACCGTTCTGTATGAGTATGGGGATAAATTATAGCCTATAGCCTTCCTCGATAAATGGGGTATCTAACACTAAAAGAATTTTTTAAATCGGACCACTAGTTCCTGAGATTAGCGTGTTCAAACAACTAAATAAACAAACTATCCAGCCGGCGCCCGTAACTTCGTTCACGTAAAATTCAGTTTTTCACAAATCTTGTAGGGACTAGAATTTTTCGAGATAAAAAGTAGCATACATGTTGCGCTACCTCCTCTATCTCTATCTATCTACCAGTGAAACTCCCGTTAAAATCGGTCCAGACGTTCCAGAGGCTAGTTCGAACAAACAGAAAGACCGACAAATTAAAAAAAAACGCCTTTGTGTTTTAGAATCGTGTAATCATCTGTTAACTATAGGTACCTACTTGAAAAAAAAAACATTTATTTTGAAACCACAGACAAACACTTCAATTTTATTTTTATGTACGTATTGGCCTTGTTTATTAATTATTAATTTTGAGTATGTGTCTAAAATGCTACGTTATAAATATTTTGGCATGCTAATTAATCGCTGCTCAACGTAGTTACAATGTGCTAACTCGGAAGCTAGCTAAAACTTTTAAATTAAATATTTTACGGTACTTAACCTATAGTGACGTCATAGCAACAGAAGTTATTCCGTTACCGACATTATCGATACTAAGCCAGACTTAACAAAAACAACCACAAACTTGGAACAAACTGTTTTGTGGTATTTCATATCATAAATTATGCCTAAAAGTAATGGTAAATATATAAACTTGCAAAAATTCATTCTTTAATAGGTGTATTCATTTTTCGCTTTTAAACCAGAATAAACCTCTTATTTGATATCCTTATTATGGGTGTACGTTGAAATAACATCTATGAGAGTCCACCATCTTAATAAGGTAAATCACTAGTTGTTTTAACAGTACACTGCTACACTACACAGCAACTGTTTAACAATCAATGTGATTTGACGGCCTCCGTGGCGCAGTGGTATGCGCGGTGGATTTACAAAACGGAGGTCCTGGGTTCGATCCCCGGCTGGGCAGATTGAGATTTTCTTAATTGGTCCAGGTCTGGCTGGTGGGAGGCTTCGGCCGTGGCTAGTTACCACCCTACCGGCAAAGACGTACCGCCAAGCGATTTAGCGTTCCGGTACGATGCCGTGTAGAAACCGAATGGGGTGTGGATTTTCATCCTCCTCCTTACAAGTTAGCCCGCTTCCATCTAAGAAAAAATTAAGATTAAAAAAAATACGTGTGGCACTCGGGGACTGCTGCGGTAAAGCAATTAGCATTTTTAATCAACTTATGCAATTATAATAATAAAATAAATTTTATTTTCTTAATAAAAAAATGTATAAATAAAAAAAGTAAAAGTCTGGTTTAATAACTTTTTTCCTTAGTATCACACCACTCCAGTTCATCCAGTTGCATCGATATGATAACGTCGAAATGTATTAACATGATGCACGGCTTGGGTGTTAGGTTTATTTTCGTTACGGAATATCTTTATTCGGTCGCCGCGCTATAAGGCCGCTAAAAGCTACTTGTATGCAATAGCTTAAAAACAAACATTGAAAATATAGGTTTTATAAAGATTTGTAAAAAATAACTCAAACAAAACCCATTGGGACGAATAGTCCCAACTGTGAATTTGCTTTGTAAACAACCTCGTTATTATGATTTCTGATGATACAACCTTGCAATATTCCATCTGTTACGCGGTTGGGCCAATAAAACAACATGGTGGATCCATTCAATTTGCTTCCCGTGCATGCAATATAAATGCCTAGGGAAAAATAGTGTTTATGAATTTTTTAATTTCGTTATTTGTACGAGAAATTCACATTTTTCTTTATTGGCAATATATCAAATATCGGTATTTATTAAACTGCTAGCGATCCAACCCGTCAGACGATCTAAAATATTTTAACACGGCTTGCCAATACCTACTCATATTTTCACACATTGTGCTTGTATCTTGTTTACTAGCTGACGCCCCGCGGTTTCACCCGCGTAGTTCCAATTCCCGTGAGAACACGGGGATAAAATATAGCCTATGACACTAACAACTAGGCTTTCTAGTGGTAAAAGAATTTTCGTTTCGTTCGGTTAGTTCGATGTAAAAAGACAAGTATTATTATAATACATTGCTTCGTTAGTCCAATGTTTAGGCACAGTAAAAATATATACATCGTGGATTCAAATCATGAGAATTGAGACCTTGTGTCTTGGATCGGGAAATAAAAAGTTGAGCTTTTCATTCTTCCAAGAACGCATTCTTCCCGAAGTTAAGAAGTTGATTGTTTGCACCTCTGGAGTATGGAGAGCACGTTAAACTGTCAGTCCCGGTCTGTCATTACATTTTTTTACGTTTTTTTTTAATATTTTTTTTTATATTCTTTACAAGTTAGCCCTTGACTACAATCTCACCTGATGGTAAGTGATGATGCAGTCTAAGATGGAAGCGGGCTAACTTGTTAAGAGGAGGATGAAAATCTACACCCCTTTCGGTTTGTACACGGCATCGTACCGGAACGCTAAATCGATTGGGGGTACGAAGCCTCCCACCAGCCAGACCTGGACCAATTAAGAAAACGTCAATCGGCTCAGCCGGGGATCGAATCCAGAACCTCCGTCTTGTAAATCCACCGCGCATACCACTGCGCCACGGAGGCCTTCAAAATATTCTTTGCGGTGGGGTAACTAGCCACGGCCAAAGCCTCCCACAAGCCAAAAACATCTGATAGTGATCGTTACGGAGCAGCAAGGTGGGTCTAAGCGCCGTACCCATTGTCCTATAAAGAAGGAGATTTGGCCCGATCGTGGGGCAATCAAATAGGCAGATAATAAGTAAATATAAAGGCAGTACAAACATAGAGTTAGCTACAATTCTTTTTTTTTCAAGTGGACTAACTAGTTCGACCTATTTTGTAGTCGGTCGAACTGATCAAACTAAATATTGGCTGCTTCCCCGGATGTAACTAACGATCCAGGTCACATCCTGCAAATAAACTGAGTCTGGTTTTCAGTGTAAATATAATGTTTGCTCTTTTATACGTAATATTATAAAGAGGTAATGTTTATGGCATTGTAGACCACTAGAAAGACACTTGATTTAAGAGTCGTAGGCTATATCTTATTCCCGTATTGTCACGGGAACGAGAACTACTGGACAGGTTTTGATAATTCGTTTGAAAATATTTTTTTTGTTTGAGGTATATTCCTGAGGTGGTTCTATTGTCATCATGTCAGGATCCTGGAGAAATCGAGGAAACTCTTTAAATTTTATATGCACACCAGACTTTGGGTAGTTTTAAAAAGTAAGCTACTTTACTTTTATCATATTTGCATACAAAAGGCACAATTTGGTTAAGAAGAACTGATGATGAAGACCATAAATGGCTTATGTAGTTGCAATAGGGTAAAACGAACGTCTTCAAAGACACATTTATTTTTAATTATATCCCAAGGGAACGGTAACTACGCGAGGAAATATTTTGTTTTTCTTTTATTTTGTTGAGTACCTACACTTTTCATACAATTCAAAATCACGTAATAAACGCTGTACTTTGCAAACCGTGTGATGTTTGCAGGGTTAGGTTTCTGTAAACATCACAATAAATTGCTGTTTACTTGTTCCGTATTCCAAAGATGTTTTCATACTTCTAAGGCTAAGTTACACAAGAAGAGTGTCTCGGAAGTGAACGACAATTCCTTGCTGGACAATCATCCTGTCCTTTAGTGTAAACAAATGGTAGGGTATCGCCTCTCGAAAGCAATTATCGCTTCCCAAATCTCCTTTTAGTGGCTGTGTGTGTAAACAATACGAGTTTCGACATTCGATTTCATGAAAAACCTTGACTGAGTTTGTTGTGGGCTCTTCTCGGACCAAGGCGCGTTTGAAACCCTCGTAACTTTAACTAAGTACCCCCGTAACTAAGTTTTCGACTATTATTACCACCATTAGATTAAATTAAATTATGACATAATTTTGCCCTTTCAAAAGTGCTGGTATCTAAGCCTAATTGAAATAAATGAATTTTGACTTTGACTTTGACTTTGACATGACGAGTCTCTCTGGCGTAAACGGCTATTCTTCAACGATGTTTTTATCACTATCTATCTTTATTTAAAGAATCGTATTAAAAAGAGACAGATAAAGACGAATTCTACAGACTGTTGAGTCGTAAAAATATCGTCCGAAAATGGCTACAGTAGTTCCACAATATGTGCATACATACTCATACATATAACTCGTGCACATTAACTTGACACCTGGCATTTAGACACAACCATCCTGAGACCAATTATTTTATAGGAGCTGCTTCGCTAGACGTTACTTTTCTGTCAAAGTATATGATCAACGATCTAATGCGATTATAAAAACTGTCTCTATAGAATAAATTTTAAATAGTTGTAATCGTGTTCGTCGGTTAAAGAGCTCTGTAAAAATACCTTTTGTGTAGTTGAATGGTGTAAAAAACGGGCAAAAACTTCTAGTTTAGTTTAAGATATATACCAAATCTAAGCTCGTTTTCTTCAAAAAAATGACAAACAATTTTGTTCGTGACTATGAGTGCGATACAAGTCCTGCTATAATTGATCTGAGCTATACATCATTCGACTACAATCAGGTGTCAAGTTAATCCGCACGAGCTGTACATCATAACACACTAGTATGGTTCGAATACAGAACTTTTGGCTATTCTTAAATTTAAATACTGTGTTAAAAATTACACCAAATATAAAGCCAATTTTTACAAAATTCCTTAAATACAAAAAGTAAGCTGAACTTCCCGTTCAAAGTTGTATTAATATATACACGTATTTTACTCACTTGAAAAACTTCACGGTAGAAAATAATAAAAGTACCAGTAGCGAGTCTTAGTAAAAGTCTTGCTTCTGAAACTTCGGTTCCTTGAAGTCAACTTGAAACTTCATACATTTTAAATGAAAGCCCGTAAGAGACTTTGAGACAAGAGTTTATAAGCAACCTACTGAACGTTTGAACATATTACATGGCTTTATCAGTACAGAGATTTTTTATACTAGCAGACGCCCGCGACTTCGTTCGTGGAATTAAGTTTTTCACAAATCCCGCGGGAACCACGGATTAATCCAGGATGAAAAGTAGCCTATGTGTTAATCCAGACTAAAATCTATTTCCATTTCAAATTTCAGTCAAATCGCTTCAGCAGTAGCGGCGTAAAAGAGGAACAAACCTACTTACGCACTTACACACAAACTTACGCCTGTATAATATTAGTGTGATAGTGTGATGATAAAATCAATACATCGATATCATACATCATCACATTTGCAACCCATTTTCGTCTTACTATTGAGCACGAGTCTCCTCTCAGAATGAGAGGGGTTAGGCCAAATAGTCCACCACGCTGACCCAATGCAGATTGGCAGACTTCACACACGCAGAGAATTAAGAAAATTATCTGGTATGTAAGTAGGTTTCCTCACGATGTTTTTCCTTCACCGTTTGAGACACGTGATGTTTAATTTCTTAAAATGCACACAACTGAAAAGTTGGAGGTGCATGCCCCGGACCGGATTCGAACCCACACCCTTCGGGTTCGGAGCCAGAGGTCATATCCACTGGGCTATCACGGCTCTCAAGGGCCAATAATATACTTACGATAATTGTGAACTTCGTTATAAACAACTTTACTAAGCCCTTCAGCTTAGTATGGGCTTTAGTAGGTAGATAGTAGATAGTCCGTACTAAGGGCTATATTAAGCCTTCGAGTGGATCGACAATCTTTTTTTAAGATATTCAATGTTATATTAATGTTAACAGGTCAACGGGCTTGCTAATCGACAAGGGTTGTTGAAGGTTTCTTTTTTAACCGACTTCCAAAAAGGAGGAGGTTCTACGTTCGGTTGTATGTATGTTTTTTTTTTTTTTTTTTTTTTTTATGTATGTCCAGCGATAATTCCGTCATTTGTGGACCGATTTTGAAAATTCTTTTTTGTTTTGAAGGGTTTGATTCCAGGGTGGTCCCATTTTTTTCATGTCAGGATCTGATGATGGCATCCTGGTGAAATCGAGGGGAACTTTCGAAAATCGTAGGGACGGCTGGTGCGTTTGTTTGTGTTTCCATAAGGTATTTTAAACCATTACAATTTTATGAAGGTCTGGAGTTGGTCTGATGATGGAGCCGAAACACAGACGATGGAACTCGTCAACGATTTACAGCAGGTACCTTTTGTTTGGGCTTGATTTATTTGTATTGATGAGAACTTTCCACCTAGATGGGTTGTGTCTGTTTTAAGGGTCTGATGATGAAGACGAAGGACAGTTAAGAGAACTCCTCAACGGTTCACAGTAGCTACCTTGTGTTTGGACTTGATAAATTTGTATTGATGAGAACTTTCCACCTAGATGGGTTGTGACTGTATTAGGGGTCTGGTGATGAAGACGAAGGATAGTTAAGGGAACTCTTCGACGGTTCACAGTAGCTACCTTGTGTTTTGACTTGATAATTTTGTATTGATGAGAACTTTCCACCTGGATAGGTTGTGACTGTATTAGGGGTCTGGTGACGAAGATGATGGAGAGTAAAGGGAACTCCTCGACGGTTCACAGTAGCTACCTTGTGTATGGACTTGATAAATTTTATATTGATGAGAACTTTCCAACCATATGGATTGTGACTGCATAAGGGGTCTGGTGATGAAGACGGAGGACAGTCACCTTTCACGTTTTTCTGAATATTCATATTACGTGTGAATAAAGGGGGGGTGAAATTTTGTATATGAGTTAAGGTAGTATTTTTAAAATTGGGATTGTAGGACTTATCATAAGAAAATAACGTTTCAACTAATTGCTTATTAATTTTTGGTTACACTCAGTAGGTGTGCTAACACTAAAAATTAAAAAATAAAAATTTTAATAAAAAAAATTCAACCGACTTCCAACTCAAAAATCCTAAACTAAAAAGCAAAAAATAACATCTTACCTATGTGCTACCTTCTGATCAGTTTGAAGGCGGTGCCAATCCAGTGTCATGTTTTAATTAAAGCCGTTTCTGAAAGAACCACAGAAATTTTGTAATTTAAACGGCTTAAATTAAAACATCACTGGCTTGGCACCGCCTTCAAACTGATCAGAAGGTAGCACATAGGTAAGATGTTATTTTTTGCTTTTTAGTTTAGGATTTTTGAGTTGGAAGTCGGTTGAATTTTTTTTATTAAAATTTTTACTACCCTGCAAAAATCGTTAAATTAACCCTTTTATCGTGTTGCTTGAGATTTTTTTTAATATTTTATCTTTTCAACTAATAAGCGACTTCAACTTTGACGACCTCCGTGGCGCAGTGGTGTGCGCGGTGGATTTACAAGACGGAGGTCCTGGGTTCGACCCGGCTGGGCCGATTAAGATTTTCTTAATTGGTCCAGGTCTGGCTGGTGGGGGTGGTGGAGGCTTCGGCCGTGGCTAGTTACCACCCTACCGGCAAAGTCGTACCGCCGAGCGATTTAGCGTTCCGGTACGATGTCGTGTAGAAACCAAAAAGGGGTGTGAATTTCCATCCTCCTCCTAACAAGTTAGCCCGCTTCCATCTTAGACTGCATCATCACTTACCATCAGATGAGATTGTAATCAAAGGCTAATTTGCAAAGAATAAAAAAAAGAGGAGCAGGTTCTCAATTCGACGCTTTCGATGTTTTTTTTTTATCATTCATTTCATTTCCTAACCGATTATGAAATTTCTTTTTCTGTTTAATAAGGTATAGAACTATACTTTATAAAACAAAAAAAGAATTTAATGAGAATAGAATCCCATTTAATTTTCATGAAAATCGGTTCAGTAATTCTGTGTTAAAATAAATTGTCGAATTTGCCCGTACCGCTAGGACTTGCTTAGGACACACTAAAAATAGAAAAATAAAATCTTTTTAACAAAAAAATTAAACCGACCTCAAAGTCACAAAACTAAAATGCTAAAAATAACATCGTATGCCCATACGATGTTATTTTAACCTTCTGATCACTTTGAAGGCGGTGCCAACACACTGATACATTAACTTAAGCTGAGTAAATCATAAAGTTTTAGGATAAAAAGTTATTTTTATTTTTCTTTCCCGGCACTGCCTTCTAAGTGATCAGAAGCTAGCACATATGATGTTATTTTTCGTTTTTTAGTTTTGTGATTATGAAGTCGGTTTTATTTTGATAAAAAGATTTTATAGCACCTGTAGTCCACGGGTCCAACTCACTCTTGACGTGTTTTTCTGACACGTCATGTGTCTCTACAAAGGTTGGGTCTTGCTCGTATTAAAAAGTCTTTTATTTTGTTTCCAACATCACGTACAACTTTGAGGGTTGGGTCACCGTAATTTGTTTATGAAAACTTTAGAAGGTCATCGATCAAGCCGACCTCTTGTGTTGTTGAAATATACTTCAAAGTTTGTTTTGCGTATAGTAACAACAAAATCCCGGCTAACAAACCACCCTGTTAACAATATGGTTGAGAGAACACACATACTGAAAAGCTTCATTAAAGTAAGGATTAATTTATTATTCCTTTAACCCTTAACCATCTATCTCCGGTCTCAGAGACCGCAAACGTTTCAAAATTATTCATTTTGTTATGTGCATGTCTTTGGTGGAGTTTATACATCTTTCTGTCATGTTTATCTATACATCGGACTGTTATGCGGGTTTTGATAAGTTAAGATATACCGCCAGCAGTCTCTAAGACCGCAGGTAATCATTATCAAATCCTTTTTATATCTTTTAATAATGATTTGATAATTGTTACCTAATATTCCTCTAATGTACAATAAATCAAAACCTTATGAATTTTAACAAGTATTGGAGATTATTGAGAATTAACTGAGCACTAATAAATAAAAAAAACACATTTATCTACTACTATTTACAGAAGTAAAAATTTACAACTATGAAATTCACTAATTTGATTATTTTACATTGTTATGTCCAAATATCAGTTCCTATCCGTCGTAGCTGTGATGACTGTGACTGATCAGTTTATGAAAAGTTGGTTTAATAAAATAATGTAATTGAATGTTGGTCACAACTCATTCAGAACTTATTACAGAACTAACACAGTGGACGTCCCAAGTTGCAAGCGAAATTGAAAAATATTTTTCAATTTCTTATTAAAATATGTATATAAAACATTACACTAGCTTTTACTAATGATACCAATAGCAACATTTATTCACCGCGTCGGTGCCGGGTCGATCATATGGCAGAGAGAAAATCTTCGAACAGAGTGCGAGACTTGTCACCGACAGGTGTATTGTGTAGGGTTAAAGAATTCCTACAAAACCAGTAAACAGTTGTCGGCTCGTGTTTTTCTCCTTGCCCACCCCAATTTTGGTAATTATGCACTTTATAGATGCAAAAATGAACTTCCTACCCTGAGTCATTACGAACATGTATTACAGATGGGATTTTTCATTTTGTACAATTTATACTTATTTTCCTTACTCTACTCGTAGTTATAAAACCTTGCGCCATTGCCTACTAGAGCGGTCTGGGATACTCTTTTTATTTTTTACAAGTTAGCCCTTGACTACAATCTCACCTGATGGTAAGTGATGATGCAGTCTAAGATGGAAATGGGCTAACTTGTTAGTAAGAGGATGAAAATCCACACTCCTTTTGGTTTCTACACGACATCGTACCAGAACGCTAAATCGCTTTGCGGTACTCCTTTTAAACTCACTGCAGTTCAGCTGGCCTATTCACTATTTTAGTCTTAATTGTCAACTTAATAAAATAAATATCAAATGAGAAATGTCATCTACCTACTGCATGATATCCACCAGTAAGCACCGGATGACATTTGTTACATACAATTTCAATTTCGTATATACATATATAAACTAGCATACGTTAGTAGTGAATTAGCCTGTAGTTAGGTTGTGAAAAAATTCGCGTAATTTATAAACTTGATCCAGTTTAAATTCTATAAAAGTGACTATAACGTTATCGAGTAGCGTGGTACACAATACTCGCTAGAATATTTTATTCCAAGCACAAAATGATGAACGTGAGACGTTTTCCTATGCGCTTTTCTCTTGGAGTTTGAATTAATTAGTATATTATTAACTAGTAAATACATTCAATGTATTTAAATAAAATTGAAGTGTCTGTTTATGATTTATAAATATGTAAATATGTTTTCAGTCTCAAAGGCTTATAGTTGTTAGACCATACTAAAAAAAACAAACATTTTATTTTTTTGTCTGTCTATCTGTTATTATATATTTTGTGACACCGTCATCTATACATATAGAACGAGTCTCCTATCAGAATGTGAGAGGTAAGGCCAATAGTCCACCACGCTGGCCCAATGCCGATTGGCAGACTTCACACACGCAGAGAATTAAAAAAAAATTCTGGTATGCAGGTTTCCTCACGATGTTTTTCTTTCACCGTTTGAGACACGTGATATTTAATTTCTTAATATGCACACAACTGAAAATTAGAGGTGTATGCCCCAAACTGGATTCGAACCCATATCTTCCGGAATCGGAGGCAGACAGCTATCACGGTTCTTCGCGAACTGAGAATTTTTACTGAACGTTTTCTGGATGAAGCAAATATTCAATATTTAACAGTCCATAGCAGGACTCGAACACAGAACCTCGCGATCCGAAGGCACTGGGTCAACCGGGCAATTTCTCTTCTATTACGAGATCAAACTCTTACATGCAAAGGTTTTTTGGTCCGTGTTAGGTACCTTTTCAACGGGTATCACGTAGACTTTTATCTAAATTTGACATCACAAAGAACTTTCTTCGGTACCATGAGTAATACCTATTAGCTGTCAGTAGGTACACGAAACGTGACCAGGCAAGGAAGTTTCAGCTTACTTTATTTGTTTCTATTTTATATAATGGACGAGCCTGTGGTAGCCACATATACCGCATTTCATGAAGGTTTAAAGTTTTCAACCTATGTTCCAGTCGTAAGTGTAGTAGCCAATATACAATATGCAGTAAAGTAGTAGAGTAGAAGTAGAAGCAACTTCAATCAAAAATAATTTAAACAGTATTCATTTCATTGGAAAAAGGGTCAGAGATATACCAATTTTATTAAAAAATAGTAAAAGATTATTTTAGTAACTCAAGTTAAATTGGGTATTTAATCTATTTTTCGAAACGCCAAATTGTCGCCCATTTCGAGAAGTCATAGTCTTAGTAAAATACATACGTCCGATGGTCCGGTTATCCGATTATTGCCTTAAGCTGACTTAGATGCTTAATTTCAGTTTCCCTATATTTCCGTTAAATGCAGAGATAGTAATAACTATACTTTCGGTAAACATTGTTTTTAATAAAAATTTAAATGCGAATTGTAGTTTACAAACAAAATTATAGTTACTGTTACACATGCTCTAAAATAGCATGCTAAAAACGTGCTCCATACGAGCATGCTTATTATTAGTTTATATTTACTAGCAATAAGCATGCTATTTTAAGTATGCTCCTGAATAATAGAATTTGTATCTATTACATTCTGTTTATAGCATCGTGTTAGACAGGAAGAGATGACGGTGAAGAGAATACAGAATAGCAATGCTGTTCGACTAGCATACTCAATAAGCAAACCTGTTCAGACGCGCTAAAAGCACGCCCTTTCCACCCACGCAGCAAGTAGCATGCTCATAAATCGCACGACTGTTGATTCTTGAGAAATGTTGCGATACACTGCTATTAAGTAGCAACTGCTCAATAGTACCATGCTTTCGTGCTTAAAATCAGCATGTGTAACAGTAGCTTAACGTAACGCAATGACACAAATAATGGACCATCATGGCGGACAGCGTTTTCGCTTTGTCCTCTTGATGTTAAACGTTAATTTTTCTAGAATCTAATAGAACTATAATAATTTACTACTATCAGACTATTTTGAATAAAGCACATTTTATATTATCATGATACGGCAGACTTATCTGTGGTAGGAGCATGAGTTGACAAAACTTTAACTTTCATCAAATGAGGTAGTTCTGGCTATCGCAAGCTCTCGTTCTATATTGCTGATATATATCACAAAAATGATCTCTAAGCCACCTTATAAAGAATAGGGTATACTTTCTTATGTCAATGACAACCTTGTTATGAGAACCATGTAGACATTGTGATTATTATTTTTGTTGTTATTATCGCTAACTTAAGCTTTATTTTATTGTTTTCATCCGCTGCGAATAAATCCGTGTTAAGGCTCTAAATTTTACCGATTTATAAAATGGAAGATATACCTTGGCAACTTCGTTCGTAACACTCCCGATGTTGTGCGCGAGCCGGGGGGCGTGTAGCGATGAATGAAAAACCCGACTGATGCACGTCATTTCCCCGCACGCACGATTTCACATCCGCGCAGTCTTTCCCCCTGTCGCCCGCATACCATAGCTGTGTTATCAACGAACTTCCACATAGATTTGTGGAATTCGAAGTTCTTAGGATTTATTTAATTTTTGGGACAGATCCGGACTTTTCCCAATCCTAGAAATAACGTGAGTATGTTCACGTTATTTCTAGGATTGGGACAGACAGACACACAGACAGACAAGAAATAAAAAAAATATACTTTTTTCATTTCTATTACATCTATTACATCTTTGATCGCCCCAATTCGATTTTTGTTAAATTTAATTCAAAGTACAAACATTCGATTTCAATTCTCAAATTATATACAGATAGTATAGATAGGTTAAATTTTAACCTATCTATACTGTCTGCATATAATTTGAGAACAGAAATCGAATGACTTTACTTTGTATTAAATTTAGTTTAGTTAAAATATAGACAAGTTTATTATTATAAAATCTTAAATTTAGCAGTACCTCTCTAATAACTCGCAACTGAGCCAGTGAAATTGTCAAACTCTAATAATAATACTATGGTTTATTATCGCAGTTGTAGTTATCTAGCCAAACTCTCGACCAAATTCACCCTAGTTATAGTTGCAAATGAAGCAGACGAAACAACAACAAGTAACAGACATCTGTCCGCAGATTGAGGTAATAGATCAAAGCTCCAACTTGTAGTGAAACCACGGACACAAACTCTACACCTGTGGTAAGCGGATATCGTAAATACCTGCTGTACCAAACTTTGTCGACGTTTCGATGGATTTACGAGTATGTATGTGTTGCTTAAGAGCCGTGATAGCCTGCCTAGTGGATATGACCTCTGCCTTCGATTCTGGAGGGTGTAGGTTCGAATCCGGTCCGGGGTACGCACCTCCAACTTTTCAGTTGCAGAAATTTAAGAAATTAAATATCACGTGTCTCAAACGGTGACGAAAAACATCATGAGGAAACCTGCATACCAGAGAATTTTCTTAATTATCTGCGTGTGTGAAGTCTGCAAATCCGCATTGGGCCAGCGTGGTGGACTATTGGCATAATCCCTCTCATTCTGAGAGGAGACTCGAGCTCAGCAGTGAGCCGAATATGGGTTGATGATGTGTTGCTTTGTAAATAAGCAGTCTGGTACCAGGTTAGGTTTGACGACCTCCGTGGCGCAGTGGTATGCGCAGTGGATTTACAAGACGGAGGTCTGAGGTTTTCTTAATTGGTCCAGCTCTGGCTGGTGGGAGCCTTCGGCCGTGGCAGTTACCATCCTACCGACAAAAACGTACCGCAAAGCGATTTGGCGTTCCGGTACGATGTCGTGTAGAAACCGAAAAGGCTGTGGATTTACATCCTACTCCTAACAAATTATCCCGTTTCCGTCTTAGATTGCATCATCACTTACCATCAGGTGAGATTGTAGTCAAGGGCTAATTTGTAAAGAATAAAAAAAAAGATATAGTCCATGACACGTTGGCCATTTTATAATTTTTATATTAAGAACCTATGGGCAATCATCATCTTCAGCACACTATTTTAATGGCCCCTACATGACCAAGCCTCTCTCCTTACAAGTTTTTCGGTTTTAAGGGCATGGTCGCTAATGAGGCATGACAAGCATAAGGCTCAAAGGTCCGTTTATATCTACAGACACAGTGCGTCATCACAGACAAGTAGCGTGACAGACACCCACAGACACCGTCTATTCACACTGCTCAGCAGGTCACTTAAAGTCCTTTCATGAAAAAAGTGCCCCAGACGCGGTGCTAATGTCTTAATGGCGCTCATTGTCATTTGGTAATGGCGGGCTTATTGTCATTTGTGTAAAGCGCTGTTAATTTTAGTTCAGGTTTCATGAAAAGGAACAGACATGAACCGCACAGACAAAATATTCTTTCCGCGAATACTGGCCGGGCGCGGCCCGTGTCTGTCAACGACTGCGCGGCCGCGTTAAGACAGATATAAATGCGTTTTTAGTGAGGGGTTAGGCCAAATGTCCACCAAGCTGGCCCAATGCCCAGACTTCACACACGCAGAGAAGAAGGAAAATTCTCTGGTATGCAGGTTTCCTCACGATGTTTTTCTTCACCGTTTGAGACACGTGATATTTTAATTTCTGTGTGTAAAATGCACAACAACTGAAAAGTTGGAGGTGCATGTCCCGGGCCGGATTCGGAGGCTGAGGTCATATCCACTGGGCTATCACGGCTCTCCATTTTACAGAAGAATATTATTTTGTCTGGCACGCTAAATATCTGTAGATATAAACGGACCTTTATACCTATGTTTTAGGTTAAGGACACAAGGCGGACACATTGTAGGATGTGTTACTTGTATGCCCTGCAAAGTGGAACTTAGGCCTGTAGCGTCGTGCGACACGTCGATTCTCTTTTTACAAACGTTAGGGCTTCAAAATTAAAAAAAAAGGATTGACATTCATTCGACAGGTCATGTGATCAAGCTGTTGATACATTTTGCTAGATTTCGAAGCGTTAATTAAAAAATGCGTTTATAATTGGACCTTTGAAACCTGCTATCTTTCAAAGACGGTCCGGGACGATGACAGTTTTTTTTAATTGTACATAAATAAATAAACAGTATGCTAATAGTAAAGCAATATTGTAAAAGTAACAGGGTATCCGAAAGCAATGACCGCAGATCTAGGTGGAAAGTTCTTGTCGACACAAATTAATCAAGTCCAAACACAAGGTAACTGTTGTAAACCGTTAAAGAGTTCTCTCGTGTGTGTTGTGACTCCATCATCAGATCGACTCCAGACCTTCATAAAGTTGTAGTGCTTTTAAGTGGTTAATGGAAAAAATATAAAACGCTAACGATTTTTGAAAGTTCCCCTCGATTTCTCCAGGATCCCATAATCTGATCCTGACATGATTACTTTGGGACCAACTGGAAAACATAGCCTCTCAAACGAAAAAAGAATTTTTCAAATCGGTTCGGGCGTCTTCGAGTAATAGGTGAAAATACATAAAAAGAAAAGATTCCGACGAATTGATAACACCACAGGCGGACAAGCCTCAGCCTCAATAGCTAACGGTAAGAGCGGTCGGACTCATTACCGAGGGGTGGTGGTTCGATCCCCGCCCCGTTGGTCTATTGTACCCACTCCTAATACATTCTTTACCGTCTAGTTGGACGGTATGTTGGTCATATTTAAAAGATAGGGCTTAATTTATTCTTTATTCTTTTAAAAAAAATAGAACTTTCAGCTTTTATGAAATTATATGTATTGCCTAGTTATATATAGGTAAGCGTATTGTAATATAGAGAACACGCGCCTGGTTTATTAAAAGTTCAATATAATATTACTTTGTATGTAAACTCATAAAATCTAATTTCGCGTCGTCCTACCTATGTGCTCGTCACAAAGGGACGCCGCCAATTGTGGTCTAAATGAGAAAAGTTTTAACCGCATCGGATTTGTAACGGCTGTCTGTTCAACTCTTGACTGCTAAGTGCACTTTTATATTTCTAAACTTACAAATATTTGTTTTTTTATCAGACTTCAAAAAGAGGAGGAGGTTCTCAATCAATGCGTATGTTTCTTTTTTCAATGTTTGTTACCTCATAACTGCGTCATTTATGAACTAACTAGCTGACGCCGCGCGGTTTAACCCGTTTGGTTCCCTTACCCGTAAGAAAACGGGGATAATTTATAGCCTATAGCCTTCCTCGAGAAATGGGCTATCTAACACCATTAAGTCCCAGAGGCTTGTGATTCCGGATGCAGGTTTTAGGGATCCCTTCCGACTAGCCAACACTCACCATTCACTGCTCAAGCTATTCTCTCCACCTATTACTAATAACCCATAAAAATTACACAACAAGAAATAGATTTTTAATTTTTTTTTTGTTGGAAAGAGTATTATTTCAGATTGGTCCCATTTTATTTTCATAAAAATCGGTTTAGTAATTTTGTGCTAAAATCAAAATAACTTTAAACGTTTTTGAAGTCCATTTTTAAGTTAAAAATATCTTGCTTACGTACGTTACGTTACGTTCTTTCAGTTCATCATAGAGAGACAAAACAGACAGATAGACACACGCCGAGGACTTTGTTTTAGAATATGTACGCACAGATATATCTATTTGTAAAGCTAACAGAACTGATTGAATGCGAACAGTAAACCCTTTACCGAATTACGTGTTACGGGATTAACGTAGTACAGTGAGATAAACGGATTAACATTTTAGATCACTACATACAACACGTTTGACAAAATTCATCATTTTAATCATTATCACCAATTCGGCTCATTGCTGAGCTCTAATCTCCTCTCAGAATGAGAGGGGTTAGGGTACCACGCTGGCCCAAAGCGTATTGGTAGATTTTTTTTATTCTCTACAAGTTAGCCCTTGATTACAATTTTACCTGATGGTAAGTGATGATGCAATCTAAGATGGAAGCGGGCTAACTTACTTGTTAGGTGTAGGTACATAATATGAAATCCCTTTCGGTTTCTACATGACATCGTAAAGGAAGGCTAGATCGCTTGGCGGTACGTCTTTGTCGGTAGGGTGGTAACAAGCCACGACCGAAGCCACCCACCAGCCAGACCTGGACCAATTAAGAAACCCTCAATCGTCCCAGCCGGGGATAGAACCCACTACTTCCGTCTTGAAAATGCACCGCGCATACCACTGCGCCACGGAGGCAGTCATCAATTTTCACAAACGCAAAGTATTAAGAAAGTTCTTTGGTATGCAGGTTTCCTCACGATGTTTTTCCTTCAGCGTTTGAGTCACGTGATATTTAATTTCTTAAAATGCACACAACTGAAAAGTTGGAGGTCACTACGTGGTAGTAACACGGTTACTTTGGTTTGGTACAGTATACAGTAGTGCAGGTAGAATAACCTTTTACCTCTACCAAGTCCACTTCCATCATCACTGCATCGTCACTTAACATCAGGTGAGATCAAGCAACTTGTATCAAAAATAGTGGCAAGTTTTAGTCTTCTGAACTGTTTTAAGTTTCAAAGTTGCAGTTAGTGAAAATAGCATGAACCGTGGGGATACATTGACCGTAAAATAGGATTACAGTGACGTAATTGCCGTGTTCTGAGCTGTGTAACGCGAGGCAGCTAGCGGGTGCTCACTGCAAAACGAGTACTCTTTATTTTCTTTCGTATTTAGTTTATTTACTTTTTTCACATTAGCAACCCATATTCGGCTCACTGCAGAGCTCGAGTCTCCTCTCACAATGAGAGGGATTAGGCCAATAGTACACCACGCTGGCCCAATGCAGATTGGCAGACTTCACACACGCAAAGAATTGAGAAAAATCTCAGGTGTGCAGGTGTGCAGGTGTGCAGGAATCCACACCCTCCGGCATCAGAGGCACAGGTCATATCCATTGGGCTATCATGGCTCAATACTTACTATTACTTATATTATTATACTTAGACTTAATTTCTTGATTTTTTTTTCAGTTTTCATACTACTGTCTTTTTTAGAGTTCCGTACCGAAAGGATAACAGAAGCCTAATTAATTAATTAATAAGAATTCATTGTCCGTCTGTCACCCACCTGACACCCGAGATTTCATCCGCCCTTTGACCTGTTTAATTCGGCCCTATATAAACTACCTCCCTGCCAAATATCATCTCTATACGTCAAGCGGTTTTCGATATTTCGTGATGTGTAAACTTCCGCTTTTTAATGTAAATGTATAGATAGTACGGAACCGTTTATACGGTTTTATGCCTACATTAAGTGGTGTATAGTGCTACAACAAATTTCCAACTGCATCAATCCTATGGGATTCAGGACAAATTGGGAGCTTGCATCTTTGCCTCTGCGGATCTCTTTCAAGTTGCCAAGTCTACGTGTCTACGACACCTTCGTCTATATATAATTGTTTCCTTCATTGTTTGTTAAAATTTTCTCCTACAAAAAAAAAAACGACAAAATAGTTTTCCAATTTGTTTTATAATAAAAACACGAACTTTTTCAACAATACGTTTTCCAAAGTGATTGAATGGGAAATTGGTAAACTTTTAAAGAATTAAGAGATTACTGATTACTGCAGCGAGGAAATTAACACTTTTAGCGGTATTTTGTAGGCAAATGGAGCGAAAATATAATGCTGCACTTAACTATAATAATTACCCTGGCTACATGAGGTTTAGTGATACCCCTGATAGTATAACGTGAGGTCGATATGACTCACATCTGATTTATATCTAATATCGTTATTGTTATTTGATATTGTAATTTATTTTACGGTAATAATGATTCTACACTAGTCTACGAATAAAAATAAAAATTGCTTTAAATTTCGATATCGATCGATATCAACCCGTATACGGCTCACTGCTGAGCTCGAGTCTCCTCTCAGAATGAGAGGGGTTAGGCCAATAGTCCACCACGCTGGCCCAATGCGGATTGGCAGACTTCACACACGCAGAGAATTAAGAAATTCTCTGGTGTACAGGTTTCCTCACGATGTTTTCCTTCACCGTTTGAGACACGTGATATTTAATTTCTTAAAATGCACACAACTGAAAAGTTGGAGGTGCATGCCCCGGACCGGATTCGAACCCACACCCTCCGGAATCGGAGGCAGAGATCATATCCACTGGGCTATCACGGCTCTTAAATTTGCGTTACAGGTATTTTAGTAAAAACGTATTTTTTTGGGTAATAATCACATCCTTTTGAACAAATTAATGTTTTTTTTATAAATGTAAATAAAAATATGCATGCAAAACCAATATAAGAACTTCTAAAATTTCCAATATTCTGATTCTATTCTATTCTAAAATGTAAAAGAATCAGACGGAACTTTTCGAGTGTGAGTCGTTTTGACTCACGTTGTATTTCCAGGGTTAAATATTTATGGTCAACATTGGAGGGTTAAGTAATAAGTATTAAAACGGAAGATGCACGTTCCTACATTTACGTAGGCGTTTACCCTCAGAGCAAGTTTGAACAGCAAAAGGGGAATTGAATCCGTAGGTGTGATATGCTAGCGCGTAATAGGAAAACTTTTAGATTATGACTGTTCTAAGAACTACTCGTAGTCACCCGTGACTTTGCACGCGATTATTTTATGATTTCCATAAGATTAAGACCCGCTAGTTTTATGTTAACACTTTCGCTGAGGCTCTGATTTTTCTGTACTTTCCTCTGGTGCGGTACGAAGTTCCTTGAACTTATACTAAAACTTTATGTAGTGCGGTACGAGGTTAATCGACCTCGTACCTCAGCGAACTGCGCAGCGCGAAGCGCAGTGTTAAACTATGTGCAATGTCCGCTTTCTGCGGAAATTCTATTTTTTACAAATCTCGCGGGAACCATGTATTTTCCGTGACAAAAAAATAGCCGTTGTTCTGCCTCAATGTCCAATTTATCTTTATACTAAATTTTAACCAAATCGGATCAGCAGTTTAGCCGTGAATGTTTTTCACGGCAGACAGACTTTTGCATTTATAATATTAGTATGGGTTTGTTTGAAAACGAACGAAAACAGAATTCTTTTCTCTTTTTGGTATAGATTTTAATATTACGCCAATATGTTACGTAACTTCCGGGGTCAAGCCGAGTACCATACATAAGTGGTAATATCATGAACGAAATCTCATATTCGATTCTGCGGCGCAGGTGTGAGTGAAGCTTAATGGACTTACAGCCAATGAGGACAAGACCTGCGTGATATAAAAACTTTTATTATAAAAAAATAATAAAAACTTTTATTATAAAAAAAATTTAGGACTTTTTTCCTATCTTAAGTACGTAGGTAAGTTAGTATGTTTGGCAGATTTTTATGATGACCTTCAATTGTCACAGTAAAAATGAATTTTATTACCATAATTTCTACATAATATCATGAGAAATCATGACCTCAGTCAATAGTCACATAGTTTCATTCGTGGCAACCTTTCGGTAGATATACCCTTATAGTTTGTTCTTTAAAAGTATTTTTCGAGGGGTCGGTACGAACTTGACTCCATTGTGTAATAGGTAATATTTTATCCCCGTACATTTTTACATTAAAAAATTTTTACCTATTGATCACTTTGAAAAAGGTGCTGAGCCTAATTTTGAAGTTTTATTTAATAAAAAAAGAATTATCAAAATCGGACTACACTTTAAAAAGTTATGCGTGGTTTACAATTAATGGGTATACAATTAATCAACCCCTGTTTACCTACCCTTAGAGTTTTCTTTTTCAATTTTATATGGGACCTAATTCGAAATATACCCATTCTAATAAAAAAATATATGAAAATCGGACTAATTCAATAAAAAGTTAAATAAAAAAAATACAAGTCGAATTGTTAATCTTGTCTCTGTTTTTCGTCGGTTGAAAATTTGGTAGGTCTGGGTATTACAGACTCCGTTTTGTAAGAAACCTTTTCGTAAATAAAGTCATTCGACGGCGAGCCGACTGCTTAATTAAGATAAGGCACGAACACCTCTTTAATTGCGTTTGTAACCAATAATTAACGTCTGTAAAGAAGCTAACCTTAAAATGTTAAATTAAAGCCGAAATTTGGTAATTGAGTTGCTATTTAATAAAGTGAGTAAAGAGCCTCTTCAATCTAATAACTCCCGTATATAATAGCGCCCTTTTAAAATTGACAACAGATTGTTTTTATGCTTCATGCAGTGCCCAGATATTTTATATTGGTAGATTACAAACGAAAATGGTGCAATAGTATAAAATATCAAAATATTCTTTTCCTACAAAATTGTATGCCACGCCACTGTATTTAATTAGCCAATATGACACTCAATCTTTTCTGCCACGCAGCTTTACCTCATGGCGCCGCACGAGACCTACCATTCATGTTAAAAATGACTCTATCTATTCGGTATTCGACTACTAGTTGAAGGGGAATGGGAATATTGTTTATATTTGAAATATATGGTAAATATTAAAAAAAAAACCGTGTGCGTTTTGGGACTAACTATAATAATATATAACATAAACTATTAAATTCCTTTCATTAATTAAATCTAATTGAAAGTGTGTTTCCTCGCAAATGTGTTGTAAACGTCGTATGACATACGTGCGCTTTGATAATTACAGCCTCTGCTTCCTTACTATAGCTCTTGCCTTTGGCTCGAGCTGCAATATTACTTCGGCTGTAATTTTCAATTTACCGCATTACCGCTTACTTACCGCTTACACTTACCGCACTACATTATATCATAATGTAGTGATTTATCTCTAACGTTGATTTTTACGTACAGAGTTTTTATAGAGATATTGAGAGTTTGAAAGCTTTCAAACTCTCAACGTGCAAGTTTCGTTTTCCGCAAGAACTTTATATTAGCTCACTTTACAGCATGGTCTACAGGTAAAACACACCAAAAACTCATATTATTCTGTTCTATTTTTGCTTTTACAACTTTACAAAGACGGTAAAATAGTAAATCAAATAAATTTATTTTATGCAGCTACCTCTCTGCCAATTATAAAATCTAGGAAGTGCTTATTATGACTTTATAAAGGACTTTGCGGCTGCCACGCGGTTTTAACTGTGTAGTATCGTACTCGTGAGAAAGCGGATCTATACAAAATAGCATAAGTTGTTAACTGATTATGTAGCTACCATCAAACGCCCGTGACTTCGTTCGCGTGGATTTCAGTTTTCCACATTTACCGGAATGAAAAGTAGCCTATGTGTTATTCCAGGATATTATCTATCGTCATTACAAATTTAAGCCAAATCAGAGTAATAGTTGTGGCGTTAAAGAGTAACAAATATCCATAGAAACTTTCACGTTTATAATATTAGTAGGATTAGCTATTTTTGATGAAAAAATGTTTAAAATCGATTTTGAGGTTTTTTTAATAAAAAAAAACAAACAAACAACCCTAATTAAATCAGTGTCGCATTAAGAATCTAAGTCTTAATTATACAGTATGGTAGTGTTATATCTACAGTACTTTATAAAACTTGTTTTGTAAGAATATTATATGTAGGTACGTAATGAAACATAAAGAATTTAGCCTTATAATAAACCAGCATATTTTGAGAAATAACCCGACGCTATGTTATAAATTTTTTACGAAGGGCATATCTGTTCACGGCTCGAATTATGAAAGAAATGTCATTAATCATCTAAGAGGAAATCCTTTCTCGTTGCCAGGAGAAAAGTGCCTCATTTGTGTAAGACGAAAATATTGCAGCAGTTAGTTTTAGTAATTCAAGTTTTAAGTGTTTATGAGGCTTAAAGATATCTTGATGTTCATGTCGTCTTCATCATCATCATTAACAACCTATATTCGGCTCACTGTTGAGCACGAGTCTGCTCTCAGAATGAGAGGGGTTAGGCTAATAGTGCACCACGCTGGCCCAATACGGCAGACTTTACACACATAGAGAAATAAGAAAATTATTCTTAGGTATGCAGGTTTCTTGACGATGTTTCTCCTTCATTGTGATATTTAATATCTCATCTTCATTATCATATTTAATGGACAACTGCATAGCCAGTAAGCCTTGAATGCGTCGAAACGAAAGAGGAATATACATATTGTCGACGAATAGCGACAGGGTTGAAAATGTCGCTATCTCTATTTGTCGATATTTATCTTTATCTTGTCTTAAGATATGTCGTGCTGAGCATCTTAGATTTACTGGTCTCTTTTCTTATAGGAGATGTGTTAGAACTTTGACCCACCACGCTGCTCTAACGCAGGTTAGCAGGCCTCATCATCTCATCAGCTAAAGGGCGTCCACTGCAGGACATTGGCCTTTTGTAGGGACATCCAAACAACGGTCAGTGTTTTGTATCTTCGGTTCATAAACAAAGGTTTACCCAATACTGACCACGCTGGGCATGCGAATACAAAGACGGCTAGCTCTAGCCGTCTTTGTATTCGCATAGCTTGCAAAAATACTGCCCGAGTATCGTCAGTCCGTCTGCAGGATGCACCACGAGCAGGTGAGGTTGGCAGATGGGGAGAGTGACTGGTACTAGCCTAGTCTCACACCTGTTTAGCAGACGTAACTAATAATATTTAGCACAAACCCATCTCATGATCAAAAGCCGATGAGACGATAAAATTAACTAGGTTATATTTTCTTTCACGGTCAACCAAATATATATTTAGACAGAACAAGTAGACAACAAAAAGTAAAAAAAAAAAGACGTAGACAACACATATTATTGATTTGGTCACTGTAAGGTTTACCTTACCTTACTATAAGATAAGCAAATCACTGGCTCATGCCTACACTGGTATGGCAAGCAGACCTCACACAACCACTCCGGTCAAGCGCCGGTGACAGACTGTCCCTTTGCCCCCACTACCATTGTACATGAGATAGTGTATGTAGTATTGTAGGTATCTATTTAGTAGGCACAAACACTACAGTCACTATAAGATGTTGTTAGGTCAGCTAATTACGTAATAACTTGATACAGGAGGTCCCTTTATTACGAACTGAATAAAGTAACCGATTTTGTTACAACAACGTGGATCTCAAAACTTTTTACGGAAGGACAATTGAGTTGCGAGAATTGGTTTATTTTACATGTGTTGTTTTTGATGGCATTATGTTTAATTTAAAGGTATATATAGATAAGTATTACAGCCAATAATAATTTGATACTATACGTGCCTACAAAATCACTGCGAAAAGCTATCCGAATTTAGCGACTTCACTCAGCGCACACATGCACAATTTTGTGATTACTTACATTATATATTTATGTATAAATAGTTTTTACACTTCCTAAACATACAACTCGACATTGTAGAAAATATTTAGGTATTATATGTTTAAATAACTTTCGTCGTTTACTAAGCGACTAAATGAAATTAATGCACATTTTGTCCGCCTCAGTTTTGATGCGCCTATCTCTAGTATAATATCATTGGTTACAGCCGAATAAAAGCAATTAATTAAAATGTCTATTGTCTCTCTCCCCTTAAAGTTTTCCAATGAATAAGTGGCGATATATAGTTATGCTGGCGCCGCTTGGACCAGGCTAGACGACTCATCCATTTTATATGAGCGTATATTATGAGTATACATGCACCTAAACATTTTATAATAATAGGTGTACCTATTAAATTAGAGATTTTATAATGGGGATGATGACTAGGTTTGAATATATTGATTTTTATGATACATTCGGGTAAATAAGATCAATGTTAACTAATTTAAACAAAAAAAGCAAAGGTCTGGATATTTGCAAAATAAATAAGATTATGAAATTTCAAAATCTATTAATTTTTTTTTATCGTAATCAGATGAAAATTCATACAGTTTTAGCTTCCTTACATTAAATGTGACATTTTTCAATAAATGAACTATAAACATAAACGCACAAATAATAAAGATATTAGCAATTTTGTTTCAACGCCCATACAAATCTAATCTTTGTGTATGGAGCGTTTTTCAGGGATCCACGGCAGTGCCGCAAATCTGACTCTTTAAACCCCTGTAGCTCCGATAGTAATGATCGCAGATATCCTGTTACTTTTAGAAAATTGCTTTACTATTAGCATACTCTTGATTTATATACAATTTAAAAAACTGTCATCATCCCTATTAGCATTTTCAGATTTTTGAATGAATGACGCGCAATTTTAAATTCACCTATCTACCTAGTACCTACTTTTGATTAGAAAATGAAAAAAAAAATTATATTTTAATATTTTCCTATAAATCTTCATTATTCTATGTAAATATACATTTGTATCCTACAAATAAAAGTAAACTTATAAATGCAAAAGTTTGTATGGATGTTTGTTTCTCGATAACGTCGCAATTACTGAACCGATTTGGCTGAAATTTGAAACGAAGATATATATATATATATATATATATATATATATATATATATATATATATAATACCCTGGATTAACATATAGTATATTTTTTATTTTCATCTCGGAAAGTCCATGGTACCCGCGGGATTTGTGGAAAACTGAATTCCTCGCGGACGAAACGGCGTCCACTAGTAGGAAATATGTTCGACCAACACTGCTTTCCACCATTCCAGGACCTTGGGATCGTCGAAACATCCATTGACTCTATGCTCCACCCAGTGTAACTTAAGCTTGCGACTCGTTGAGCTATGTCGGTAACTAATAAAATTAGTTAGGCTTCGGCCGTGGCTAGTTACCAGCCTAACGACAAAGACGTACAAAAAATTTTGCGTTCCGATACGATGTCGTGTAGAAACCAACAGGGATGTGGATTTTTATCTTACTCCATACAAGTTAGTCCAATTCCATCCAAGATTGAATCATCACTTACTATCAGGTGCGATTGTGGTCAAGGGCTAACTTGTAAAGAATAAAAAAAAAGAGTTTTAGATAATTAGGCTGTGTATCTCCCACTTGTGTTTTGTCTGTTAAATATGAGACACCCTGTATATATAATGGCTGCAATCACAGAAGAGAACTCTAAAGAATTAATAGATGTTATGTTATCAACCCATTTTCAGCTCACTGCTGAGCTCGAGTCTCCTCTCAGAATGAGAGGGGTTAGGCCAATAGTCCACCACGCTGGTCCAATTCGGATTGGCAGACTTCACACACGCAGAGAATTAAGAAAATTCTCTGGTATGCAGGTTTCCTCACGATTTTTTCCTTCACCGTTTGAGACACGTGATATTTAATTTCTTAAAATGCACACAACTTAAAATTTGGAGGTGCATGCCCCGGACCGGATTCGAACCCACATCCTCCGGAATCGGAGGCAGAGGTCATATCCACTGGGCTATCACTGCATATTAATAGATATTCGCTTTTAATTTTTAAACGCAGACAATGTTTTCTTTTTTATCCTAAAGTACTATTTACAGAGCGTGAATTATAGTTTAGAATAGTAAATATATCGATAAGTAAATAGCACTGCTTGTGTCAGCTAGCTGTTAGCGAAGCCACAACTACCGAGATAACAATGCCAAAAACTCAAAAGCTTTTGCCCTATATCTTTCTTTTGCACGGCCGACTTAACGAGACACGTTTACTTTTGTAAAAATAATCGCCGTAATGAGGGATGTGCAATGTACATAAATAGTAAGCAGTTGTGGTAGAAGTGAATTCTAAGAGGGTTGAATTCAAAAATATGAACGACATTTAATGCTAATCGAGCCGTCACGTAAACTTACGTAGAAAGTGTTTTGTCGGACCTGGGTGACGATATCGCATGGGATCTTCGCCTTTTCGCGGATGATAGCAAAATAAATATATATCTATTCATGATGAACTTCCGCAAAGTAATGCCTGCTACTATACAATATTTTATTTATTTGTTACGCCTTCAGGCCCAAACCATTAAGCTGATTTTGAATAATCTTTCACCAATGAAAAGCTACATTATTAGCAAGTACCATAAACTACATATTATCCCTGTATAATCACAGGAACGGAAACCACACGGGATAAACAACGGGGCGGTCTCTAATATACAACTCATGCACATGTAATGAGTTAATATTACCGGCGTACTACGTAGTTACAGTGACTTGTATGCAATGAAAATGCATGCAGGGAGCTAAATCTAATCTGAGTGGTGTATTATATCGAGCAGTATGGTAAGCTAAAGCTAAATCCCGCTTCCAGAGTAAACCAACAATACAAACGTGTTTGGCAAGCACAATAGAATCTTAGTTAGAATATCGATCTCAAAATGACATGCTGCCCAAAATGGCATGTAATCTATGGAAAATAGACGTTCATATCGTAGAATGGCTGTCTCATTGGATCAGTGGTTAACCAATATATATTCTTTATGTAGCTTTTGATCAAAAGGTTCCGGGTTTAGTTCCTGAGTCGGGCTAAGAGATGTTGATGGTTTTGTTCTTGTAAGGAATTCTCGGTAAAAATTCTTAGCTGGAAGTTGGGAAGTTGGTTGTGTAACTCTGTGTCTCAAAGAGCATGGTAAGCCGTTGGTCCCGATTATTATTATTAACAACTGATTGTAATTTTCACAAAATCCCACGATAGCACCGCCGCATTGGATCTGCGTAATGTGTCTGAGCTCTAAATAGACCATAATAGACTAACAATAACATTTTTTCTTTCGTTTTTTTTTTAAATGATTTATTAGTATTATTTTTCTTTTAGTATGATTAATACTCGTATTATTTAAATAAGCATAAAAAATTACTTTATATTATAGTAGCGGACGCCCGCGACTTTGTAAACGCGACGTCCGCGAGGAATTCAATTTTCACAAATCCCGCGGGAACCATGGATTTTTCCGGGATGAAAAGTAGCCAATGTGTTAATCCAGAGAGAAATCTATTTCCATTCCAAATTTCAGCCAAATCGCTTTAGTAGCCGCGGCGTAAAAGAGGAACAAACATACTTACACACTTACACGCTTTCACACTTACATACAAACTTTCGCCTTTATAATATTAGTGTGATTTGTTTAATGAATCATTACTTTAAGTTCTACATATTAATTTCTCCCTATAAAGAAAAACATTGCTAGAAATTCTTCTCAAAATAAATCATGTTATACCCGCTTAAGCGAAGTTTAAGAGCTTAATGGTCTGTATAGTAGACAGTTGTATTTAATGGACGACTAGCTGTCGTTAATTTTAATTAATCAGGATCTACTTGTATTTATTTATATTTAAACTTCTTTAGTTCAGAAGTAAGAAGAGTTAAGATTTGACTTTTTGTGTGTTTGTTTGCTACGAATAGGCATGATTCTTTCAAAAATGGAAAGCTACATTATCAACGAGTAACATATGCTTTATTATTATACGGGAATAGGTTCTTCCGCGGAGGGACGGCTAATATTTTATTGTAAATCTTGTAATTCAAAGTTTTCCAAAATATGCCATTGGTTCATTTATATTACGCAAAATTCAAATCGATTTTTTTGGTTATGACGACTTGACGAAATTGCTGAATAGTTATTTTCATTCTCAGTAAACATTTTAGTAATAGGTAAGATGTTTATTGCCTAAAATTTCTATTCCAAATAGCGTTACCGAAAACGGCAGCAATTTATAGGTCACATTTCGTTTCGATGCTATTGAAACAAATAGGCAATATCGCGCGAGGAAAACTGGGCTTACATAAAACGAAAGTTATGGAAATAACAAAGATCAGCGCTGTTCAGTTATTGTTGTTCTCTATCCTTGTTACTTGTGCTTTATTAATATTTAAGTGAGATTTTTTTATGGAAAAAGATATTTTTTTGTCTGATTTTTCTATAGACATTATTTCTTAAAAGACGGGGAATATTCTTAATTGAATTGCCAAGATATTACGTTTAAATGAATATTGTTTTACTGAGTTGCGTAAAATTTTCTATAGCTAAACATCTTTAAAAATAGCTTAACACGTTCGCTGCGGTACGAGGTCAATTGACCTCGTACGTCTAGTTGCTTCAAGAGTTACGGGGTCGATGGACCGGCAAATATTTTTTCAAAAATAAGAATAACATACCTAATCATAACTAATACACAGGGATATCATCGTCATCGCTACTATAGTATAGTACTATCATACTATAGTATAGCCCTATCATACTATACTATGATCACCTGTGATGATGATAACGACGATATCCCTGTGTATAAATGCTTTGTTTTATAAATTAAGTTTGAACAAGGTACATACTACTATACCTACTGTAACAAACAAATCTACGCTTGCATTTATTATAAATTAAAATTATATATTTGGACGCGGTTTAATTCCGGTGTAATTTATGCAGGCAATTTGTTTATTTAATAAGGCTAAACTGCTGTATCAAATATTTGCATTGCCAACCTAGCGCTGTCATTAATTATTAATCTTTAGTATTGATTGTATTAATATACTAGTAGATGCCGCGCGGTTTCACCCGCGTGGTCCCCTTTCCCGTATGAATACAGGTATAAAATATAGCCTATAGCCTTCTCGATAAATGGGCTATCTAACACTGAAAGAATTTTTTAAATCGGACCAGAAGTTTGTGAGATTAGCGCGTCAAACAAACATCGATATAAATCGTTAGATGGCCCCTCCTTATTAAAGAACGGACAATTGTATGTCATTACCCAAAGACGTGCACGCACATCTTATATTAGTACCTAACAAGCGCATGCTGAGTGGACGTGGACTTATATAAATATTTACTGTTTTTTCTTGTTTACTCCCTTAATTATACCTTTGTTTTCATTTTAGAAGTGTAAAAACACAAGCCACAACATGAATAAATAGAAATTTGTTACGAGTGATGACGTACTCAATGTTTCAAACCAATGACAATTCCGCGACGCTTTGAGGTCCATCTAACGATCTACGATCGATGCAAACAAACAAACAAACTCTTCAGCTTTATTATATTAGTATAGATTGATTTTATTCATTTAAAAGCTTTTACTTAGCTGTAGGTTCTTCTAATTATTACCTTTGTTTGGTCAATTTATTCTCTATATATTATTGTGACAAACTTCTTACTGAATAATAATATTTTTCTTTGTGTGGCATGCACAAAGTACCTATCTAAGTAGGTATTTACTAATTGTACAAAATGTATTTTTTTTTCGTAAATAACATACAGGTTTGTAATGAATCCTGTAGTCAGTTAGTTTTTGTATTAATGAACTGAGTGCCTAGTGGGAGTTTTCAATGTTTTTATAATGTTACTATCGCGTTAACGTAAACGCAAATTTATATGGAATTGAAACAGTTGTGCAGCAGTGCCACTAGATGGCATTGTTTCAATTCCTTAGAAATTCGCGTTTACGTGAACTTGATCGTCACAGTATCAAACTGCCACTAGGCCCGCTGCAAGTCACTATTCTCTTTCTAGTCCTTTCTTTGAAATTGTCGGCCGCTTTTTGCAGTGGTTAGTGGCCCTGCTTTCTGCATCCACGGTCGTGGGTTCAATTCCCACAAGAGAATATTTGTGTGATGAGTTTATAAATGTTTTCCAGTGTCTGGGTGTATTTATACATGAAGTATTTATGTAAAATAGTATATCAATATATATTTATATGATAAAATCCGCTGTCTTTGTACCCAAAAGAAAAGCTTACTTTGGGTCTACTTTGACGACGCAGAGATAAAAAATATGAGGATATAGTTAATGGATTTTTTTTAATTTAACTCAAAATATACTCGACCGAGTTAAATCGTAACAAATAAACAAAACAAACAAAAAAACTGAATAACAAAAACCCCATGCCAATCAAATACGATCGCGAATATGCCACGATATTTTTGAAAATGTACGTTTTATTACAAACACACACGGGTCAAAATAAATACAGAACCTGTTTTTGGAGTAACCTAATAAACCAATAAATTATGTCGTTTTATTCAAATCGACTAGTATGTAAAGATAAAGTAAACTGGAGATATTTGTAAAGAAAATGGAATACTGAGTATGTAATAAAAATTAGTCTTCTTTTTTTCTTGAAATGCTTAACAAAGCTTTTATGAATAAAGCTTCTGCCAATTAATTTACTAAGTGCGCTACGTAATCTTATACGTACGTAATCCATAAATGTAATAAAAACTAAAAGTCACTACGTATTTCTAAATAGTTCTAGAAGGTATAAAGGAACTATTAAATATGGGTAAATAAATAAATAATGGAGCTATTACGAAACCAGTTCAATTTGGGAAACTTAACACTTTCCTTTCATCATTATCAATCTATGTTCGGCTCACTGCCGAGCTCGAGTCTCCTCTCAGAATGAGAAGGGATAGGCCAATCCACCAGGCTGGCCCAATGCGGATTGGCAGACTTCACACACGCAGAGAAGTAAGAAAATTCTCTGGTATGTAGGTTTCCTCACGAAGTTTTTCCTTCACCGTTTGAGACACGTTTAATATAATTTCTTAAAATGCACACAACTGAAAAGTTGGAGGTGCATGCTGCGGACCGCATTCGAACCCACACCCTCCGGTATCGGAGGCAGAAGTCATATCCACAGAGGCTATCACGACTCTACACTTTCCTTTAAAAGCTGTAAATTCTATAACACCGAAGCGACGTGGATTTTGTTTAATTGGATTGGATTTACATTACATCACAGTTATCTCTAGATTCTGATTCTGATTTCTGATCCGATCACGCATAGCTCGTTCCATTGCCCGCTGTGTGACTGTGAGCCTTCTTATCCGGCCCACAGTTAGCGAGGAACTCTCGGAGTCTTTGTTATGGACTGGTGAGATGTCGATAATTAAATTCTGTAATTATCTGGCAAAAATCTTGTTGATGACGCGTTTGAAAAAGAAAGTTACAAACTGATAAGAACTTTCAAAAGGCGTGACAGTTTTTAACTTAAATTAACTTTGCGATGAATACTTTTATGGCAAAACTTGTAAATTATGTAGGTTTTTTTTTTGCAAGTTAGCCCTTGACTGCAATATCACCTGATGGTAAGTGATGATGCAGATGGAAGCGGGCTAATTTGTTAGGAGGAGGATGAAAATCCACACCCCTTACGGTTTCTACACGACATCGTATCGGAACGCTAAATCGCTTGGCGGTACGTCTTTGTCGGTAGGGTGGTAACTAGCCACAGCCGAAGTCCCCAGCCAGACCTAGACCAATTAAGAAACCCTCAATCAGCCCAGCCGGGGATCAACAGGACCAGTCAGGACCTTTGTCTTGCAAATCCACCGCACTTACGAATACCGCAGCGTCACGGAGGCCGTCAATATTTACAAATTACATTACCTACATTATTATTGATATAACTAATATTTACTTGTCCAACTTGTCCACAATAACAGGAGGTGATCGAATCTAAAATCTCACATATTCCTGAACTTTTGAAAACTCTGCAAAATCGTTCTGTAGGCGTATTCACAACCTTTGACGTATGCTATTTGATATAATATATTATTATTGATATATATGATCAATATATATCAATCATAAAATATCATGACTGATATATATTGAGATTCTATGTCATCCGGTGTTTACTGGTGGATATCACACAGTAGGTAAATAACATTTTGTCAATTAATTTGATGTTTACTTCAATAGGTTGATTAAATACCAAAATAGTGATTAGGCCAGCTGAAATTTATCAATACAGTGCAGCATTTAAATCTGGAGGACTACTCTGTGACGATGTTTTGTGTAACTCGCAAGTGCGAGTTTCGAATGCACCTCTATCTTTCTCTTTTTATGGGTATCGTGTTAGACAGAGAGAGAGTGAATTTGAAACTCGCACTTGCGAGTTATACGAAACATCCTTATAGAATAGTTCTTCTGCTCCGAATTTTAGACGCGGTTTTACTAACTGGCCACAGTCAATTAAAATATAATAAAGTATTCACAGCGATTTTTTTTTAATTACTTATCAGACGTCCTCGAACTACGTGATGGAAAAACGAGTTTTTGAATAAAATAGATTGGGAACAATCTTGAAAATTAATTTGAAAATTGTTTCGTGAAAAGAATGGCTTGATGAAATGGCTTTTTCAGTTTAATAAAGTGAATACCCATTACAGTATTATGAGCAATTTAAAACTCATGAATATTTCGTGATAAATATTTAATTTTCGTGTCAAAATTCGTTTTTTGGGAGAGTCGTTTAAGTAAGCCCTTATATTTGTATTATTAGATGTGCATAATTTTATTTATTTGAAGACTCAATACTTAGCGGAAAAACCTTTTCATAAGGAGGACTTCAAGGAGCCAAATCGGAAGCCAAAAGTATGTTTTATTTTCGCCCATTGGACTAATATTAATACAATACTCACTCCTATTAGGAACATAATAACTTTTTAAATTGAATTTGAGGGGATTTGAGAAGATATATTAGTAAGATTATTGTGCCTGATCTCCTAAAAAAATGCTTATCTTGAAAACGTCTTTGTTGTAAAACAAAAAATTTAAAAGGGATATAATTACTGAGTTTTAAATATTGGATAGAAACAGGCGTTACTTTGCGGAAATTCATCATGATTATATAATGATTTATTTATTTTGCTATCATCCGCGAAAAGCCGACGTACCCATGCGACAACGTCACCCAGGTCCGACAAAATACTCTCTTCGTACGTTTCACCCCGAAACCGGAGCATCCTCAGGAGATTCATTGTTACCGAGAATCAACAACGAATGTGCCAAGCTATATCTAAGTATATATTTTTAAACAAAACAAAACATTCTGATCCACACAACTGGCCACATAGAACACGCAAGCGTGGTATTTTTCAGTAAAACCTGATGAAGGTTAACGCGAAAAAATAAAGGTACAGCTGTAAAATGCGGCAGCATTTTTTTGAATCCCGACTAACGAACGAATACAGTATTGTATTGTTTCTGGGAAAGTAAACCTGACCGCAGTGCAAAGGTTAACAATTGGATTTTCAAAATCAACTTGTAGCTGTGTTGTTGTGTTGAGCTGCGCAATACAAAATTTTAGGTGTCAGCGGTAACGTAAGGAGCGCGTCGGCAGTGCATCACTACGGATTTCTCAACCTGGAGTTGGATTTTTGGTAGTATTATATTCCTCGGCGTCGACTACAGTTATTATCATTAACATCCGATTGAGCATTAAAGAATCATAATCACTCTAAGCCCATCAACTCACATTGGTGCAGCGTGGTGGTTTAAGGCTCTATATCCTCTCCAAACGTGGTCGTAACAGCGTTAAAGATGACCAGGTTAGCGATCAACCGTCAACGTCGACCGCCGACGAAATCATTAAAAAAATTGTAACATGGTCATGTTTGATCAAAGTTGGCATCAAAAAAAATTGTGTCACGATCACATTTGATCGAAGATTCGCTTTTAGGAAGATAGCTGAAACTATTGGCATCTGAACAAAAGGAAAACATCACATAACCACTAATAAATAACACTTTTCCAAGGTGGCTGAGCGATGGGTGTCTTGGCTTGGAGTTGACCAAATACGCGATCGACTGACGAATTCTCGCGACTGCTTTGAGATGTTTGAGGCACATACACTGGATTTTTTGTATGTTGTGTGACCATTGATAAAACCTGGGTATTATTACTTTACTCCAGAAACAAAATTACTATCTAAAAGGTGGACACGACCAGGATCTGCTGGTCCAAAAAGGCAGAAGCGATTTTATGCGCTGAAAAAGTAATAACGTCAGTTTTCTGAGATTCGAGGGATGTAATTGGATGTAAATGGATCCGACTTGGTTAGAACTAACTATGGTCCTCAGAAGACGGCTCAGAGTCACACAGCGGGCGATGGAACTAGCTATGCTCGGAGTATCTTTGCGTGATCGAATCAGAAATGAGGAGACCCGCAGAAGAACCAAAGTCACCGACATAGCTCAACGAGTCGCGAAGCTGAAGTGGCAATGCGCAGGCCGACAACATAATTTTTTTTTTAATAATTTTCGTTGTTTACTATATGCGACTGAATGAAATTAAGAGAATGAACCACCTTTTTTCGCTTCAGTTTCGATGCGCTAGTGACATGGATAATAGTATAAAATCATTGGCTGCAATGCAAAAAATGCTTCTTCAGTCTGTAAAATTGAAATGTTTCTTTTAACGAGATATGGCATTGGTCGCATGTAAGGCCTACTGAACGCTCTGCAAGTATAAACAACAAGAACACAGTTAATAACAAACGAAATAAATTTTCGCCAAACAAATTGGCCCACTTACAAAGTTATAACAATCATTTTTTGCTTATTTTATTGCTTTATCTAAAAATGAATTTTTGCGTAACGACTTCCTTTCTTCTTCTTTAGTATATACTTCTTATAAGTGTGATTTATTATATTATTACTAACAAAATGTATGAGAATGACAGATCTGTGTGCCTAGTGGGTGTTTTTAATGTTTTCATACTGTTATCATCGCGTAAAGTAAACGCGAATTTATATGGAATTGAATGAAGTGTGCAGTAGTGTCACTAGATGGCGCTGTTTCAATTACTTAGAATTTCACGTTTACGCTTACGCGACCGTCACAGTATCAAACTGCCACTGGGCCCTTCGATCGACAACTTGATCACGTGACCTGGCGATAGTGAATGTCATTCCCATACATTTTTTTAATTTTCGAAGCGTTAGCGTTTGTAGAAAGAGAATCGCCATGCCACGTGGCTACAGGTACTTACTTGTACATATATATTCTGTGGTCGTGTCTGCTAGATTTACTTTGGTGATATTGGAGTGTGGGTTAGAGAGAAACTATTTATTTATCTAGAAGCTTAGCTGCAAGTTTCGAGCCAAAACTTTATCTACGTGGAATATACGGCTCTCCTGAATCGTAAACACTTTTGACGACTTCCCTGACGCATTTGATTACTTTACTTTACCGAAAAGTTCTCTGTTTGATGCCTCGGGTCTAATTTGAATTTGCTCTGGTATTTCTAGGTGGCTAGCCGTGGCTAGTTAATCACTGGCCAAGAGCTTTAGTGTTCTGTTAAGATGTCACGTAAAAGCCAAAAAAGGGTTAAATTTTGTCTATTTTTGGGCGTGTTTTTGGATTTAGATAGAGTGATAAGGCAAACAGTTAAGCGTTTGGCATAATTAGGGGTGTGGAGAGAAACTATTTATTTAGCTAGAAGCTTAGGTGCAAGTTTCGAGCCAAAACTTTATCTACGTGGAATATACGGCTGCCCTGAATCGTAAACCCTGTTGACGACTTCCGTGACGCATTTGATTGCTTTACTTTACGGGCAAGTTCTCAGTCTGATGCCTCGGGTCAAATTTGAGTTTGCTCTGGTATTGCCAGGTGGCTTGCCGTGGCAAGTTAATCGCTGATCACGAGCTTTAGTGTTCTGTTATGATGCCACGTAAAAGCCAAAAAAGGGTTAAAGTTTGTCTATTTTTGGGCGTGTTTTTGGATTTAGATAGAGTGGTAAGGCGGACAGACAAGCGTTTGGCTTGATTAGGGGTGTGCAGAAAAACTATTTATTTATCTAGAAACTTAGCTGCAAGTTTCGAGTCAAAACTTTATCTACGTGGAATATATGGCTGTCCTGAATCGTAAACACTTTTGACGACTTCCCTGGCGCATTTGATTGCTTTACTTTACCAGGAAGTTCTCAGTTTGATGCCTCGGGTCAAATTTGAGTTTGCTCTGGTATTGCCAGGTGGCTAGCCGCGGCTAGTTAATCACTGGTCACGAGCTTTAGTGTTCTGTTATGATGCCATGTAGAAGCCAAAGAAGGGTTAAAGTTTGCCTATTTTTGGACGACAATCGTTTTTTTTATTTTAATCTTATCTTCTTTTATTTTTTAATGTTAATTTAGACCTTAATTACAATTTCACCTGATGGGAATTGATGATACAAACTAAGATGGAAGCGGGCTAACTTGTTAGGAGTAATGAAAATCCACACCCCATTTGGTTTCTATACGACATCGTACAGGAACGCTAAATCGCTTGTCGGTACGTTTTTAAACTAGCCACGGCCAAAACCTCCCACCAGCCAGACCTGGCCCAATTAAGAAAACCTCAATCAGCCCAGCCACGGATCGAATCCAGGACCTTGCTTTTTCGCATTCGACGCAAACATCTAAAAAAAGGAATCTCGTTATCGACTATTCACCAGATTAACCTAACAATCGGATATGTAATTGCCACACATTTTTTTTTTAGTCGAAGAGTTAGCGTTTGTTAAAGAAAATCGAAATGTAACATAGTTATATGCACTGCTGGACTTCCCGGAATAGATTGACTAATTGACTAAACCTAAGTATAAGATATGGGTTGAATTTATTTATATCTCTTCTAAGTTACCCTTCATAACTTAAAGTGCATCGACATCTAACTTTAAGTAGTTACTATTAAAAAATAATGGTTTTCCTAACCACTTAAACCACTCGATGGACGTTTAATTTAACAGTTTAGTGGCTACAATCTTCGAAAGGCAGTCAATTTTGCCAATCCTTGGTCATATTTTGGTGTCTTTTTTCGTGTTGAGTAAGTGCCAATGGCTCCATGTGGGACCATTACGGCGACACCGGGGAGTTTGGGCGAGCGCAGAAGCATCGCCTGATGAGATCTGGAGGCTGAAATAAAGATAGAGGACGGAATGACTCTCTAAGAACGTCTCCTATGAGACTCGGACCTCGGCTTAACCGTGACCTGAGTGAATCAGTCTGGACGCCCCCAAGATCGTGAATTAGAAAACCCACGTCCGAGTGACGTTAGATATCGGGGACTTTTGGTGTGATGAATAACATTTTCACTAGTAATTTATAGAAATATCGACGAAGGTTTTACGATACAGAGCTATGTGGATTTATTGCAATTCATTGTATATTTTAGTCGCCCAATAAAATATGCAGATCAAAGGAATTACTTTTGCTTTTGTACAACTAACATTCTATTTTTTACAAATCTATTTTTGGTAGGTATTCAATTTTAGAGCTTTGTTGATTATTATTATTTAAGATAGTCTTCAGCTTTTGATGTTAGTTTTTTTTTAATAATATTTATTGGTGTCTATCCAACGTGCTCTACAGCTCTGTTATAGGCGAATATATTGTATAGATAGATAGACGTCATTATAGTTGTTCCATTAAACATAAACGCACAAAATATAACAAAATATATATTTGTAATTTTGTTCAGCGATAACGTCATTATAGTTGTTCCTTATAACATAAGCGCACAAAATATAATAAAGATATTTATAATTTTGTTTTTTTGTAATTCTTTCATGTCATGCCACAAAATTGACCATCAAAATCCGTGTAATTCCGAAAGTACCTAATTTATTTATTTATTATTCTAAAAAATACATTTTTAAAGACTAACACGCATGATGCAACACAAACCACAGTTGGTTTTACTGTGAGCTGGTATTATTACCTAAACAATATTAAAAAAAAAAACAAAGAGAAAAAAAGAAATTCCTTTGTTAATACATATAGTAACAGGAACAAATTTTATTATGTTATTTTTATATAACTAACCCCTTTCGGGACTAACATAGCAATTGTGGCGAAGTGTTTAAAATAATGTACTTATGTCCTTACATTTTTAGAATCCTTAATAAATGGTCATGTTTTAAGCTAGATGTACAACTTTGCCTAGAACATTTTTTTTCCAACGTGACCGTTAAAAGTACATACAACAAACAAAACATAAAAAAAGTAATTAGGTCCGTTTTTTGGAACAAACTCACTTTATAGAACAAAAACCCAAAGTTTCATTAGCTGAAACAACTTTTAAAAAACAATTAGCAAGTATAAAATCAACGCTGAAGTAATTTTTAGGATATGGTACGACTAAACTGCACTGAAGGTAGGAATTTTTGTATTTTGTACAAAAACCAATATATCTTAAAAACCCTAAAATTTCGGCTAACATAAATTGCGTCATTTTAGTAGGCCTTGTAGGTATGTCGTACTATTTACGGGATACCCTGTATACAAAAAAAAAATCTGTCCTCATCCCTATTAATTTAGATTGTGCAAGTTCACAAAATGTTTGCATTCCATGTATTACAGGGAATGCAAACATTTCAGGAGGAATAAAACTACCTGTAAATCGGTTCTGAATGTTTGAAAAAATATAGTCTCAGAGGAACCATAAAGTAACTGCCGAGGTGATTCGTCAATCTTCAGTGATGGACGACTTTACTAGCAACTCCTTTTGCAGGCTATATTAAATTATACCTAGGCTTGTTGTCAACCCAATTCTTGATCATCAATAACGTTAATCCATTACATGTTTTTTGACGATTATTACCTACCTAGTAGTTGTGAGTACTTCGTGACAAAGTTCGATGTAGTTTTTTTTCTATGACAAGTTAGCTCTTGAGTGCGATCTTACTTGGTGTTATGTGACGATATAGTCTAAAATGTAAGCACACTTACTTAAAAAAAAGTATAAGATTATGTTTCTATGCGGCGAATTGTTAAATCGCTTGGCGGTACGTGGTAACTAGCTACCTAGCTAACTAACTAAACCAGACCTGAGCTAATTCATCATCATCATCATCATAAGCAACCAATTTTCGTCACACTTTTGAGCACGAGTCTCTTGAGAGGGGTTAGGCCAATAGTCTACCATACTGGCGCAATGCGGTTCAGCCGTTTACCCGTGAAAAGACAGACACACAAACAGACTTACTTTCTCATTTATAATAATAATAAGTATATATATAAGCTTAAAGCTTATATGCTACGCTATATTTAGCACTTGCACTATTTCAAGTGACTTTGTAGGTTGCCTGATAAATAAACTTAATATAAACTTGTATTAATAGGTTAGAAACACTGCAAATGGCTGGAACTTTGAAATCTTTGCCCTCTCCAAGGTTGCGAAGCAATTGTGGCTTAAACTCATACAAATAATAATTCACAAACGATGACGTATGTGAGTCAATTTGTCTTACACAAGTGTTCAAACACACGGACCGTTTGGGAGAGCATTAATTTGACACCGAACAGTTCCTATTAGTTCTCAGCCAAGCTAGACAAGTTTAATAGCAACCAAACGCGATGTATGTCTGTTGATTTCTCTACTTTAATAACAATTGCTAATATACACTCAGAGGCACAATTATCCGTCTATCTTAATATCATCATCATCATCATTATCAACCCATATTCGGCTCACTGCTGAGCTCGAGTCTCCTCTCAGAATGAGAGGGGTTAGGCCAATAGTCCGCCACGCTGGCCCAATGCGGATTGGCAGACTTCACACACGCAGAGAATTGTGAAAATTCTCTGGTATGCAGGTTTCCTCACGATGTTTTCCTTCACCGATTGAGACATTTAATTTCTTACTTTAATTTACTCGCGTCAAATTAATGTGGGCGGATAGTTGTGCCTCTGAGTATTAATTTTAATCTATACTAATATTACAAAGAGGAAAAATTCGATTGAAGATTTTTTTATTTGCAATGAATAGGCTCTGAAACTGTTGGATAGATTTGGAAAATTCTTTCACCATTATACTCCTATATTATCCTCGATGAACACAGGCTATATTATATTCCAAAATTTTTGAAAATGTTTGTTTATGTTTTAGTTTCGTGTAAATAACTATTAAACATTTGAGAAAAGACTTTTTATTTTGACATCAACGATCAGACACTTCTTAACATTCTTTTATAATATATTTTGTATAACCTCGAAAAAATATTCATTGTGGTTAATAATATTAATTTTATTATTATATGATCTGATATTATAACATTATGTACATTCGGTAAAACCATTCACAAAAGCTATTTGTCTAGCCGCACGTTTGAGGCTTTGTGAGCTAAAGTTCACTTTTTATTGCTGGCAGCCTCGCGGAATGATTGGAATTAAAATTTGGATGGCTTCCAGACTGTTGTTTGTATAATAGGTAAAAACACTTTTTTGTAATTTGAACATTGTTAGTACAAATATTAAGGTTTTATGGCATATTGAATAGCTGTAATTTGAACTTTTTGGTATATATGTATAACTTTAACATTTGTATTAACTATGTTAAAATTACAAAAAAAAACATCGAAAAGCTCTATTTAATTCTCAAGCCAATCCCAACAAAATATCTAATAATAATCTACTTAAAGTGGTACACCGGGTGGTAACTAACCATGGCTAATACCTACCGCCGACCAGACCTGAGATCATTTAGAAAATATAAAATCCTAAACTGTAGCGAGGAATCGAACCCCGGACCTTTCAATTGAGAACTATAGTACTACTAACTGCGCCAAAGAGGTTTTAACCGTTTGTTATAAATATTTAGTATTGTATACGTATTTTCTACGAGTATTCTAAAGCTGAAGAGTTTGTTTGTTTCTTTGCTTGAACGAGCTAATTTCAAGAACTACTGCTCTGATTTGAAAAATTCTTTCAGTATTAGATAGCCCATTTATCGAGGAAGGCTATAGGCTATATATTATCCCCGTATTCCTACGGGAACGGGAACCACGCCGTTGAAACCGCGCGGCGTCAGCTAGTAATAATATAAGTGCCACTTTAAGTAGATTAGGCCTTAAAGTTCAAGTTTTACAACGGTGGGGGGGTAATAAATTATCTCCAAGTAGGGAGGTGTACAACTTAAGCCCCTACTAATTTGATCACGAAAGTTTAATGACTTTAGAGATAAGGCTACATGAGTATCTCATAATTATTCACGGTATGATTTTTGCATAGATAGATCCAGTTTTTCAGCTGTTAAGTTAAACGGAAAGTCTAAAAAGCTTCTGTTTTGGCATTTGCTACACTGCGTCGGCGGTTGAGCCAAAATTTCTGCATACTCGTACGTATCCATTATGTTAACATTTTTTTAACCGTCAATAAATGGATAACTTTATAAGTCGTTATGCTCAACAACAAACAAAAAGTCAAAGTTTATTTCGATAGACTGGAGAATTCACTTGTAACAGAACATCGAGCATTCGCCGTTTTATATACGAACTGAACAACGAGCCGAGCCAAGCATAGAGCTAAATATTGCTACGAACATCTTGACACAATTCTAGCGACGAGCATTCGCTAGAATGTTTTTCTAGAAATTCGCTAATAATTCAATGTTGTCATTCCAAGCTGCTTGCCAGAACGCTCGGTAGAATGCTCACCAACATATTTTCTCGTATTTATCTGTGATGTAACGTTACCACGAATGCTTATTACAAGTGAATGCTCAAGTGTATCAGCACCTTTAGGCTTAGTTTACAAGCCGAAAGTTTGATTAGTCGAAAACATGTTTTTTATACTTCTCGACTACTGGTAGTGTAGTAAGTGTTTAGGATTTATTAGCTTTCCATGTGACGCATAGTATTTGGAAGCTATATTACCTGTATACCAAAGCCACTGCACACTCAGCTAGTTGCGAAGCGGAAGCGGCAATGGACAGCCCACATAGTTCGAACTGCCGATGGACGTTGGGTTCCCAAGGTGCTGGAATGGCGACCCCGCACCGGAAAGCGCAGTGTTGATCGACCCCCTCCCCTCGCTTAATATCCCGATCGGATATTAAGCGGGTTGCACGGAGCCGCTGGATGCTGGCGGCTCGGGATCGTTGTCTTTTGAAGTCCATGCAAGAGGCCGTCCAGCAGTGGACGTCCATTGGCAGATAATAATGGTGAACCGAAAGGTAGCTTCTAGCTGCATTTTTACTAATTCTTCTCCAATAGACGTCGTCATTACATGTTCACACATATTCTGTGATGCATTGGCAGTTGTAATAACGCGATGTGGCTAAAGCAGCATGTTAATTAGTTTAATTAAATTTAATCATACCCTCAATCCAGCATTCTCATTACATGAATATGCAAAACAGAGGCTTTCCAGCGTACTTTCACTGATTAATGTTGAAGCTACAATACGCTCCCTGATTAGTATGCCACGGAAACTCATACAGATTCCAAATTGAACACCTGAGTCATGTGGATCTTCATTTCCTGATGAAATGGTTCTATTATATTTTAGCTATAGAATATTGAAATACGCCGTATTAGCCCTCTACAATAGGTTCATATTAGTTGGCCGTGTTTATCTATACTAATATAATAAAGCTGAAGAGTTTGTTTGTTTGATTGAACGCGCTAATCTCAGGAACTACTGGTCCGATTTGAAAAATTCTTTCAGTGTTAGATAGCCCATTTATCGAGGAATATCCCCGGATTCCTACGGGAACGGGAAACACGCGGGTGAAACCGCGTGGCGTCAGCTAGTCTGTTTATAACTGTATAGTAAAACGTTGTGTTTTGTACATAGATAGACTGTAGTATAATATCCATACAAGCGGACGCCCAGGACTTCAAAAGTTGCCCGAAAAAAGGGAAATTCCACTGTATTCTTTTTATTTTATTTTAAACCGACTTCAAAAAAGGAGGAGGTTCTCAACAGAAAAATAAAATCTTTTGAACAAAAAAAAAGTAACCGACTTCAAAATCACAACCGTATTGGCTTGGCACCGCCTTCAAAGTGATCAGAAGATAGCACATACGATGTTATTTTTCACTTTTAAGTTTATATTTATGTTATTTAAAAAAAAAATTAATTATCTTGATGAAACAAAGACGTTTATATTTTTAAAGTAGGCTGTATTGAAAAAGAAAATGTGTGTATTTGTTCAATACACGTTTTTAATTTACTTATTATTACAAGATAATACGTATATCAAATTTTAAAGTTATACGACTGTGTAAAGTTAAATATTATTCGGTTACAATTATAATAACTCAAAAGTCCGCAGAACAATAGGAATTAAAATTTGGACGCTGTCCAAACTACTGTCGGCTTCCGGACTAGTTCATTTGTACTTTTAGTTTTATTTCTAACGATCTTTTTGCATTGCAACTACATAGTTGAAACGTGAACCAAAATAATGTATTATTCATATTTTATAATAATTAATCTGAAAGGTGAATCGCCGAATTTACCTCGGCTGAGCAGCGATCGGGAAAACCCGCGACATCTTTTCTTCCGACATTCCTCAGTGCCTGAAGACGAAAATCTTCGATCAGTGCGTGTTGCCAGTGATGACCTACGGATCTGAAACTTAGTCGCTAACTATGCGCCCTATTAGAAGGCTTAAATACACTCAGCAGGGGAAGGAGCAAACTATGCTTGGATTTTCTCTGCGTGATCGAATCAGAAATGAGGAGATCCGCAGACGAACCAAAGTCACTGACATAGCTCAGCGAGTCGCTAAGCTGAAGTGGAAATGAGCAGGCCACATAGTTCGAAGAGCCGATGGACTTTGGAGTCCCAATGTGCTGGAACGGCGACCCCACACCGGAAAGCGCAGTGTTGTTCGACCCCCAACTAGGTGGACCGAATACATAAAGCGGGTTGCAGAAAGCCGCTGGATGCTGGCGGCTCGAGACTGTTATGCTTGGAGGTCCATTCAAGAGGCCTATGTCCAGCAGTGGACGTCCATCTGCTGATAATGATGATGATGATGATGAATCTGAGGACTTATGGGGCTTACAACAATGATTATTTTAAACTAATATCATTAGCTTACAATGTAAACAACACACTGGCACCTATGAATAATTCTTAGTGTAACTGATGATGCTAATCTTTGTAGATTTTGCAGAATCTTCTGTAATAAAGTTATCTATAAATTTCATTTATAAATCAACATAGATATATATGGCTTTGAGATATGATAGAATTTAGTGTAGATATTGTATAAGAACATGACGAACATGGCTGATGGGAGGCTGTGGCTAGTTACCACCCTACCGACAAAGAAGTGCCGCTATGCGATTTGCATTCCGGTACGCTAACGCGTAGAAACCGAAAGAGATGTGGATTTTCATCCTTCTCCTAAGAAGTTAGCCCGCTTCCATCTTAGATTGCATCATCACTTACCACCAGGTGAGATTGTTATCAAGGGCTAACTTGTAAAGAATAAAAAAAACCTTTTTAATGTTATAACATTGTCTAGGTCTAGGCCTAAAACTGAAATGAGGTAATCTACCGTCCACATTGACTTTTGCTAGTCGCCCTTCAATTACAAGGCGGACGAATTTAGTTATCTGTATTTTGCACGTCAAGTTGGATTGGCGTGATTAGATGACGGGCTCAGGTCGTAGACGTAGTTGCTACTCAATTAGGCGTATAATTAGGCGTATAAGTAGGCGTAGATAGGGGTAGGGTAAGGGTAGGATAGGGGTAGTTGTAAGTTAACATCGAGTTTCACGCGGACGAAGTCGCGGGCGTCCGCTAGTTAGTAATATAATTATAAAATGTTTACTTATAAAATTATTGTAAAGATGTAAATTTTAAATGGTCAAATTGTCATTTGGATCATTAAATACTTAATAAATAATTAGCATGCCAAACTGGCAAGATACATTTACCATCTACATCTACCGACCACCTTTATATATAATGCATGTATCTGCAAATAAATAAATTGATTGATTGATTGAAAGTGAACTTACTATAGATGTGGATACATAGTAGTATAATATTTATCTATTTTTAATTTCAAACCAATATAGTAAACGATGCAACGCTTTCCCGATCAGTCCGTGAGCTCACCTGGGCCTGAAAATCAGCGCTACAGCTATTTAGCTGTAGGCAGCGCCCCATTCAGCCAAAGCCTTAGTATTTAGTCTCATGTTTTCTCCTATTTATTTTATGTTTTTTGGCTGAATAAATGATTTTATTATTACAACTAATCTCTCATTTATTTATTAGTTATTTTTTAATTTTTAACAATGTCAATATAAATATAAAATACAATATTAAAAATTTACTAAAAAAAATCAACCCTCCCGCTGCGGGACATTTGAGTGCCCAAGCAACCGGTAGTCAGGGCTCCAGAGTGAGGAACCTCCTCACAATACGCGCCGTCTCAAGAATCACTGCCTTTTGTATCCGACTCTTGATCCAACAGTTAAGCGTAAGCTTCTTAAGCTGTTGGTCGAAGCTTTTCGCTATAAGACCATTGACTGAAACAACTATCGGAACAATAATAGTTGACTCAATTATAGTTATTATTATTAACAACGTCAACAGCCCCGGCCCGAAGTAAATTTTAAAATGGAGCGAGATCCAATTATGACGCCTCTCCTGTTTGCTCCTAATAATATGTAGATACCTATACCAAATTATGAGTGTAAAGGAAGAATGCGAAGCAAAGATCTCGACTACACTCTGGGGTGACCAATTGAAAATCAGGCGCAGTACCGTCTACGGTTGACTAGAATTATTATTTAGGCGCTCTCTAGGATTTGGCGCCTAGAGCGACTGCTCCGTTCGCTATATGGATGGGCCGGTCCTGAACGTCAAAGTCAACAAGTACAGAATCTAAGTACTCAGTACCGACTCGTAAATCTTTAATCCAAACAGTATCAAAGGTATCAATGGATTTCCCTGCGGTATCACGTCGATCTACTTATGTTTGATTTCCGCTCCTCTACGCAATAAGAACAGAGTACCCACGTACTCTATCTAAGTGCACTTTCAGCAACGATTTGTTGGAAAACTAGATTCAGAGAAACACTGAATATGACGTTCTATTGTTCTAAGTTTCCGCTAGTTTTAAAGTGAGGAAACTTATATACGTGTATCTTATTTGAGGACAATTTTCATAAGCTCTAGAGAAAATACTTGTTTTAGCAGACATTAAATACATTATTAACATGAATAGTTTAAAAAACTAAAATATCATTGTGGTGGATTTCAAACAGCCAGTCCGCCAGAACTCAGAGCGTGTGCAAATTTTCATCTTAATCGAAGACCGGGAAGTGGGTCAAATTAAAATTCCAAGATGTTCTTACATATGTACATTTAGATTTAGCGTGTTAAAATAGATAGAGAAATTAACAGAGATGTCGCCACTCACGACCACGTGTCTCAAACGGTGAAGGAAAACATCGTGAGAAACCTGCATACCAGAGAATTTTCTTAATTATCTGCGTGTGTGAAGTCTGCCAATCCGCATTGGGCTAGCGTGGTGGACTATTATCGTAACCCCTCTCATTTTGATAAGAGACTCGAGTTCAGCAATGAGCCGTATATGGGTTGATAACGACGACGACATAAATATGTAGTTGATTTAATATTTTATATGATTTTTACAGAATATTATACTTAATGTAATATAATATAATAAACTGGAAACCAGTCGCACATTCTGATTTCAAATTACAATTAATAATCCGATTAGACATTATTTCGTAAAGGATTTTTTTTTTATGTTAGCTTGTTTAATAAAGATTCTAACGACATAAGTTTATAATTATCTTCCCAAACAAAACTTTACGGGTATCGGCATTTTAATCACGCGTGGTGATGGTGCGCGTGCACTCCCCAAAGAGGCCCCACATATATGTCGATTTACGCAAAATGGCCGCCACGCGATGAGTGGTTATTAAACAAATTTACTAGCAAATCTTCTATAGAATAATAACTACAAAACTGTCCTTACATACCAGCTAACCCAAAATTCGTTTAACAATAGGGTCAAAGTATGGTAATTTAATAGGTGTCTCGAGTATGAAATTATACGCCTAATTGAGTAACAACTACGTCTATGACCTGACCCTGTCATCTAATCACGCCAATCCAACTTGACGTGCAAAATACAGATAACTAAATTCGTCCGCCTTGTAATTGGAGGGCGACTAGCAAAAGTCAATGTGGACGGTAGATTACCTCATTTCAGTTTTAGGCCTAGACCTAGACAATGTTATAACATTATAAAGGTTTTTTTTATTCTTTACAAGTTAGCCCTTGATAACAATCTCACCTGGTGGCAAGTGATGATGCAATCTAAGATGGAAGCGGGCTAACTTCTTAGGAGGAGGATGAAAATCCACATCTCTTTCGGTTTCTACGCGTTAGCGTACCGGAATGCAAATCGCATAGCGGCACTTCTTTGTCGGTAGGGTGGTAACTACCCTACCCCTACCTACCCCCACCCTAACCCTTACTCCACCCCTACCCTACCCATATCCCTACCTACCTTACAGCGTATGCAAAATAAGTAATTTTTCTGGTTGATTTTTTACACCTTGTGTCCGAAAAACCCAAATATCTTACGGAACCCTATTTTTTTCCAAAATAAAATTTAGCCTATGTTACTTGTAGATAATGTAGCTTTCGTATGTTGAAAGAATTTTTAAAATCGGTCCAGTGGTTTTTGAGCCTATTCATTACAAACAAACAAAGAAACAAACAAACATACAAACAAAGTTTTCCACTTTATAATATTAGTATAGAAAGTAGTTAGTGTGTACATTTGCAAGACAATGAAGAATAATTTAGGAGTATTCTGTTGTTAATACTTGACAAACAAGAATTATTTTATTTTAATTTTTCGTTTTTTTTTTATATACAAATAAAGAAAAACAAAAAATAAAATAAGATTTATAAATAACTACAATAAGGACAAATAAAAACTTACCTTTCACTAGAGGTAGAGAAGGCTATTATAATATAATATAATATATATTACGGAGCAGCATAGAGGATACTTTTTATACCGAATAAATACATGGTTCCCACGGGATTTGTGAAAATCAGAATTTCACGCGTCCGCTAGTGTTTTATGTATAGATACGAATGTGCAAATAAGAGCAGATATAAGTCGTGGCTGGTCGCGGTGATTAAAATTTGAATAAAACTGGAGCAACACAAATATTGCGAGACTATTGTTGCTTCTGAGCATGGCATTGATATAAAAAAATATACGATATTTTAGATCTTGACAACTTCGTTCGTAACACTCTCGATGGTCCGCGCGGGCCGGAGGGCTTGTAGCGATGAATGAAAAACCCACGACTGATGCATCTACCCCGCACGCACGATTTAACACCGTTAAAATTTGTGAATTAGTTCGGAGAAATTATTTGCACTGCGACTCCATGGCACAAAGAAATTATTTAAATTCATATATTGTGTTAATTGCATTTTGACAAAATAAAAAAATATGTATAAAAGCTTGACTTGCATTTTGACTACATAAAAAAATGTACAATGAAGTTGTTATAAACGTAAATACTTGTGTGTAGGTAAAGGATTAAAATTATTTTTTGAAAAGCATTTAAAATAAATAGAGTACCTATCTACTAGTACTTTTTAAGAACGCAATGCAATATTTTTTTTTGTAAAGTAAATGATTGATCATTAGTCACGAGTAACTGCGTTAATAGTTTTAAATTACCGACTTATTTGAAATGAGGAAATAATTGGAAAAGTGGAGATTCGCAGAAGAACCAAAGTCACCGACAAAGCTCAACGAGTCCCGAAGCTGAAGTGGCAATGGGGGGCTCATAGTTCGAAGAACTGATGGACTTTGGGGTCCCAATGTGCTGGAATGGCGACTCAACACTAGAAAGCGCAGTGTTCGACTCCCCCAGCTGGTGGACTGACGAGTCGCAGGGATTCGCTGGATGCAGGCGTCCCACTAATAACAAGTCCCTACTAATAGACTACAAGCCCTTGAGAAAAAAATACATGTGAAATGACCCAACGTGAACGTGAGAAGGCTGTTAGTATATCAGAAAATAACTCTGAGCACTATGCCGTCATTTCTGAGCGGTACAGCCTTCTAAGCGTTATTCACGTTGGGTAATTTCACAGGTAATTTTTACTCAAGGGCTTGTAGTCTATATAAAGGCCTATCGGCTGATATGATAATGATGATGATGAATATGAAAGTTACTTCTTTATTGTTATAATAGCGACCTGAGGATTAATTGTAATAAATTAGACTACAGAACTTATAAATAGCAACAATAAATGAAATCGATAATCCTTTAATCGATTCTAATTCCAGTAATGGGGACCGGCCACAAAGCGAATTGCACGGGGAACAAATTAGTCCCAGTTGGTGATTTATTTGAATCCGAAGTCAATCGGTAGTTTGTGTACCTACGCGTATAGTTTTTCACCACAGTTATAAATATCTAAGTGATTTAATGGGCATCTATCACATATAACAGTATACTGGCGGACGCCCGCGATTTTGTCCGCGTGGAATTTAGTGTTTCACAAATCCCTTGGGAACCATGGATTTTTCCGGGGTAAAAAGTAGTCCATGTATTAATTCAGAGTAAAATCTATTTTCATTCCAAATTTCAGCCAAATCGCTTATGTAGTAGCGGCGTTAAAGAGTAACAAACATCCAAACAAACATACATCCAAACTTCCATACAAACTTTCGCGTTTATCATATTAGTAGGATATAGCTGATTTGTTATATAGCCGAGAGTTTCACAATTTCATTCTAAATCATGAGGATCCCGAAAAAATCCATAGATTTCCCGAGATTTGCGAAAACTGATGATTTTGATGATATGAATGTTTGTTACTCTTTCACGCTTCGACTACTGAACCGAATTAGCTGAAATTTGGTATTGAGATTAACACATAGGCTACTTTTTATCCCGGAAAATCCATGGTTTCCGAGGGATTTGTGAAAAACTAAATTCCACGCGGACGAAGTCGCGGGCGTCCGCTAGGAGGCTATATTGTATCCATCCCCGTAGAACGGGAATGGGAACTACACGGGTGAAACCGCAAAACGTCTGCTAGTATTTTCTACATAGGCTCAGATCTACACTTGTGTTAGACTCGGCTAGTTTGCTAAACGTGTTACCAGTCTACCTGCAAAGGCGTACTGCAAAACATTTATTGTTTCGGTACGTTATCGCGTAGAAAGCAATCAGCGATTCTTCATTATCATCCTGTTGGAACGATCTGCAAATGTGCACACAAGGTGATCAATCAAAGGTAATTTCCCAATATATTTCGATCCATAATAACAAGAACAGGGAACTATTTAGTAGGTACATGGTATAAATTTATTATACCTACCACCTTGTAATTCGTAACTAGTTGTGTAGGTACCTACTCGTAGTATACTTATAAATATGTCTCTATGTAATATGGATATAAAATATACTTACATATGATATAAAAAATAAAAAATATAACTATACACCATAACCTATGTTTGTATAAATAATTAATATTAATATAATACTCAATACAATAGAATGACGAATAAAATATATAAATTAAAACTAAGAATTACACAGTATATTAAATTTAAATTTATAATAAATAAAATAATTATAACAAATACACACCATCTATAGTATGCGCATTATCATCTGAGTCGTCCGGTCATAAAAGTCAAAAAAGATAGGAATGTGCAGCGCGCCTACCTGCGCACCCTAATTATCGATAAACGGCTACCTGCGCACGTGCTAATGATGAGTCAATAATGATTTGGACGATTCTGATTGGTCGGTTTCTAATGTAATTGCATTGCGTATTTTTTTTGCTATAAATGTGTTTACTGCAATTAAATAAATACATTCATGTGTTACTCGTTGCGCACTATGGATACTAATATATAATAAATTTGGCAGAAGACGAAGATTCTGATGATGAAGACTCAGATGAAGATTAATTTTATTTAGTTAATAATTATATAATATGAAATATGTATTATATTAAATCAAATATTGTTAATTTTTTTAATTTTGTGAACAAGATACGATAATAAACTTTACTTATCGATAATATGTCTTTCATTGTTACACCCTTCACTAGACGGCTCCATAAGACCCATAAGTGCAAGCGAGATAGATATAGAGAAATGATTTATGGCCCTAAGACTCAGTTGTTAATGCTATTAGTATAATTGTTCACCCAGAGGCAAGGTACCCAATACACTAGTACTATTACCCCTCTGGATAGCAAGGCTTAACCTTTGGGCCAAATAAGCGCCAGCTCTTGGGTCACCTGACGCATGGACCAATTTGTCAGACATAGCATTGAATTTTTTTTTTAGTACCATTGAGTGTTAATGTATATTAAATCTTAAGAGCTATTAATATAAGCTTTAATAATATACTAGAAGATGCTCGCGAAAGCGTTTATATGGAAGATAATATTAATGTGGAATCTGGATTATAGAACATAAACCCATCATTTCACTTTCCACCCACATTCTAAGACAACATACTTAACATATACAAGCCCCCATATTTTACTTTAATCTGTATTATTTTTCAACACAATGTTCTAAAGTACAAACCTTTACGTACCTGTTTTGTTCTATCTCGTAAAAGGCGCCATTAAGATCTCTGTTAATTAAAACTTTTACGGTAAATTGTTTGTACACGCTTTTCCGTTGTTCATCAAACTTGTTGAGTTAAACATTAAAATCGACCGTTTTACCGTAAACTGAATTAGTTTAACTTAAGAAGGTGTAGTTTACTCCTGTAACACAATATACTTTAGACCTACATTCAAACTAATATTACAAATTTGATAAAGATTTTTATTATGTATGTCGGTGGAGCTGACTAAATTCCACTTCTGATAACGGAGAAGCCGTAGCCTCAGAGCAAGTTCTAAGCTTTACGTGTCAAGGATGACAGATACACAAAGAAACACTATCGATCTTTACCGGAATGACCCTTCAAGTTACTAATACAGTTCTACCCTCTAACTACAATATTGATGAAGTACTGCGCTGATACTATCAGATGTACACCAGGATTAACTATCATAGGGCAGGTAGTCAAGCACGAGCGGATCTCAGACTTGCAAATAGAAAGATACATTATCAGGGAGTAACATAGGCTATATACTCTTCCAGTATTCCTACATGAATGGGAACTACTGTCTCCAAACAGTATTATTGTTTTTGATCTTTAGAGGAGGTATGATTAACGATTAAATTAGAAGCACAAGAGGCTTATCATCTCAGTTTTCTTAGGACAATACGTATGATGGAGTCTTAGATGGCCAGCTTCCTGTACAGACAGAGATTAAAAAATATATAGAAAATAAAAATACTTTCAGTTTGCGAAGAAACAATAAAAAATCGCAAAAGTGAAAGAAAAACAAAACTGATCTCAACAGTCTATTCTAAGTTTCAAATGTACTTCCCAATTGAATGTTCTCGACTCACCATTTACCGGCGACGGTGTGAATCGTTCGTTGAGAGAATTTTGTGGGATTTGTGTACAGTGAATTTGTCAGTTTTTCGCAAAAATAAAACATTATCCTCCTTCACTTGGTTACTTTGTTATGTATACCATAAACTTCCGAAAAGTAATATAATCTTTTAATACTGATATTTCTTGTTATTTACTTTCAAATCTAAAAGAAGAAAAAGAATATAAAGTAAGTTTTGATTTTTTGTTTGTTACAATTTTAGTACTCGACCGATTTAAAATGTTCTTTCGCTATTTACTATATTTTCACTGAATTAAGAAAACTCTCGGTATGCAGGTTTCCTCACGATATTTTTCCTTCATCGTTTGAGACACGTGATATTTAATTTCTTTAAATTCACATAACTGAAAAGTTGAAGGTGCAAACCACGGACCGAATTCGAACCTACGCTCTCCAAATCGAAGGCAGATGTCATACCTACTGGGCTATCAAGGCTCTCAAAATAAGGGAGTACCAAAGGGAAATATGTATGAAAGCCTGTAAAAAGAAATCTATACTTTTAATAAATCTGTAGAGAGGTCAATTCTGTACATGAAATATATTTCCAAAATAACTTCAGGGGATGAGTGATCGATACTGATGCCAAAAATGCAATCAGTAAAATTTTTGTCGGTCTGTCTTTCTGTCTGTCTGTCTGTCTGTCTGTCTGTATGTTCGTTATAGAAACAAAAACTACTCGACGGATTTTAACAAAGCTCGGTATTCTTCATACTCCTGGGCAGGTTATAGTATACTTTCATCACGCTACGATCAATAGGAGCAGAGCAGTGAAGGGAAATGTTTTGTTGGGAAAACGGGAGAAATTATTCCATTTTTTAAGATTCCGTCGCGTGTGCAGGATTGGATAGGGGTAGGGTAAGGGTAGGAGTAGGGTAGGGTAGGGGTAGCTTAAAGTTTACATCTACTTTCACGTGTACGAAGTCGCGGGCGTCCGCTAGTTTATAATAATTCCTCTTTTGTTGTACCTACTTGGCTTTTTAATTTCAGGTAGGTATAAGAAAAGTAAACGAATTTATTTATTAATTTATTCTGAACCTCCTTTTGGGAGACGGTTGAGAATATAAGATCCGTAAATATTGTTCGCAGAGTGAGCAGCCAACGGGGCTATTTTTAATATTTTACAAGAAAGAATACATCTGGAGTCCTTCACGACGTTTCGCTCGCAAAACGCGAACAACGAAGAGCAAACAATAGCTCGGTATACGATGGAAGGTTGTATTTACACGTGATATACGGAAAGAGGAAATTAAAAGCTACTGTTTTAAAGTCATCATCATCAGCCAATTTTAATGGCTATGGGCTGGGCTATCCTTATTTTTCTTTCTTTTCTTTTTTTTCTTTAGAAGTTAGCCGTTGACTACAATCTCAAATGATGGTTATCGATGATGCAATCTTAAGATGGAAGCGGGCGAACTTGTTAGGAGGATAAAAATCCACTTTGGAAAATGAAAAAAAATACATGATTTTTAAATTAAATATTGTAAGAAATATTGCAAGTTTTATTTATTAATATCGATTTAATTCGGACCCTTATTCCATATTTGCGAAATTAATATTGTTTATTTTAAATTTGATATGAATTAACTACCCTATTCAGAATTGCAGCTGAGAATTTCTTAGAAGACAGATAGCTTATTACTTTTATCTCGATCTACTACTCGAAACGACTACTAATTAATATTGTTATGCACCGATAATAACAAACAATTAACGAGACAGATTTAGATGCACATAATCTCAGGTTAGGTAACTTCACAACGTCTCCATCACAGATTAATGATATTCGTATAGTATCTAAGATGTCTCCATGGCAACTTTGCAACTTGTGCCTCGTTATCGCTGCGTCAAGAGTCGATCACGCTTCAGTACACGTCAGAGAGTATAATGGTAGAATGATCTAAAGGCTTGACGAGAACGTTGAGTTAAATACTTAATTAAGGTCTTTTTGTCTTATATTTTTTACTGTTGTTATTATATAAATTAACTTACTAGCGGATGCCCGCGACTTCGTCCGCGTGAAACTTGATGTAAACTTTCAACTACCCCTACCCTACCCGTACTCTACCCCTACCCTACCCCATCCCACCCCTAATCATCTTTATAACGGGTATGGCAACTTTGCAACTGAGATTAGTTTTCTCGTCAATAATCAACTTCGTTTGGACTTCATCAGCGTGACATTTAGTTTTTCACAATACCAACGAAATTATAGATTTCTCCGGGATAAGAAATAACATCTACAAGTATATCCATTTCCAGGTTAATCCATTTAGAAGTTTCTTGCGTGAAAGAGTAACAAACATCCATACAAACTTTCGCGGTTGATTTGAAAGTGGATGTGACCCAAACAAAAGAATATTCTCAAATAGTTCTTGAGTTTTTAGGGAACATTTTTATGTATAAAAAGAAAGTTATTATTTTAGTGTTAGGAAATAGATAACATTGTCATCATCATATCAGCCGATGGACGTCCACTGCAGGACATAGGCCTTTTGTAGGGACTTCCAAACATCACGATACTGAGCCGCCTGCATCCAACGAATCCCTGTGACTCGCTTGATGTCGTCAGTCCTCCTGGTAGGGAGTCGACCATAGGCTCTTCGAACTATGTGCCCCGCCCATTGCCACTTCAGCTTCGCAACTCGTTGAGCTATGTCGGTGACTTTGGTTCTTCTGCGGATCTCCTCATTTCTGATTCGATCACGCGGATCAATATAGCTCGTTCCGTCGCCTGCTGTGTGACTCTGAGCCTTCTTATGAGGCCATAGTAAGAAATAACATTAAAGAAACAATAAATTAAATTACATATTGAACGTGTTATGTTTTTAGTGTTAACTTGGCAAACTAGATTTTGCGCGATGTAATTCAATTGAAAAGTCAGGTCTTTGTAATTGAGTAAAGTTGGATCCAACGTCTCATGAGGATACTCCAGTATTGAAGCTAACGGTTAATCCATACAGAGTTATCTAGTTTTCTCAGATAACGACTAACTAAACTATTTCAATCGAAAACAACGCCGACTGCGATTTAACACACCCAATTGAAGTTATTGTAACTATTAGGCAACCCTTATTGAATATTATAGCTTTTTGTTTTTTTTTTTGGATGACGGCTTATAATCAGCCTATTTTGTTGGGTCAATAAAGGGCCTGGCCTCTTTTCTTACCTATCAACATCATCATCATCATCATCATCATCATCATTATCATCATTAACAAACCATCTTTGACTCACTGTTGATTCCTTAGGATCTTGAATTTAAGTCATACTTCTCATAGAAACATTTTAATTTCATATTCACAACATAACTTATTCTCGATTGACAATAATATGAAATCTTGGTAACATTAATTGCCGTACATTTCCACGAACTAGAAGTAACTATCAATTAGTAATTAAATCAATAATCTTATTTTGTTGTCCCTTTACTATCCCCTATTATGCATTACCCACTTTCTTTTGTATTTTTTTCGTAGGTCCTCCTTATTTCCTTACGGCAAAGGCAAAGGTCACACCATCGTACAGTCATAAATACTTAATTTATTAAAATTTTTAGTCAGCCATACTGCTGGTCGTGTCAATATTGTTTTTATGAATTCCCTTTTGTGTATAATATTTCATATAAATTTGACTAGAAAAACAACATTTTAGACAATAATATTTACGTAACCTTAATCACTTTTGATAAAATCGGTCAGTTCCTATCGTTAAACCATAATCGCTTTTAGAGATAAAATAATACGTAAACCAAAGTGTTATCCTGAAGAAGGATCGATAGAATTGTACCGCTGTGTTGACTCGGCCCTCTAAACCGTCAGGCGCTCACTCGACATGGAGGCGCCGCTCGTCCTAGTGATGTCCTTGTAGAACATCGACATATTTACCTCTTGCCTTCTCTGTATCACTTCTTCTTAAGAATAAAAGATAAAAAACTATATAATATGCTTTCTTTCCAGTAGACAGACGTGATAGAAAGAAAGAAAATTTATTTATTGGTACATTATGCCACACATCACATATATTTAAGAATAATGCCCTGCCACATGTGGCATAGCCTAGAAAAAGGTCTCAGCTCAGCATATTGCTAGCCCAGTGATAGGGCAGTGGATATGACCTCTGCCTTCGATTCGGAGGGCCCTTACTTCCAACTTTTAGTTATATGTATTTTAATAAATTAAATATTTATATTAATAATAAATATTGTCTCAAACGGTCAACAAAAAAAAATCGTGAGGAAACCTGCATACCGACCTGAGAATTCTCTCAATTTTCTACGTGTGTAAACTCTGCCAACACACGTTGGGCGTGATGGATTATTATGCTCAACAGTTGGCACAATATGGGCTTGTTAATGATGATGATGTTGACGATGATGACGATGATGATGATGATGATGATGATGATGATGATGATGATGATGATGATGATGATGATGATGATGATGATGATGATGATGATGATGATGATGATGATGATGATGATGATGATGATGATGATGATGATGATGATGATGATGATGATGATGATGATGATGATGATGATGATGATGATGATGATGTTTATGTTGATGATGATGACAATGGTGATGATGATGATGATGATATACTTTCTAGTACTAGGTACTGTATTCTGTATACGACCAATACAAGCGATTAAGTGTTAGATGAAGATTTTCGCAATAAGACCATTGGCTGCAACGCCTACGAAACGAAGCAATAAGTACTGACTACTGATTCAACATTGAGGCTTAATATTTATTGGCATTGTGCCGTGGAAAATTTATAGCTATTATGAAGCAAGCAAACTAGCTGAAAGTTGGATAATAGTAAGGGTTTTTTGCGGAAGTAAAAGACAAATAATGTATTATCTATACTAACAAAAAAAAATATTGGTGCTATGCCAAATAGGCTTTTAAAGTTTATTGTTTTTTGGCACCGTCTTCAAACCGATCAATAGTAGGTATGATGTTATTTTACGCTTTTTAAAGTTATGCATATTTAAAGTCGGTTAATGTTTTTGTTAAAAAGATTTTATTTTTCTGTTTCAGTGTCTGTGCGTAGTGACCGAAAGCGCCACAGTATGTGCAATTTCGTTCACTTTTTTCATTTATTTTAATTTTAACACAAAATGAGTGAACCGATTTTTATGAAAATAAAATATGATCAATCTGTAAGTATTCTCTTTTAATCAAAAATTTAATTATTAAATTTGGGTAATAAATGACGAAGTTATGAGGTAAAAACCATAAAATAGTTATACGTCGTCGAATTGAGTTGATTGAACCTCTTCCTTTATTTGAAATCGGTTAATAAATCAACTATCCACTAAATACTAGCTGATTCAAACTATCTCAGTGGTCTAACACCACCGTACCAAGTGGAGAGGAGAGATTAGAACGTAAATAATCATTAAAAAGGATTTATGGTCGCTCTAACTGTTCCAACAGTCTAATGTAGTGGGCGATCGTTTATCTTCATTTTTTTATAATTATTAATATCTAACTTACTCGCTGTAAACTATATCTATTCAATGTGAAATTGATTATGCTAGCAAGTTACACAAACATTACAATTACTATCAATATTAACACATTAAAAAAAAACATTGACTCGAATTGAGAACCTCCTCCTTTTTTTAAAGTCGGTTTAAAATACAATTGAAGTCTGTTATTTCAGAATATTTTGAAATCAAAAACACACTTCAATTTTTGTCAAGTGCATTTACACTTTCCGGCCTTTGATTAGGATGAAATTTTGCACACGCTCTGAGTTCTGACTAGTTCTGTTGACTGATGATGATGAATTCATGACTAGCTAAGAAACATAATTGCAAATTCAATATGGCGACCTCCCCAAGATGGCGGACTGGCTGTTTGAAATCCACCCCCATGATATGGATATCAAACGAAAGGGTTTGGTTTACAGAAATACGAAAAAATTGTCACGTGACTTAAATCCAATATAGCGGACGTCTAAGATGGCGGACAGGCTTTTTGAAATGCACCCCCATGATATGGATATCAAATGAAAGAGTTTGAGCGTGTTTTTAGTTTTTTTTAATTACTATATTTAATCAGAAATTAAACATTGACGGTAAAAAGCAAAACAATTAATCGATAAAAAAATGTTTAACACGCGTAACTATATATTTACAAGTATCTAAGTGTTAAGAAGCTCTCGGAATGTATTCCCATTTTCAAATAATATTTACTCTAGAAATTCAATTTCAAACTTGTAGGCAAGATTTAAAAGCAATTTCATGTTTGGTGTGAAGTATTGCACTGAAATTTACATAAATATAATATTCAACGACAAATTTAGGTACATCTTCTTTTATTCCTGGGAGTTTTCTGCACTTTAAGATAATGTTAACCGGTTTTGGGTGGTTCCAGCTGGATCACTCCAGCCAGCTGAGCTTGCTTTAAAAGATTATGCGATTTAGCGTTCCGGTACGATGTCGTGTAGAAACCGAAAGGGGTGTGGATTTTCATCCTCCTCCTAACTAACAACTTAGCCCGCTTCCATCTTAGATTGCATCATTACTTACCATCAGGTGAGATTACAGTCAAGGGCTAAATTGTAAAAAATTAAAAAAACCGACTTCCAAAAAGGAGGAGGTTCTACGCTCGTATGTATGTTTTATTTGATACTAGCGGACCCCCGCGACTTCGTCCGCGTAAAAATTGATATAAACTTATCTACCTCTACCTTACCCTGCTCGTAAAGCTACCCATCCCTACCCTACCCTACCCCTACCGCTAACGCTAACCCTACCCTCCCCCCACCTTACCCCTACCCTAACCCTACCCGTAACCTATCCATACCCTATCCTACCCTACCCCTACCCTACCCCTAACCTACCCCAACCCTACCCCTACCCTACCGCTAACCCTAACCCTTCCCTACCCCTACCTTACCCCTATTCTAACCCTGCCCTACCCGTATCCTACCCCTACCCTACCTTACCCTACCCTACCCCTATCCTACTCCTCCCCTACCTTATACGTTCCATATCCTTCCCCTACCTCTCGACCTTGCCCCTACCCTACACTACTCCTACCTTATCCGTACCCTACCCTAACCTACCCTACACTTTCCCTAAATTATCCCTACCCTACCTCTATCCTACCCCTTCCCTACCCTCAGCAAAATTGATCCAGCCTTTTGTGCGTGGTGCAATGACCAAAAGACTATAATTTCCCAAGCGACTTCTATGCTAATACTATAAAGAGGTAAAGTTAGTGTGGTTGTCGGGGGTAATCTCTGGATCTACTGGACCGATTTAGAAAATTCTTTTACCAGTAGTAAGCTACGTTATTTGCGAGTGTCATAGGCTATGTTTGGTCCTCATATTCACACGGGAACGGGAACCACGTAATTGAAACCGCGGGGCGTCATATAGCGGCATTTCTGCGACTTTCAGAAATTTTGTATTATCTCTGAAACTATATAACTAATTAACATACTGTAAAGGGCAAATCTTATCTCTATAATATCCTTGTGATTATTAAATAATTTATTTTGATAAGGATTTAAGTTTAGTTGTGTAAATAATGACGTAAACCTTAGTTTAAAATTTAAATAATTTATTTAAGTACTAAAGGTACTATATCTGCTAAAATATAAAAGATAGATATATGGTGTCGCGGACTTTTTTGTAGAACTTTTAAAGGTTCAAAAAGCCTCCATACATTTATTTCAGTTATACGCAATGGTTGAGGCAGCGCATGCGAATAAGTAAGTTTTTCGGTCCGACCTGTAAGAGAAAACCCGCGATAACTCAGTAGTTATATATGATAGAAATATAAAATATAGCCTATAGCACTTCCCGATAACGTAGCATTCTACTGGTGAAAGAATTTTTAAAATCGGACCAGTAGTTCCGAAGATTACCCCAATTTAAAGAATTGTTACAAACTTACAAACTTACAAACTTTACCTCTTTATAATATTAGTATAGATAAGTAATCACTATAAGACAGTATTAGTTCGAATTCATTGTACTCACTATAATTAGTGTTTGTCTTGTTTCAGATGCGAGAGTTCGAGTTAAAAACATAGAAATAATGTGCACAGTGAGATTACACGCGTAAAAAAATAATAATTTGGACTCTTAGCATACAAAAATCATATCCGTTAAGAGGATAATCAAAATATTAAAATAAACCTTACAAAATAAAAAAAAATATTGTAAATAATGTTTTTTTTTAATCGAATAACAAGTAAGATGTGTTTCGCGCGCAAAGTGTTCTAAAAGTGCAAGCAAGTGATGAAGCTAAGTGTAAGCGCGTACCGCGCCCACGCCGCGGCGCACAAGAAAATCCTGACGTCATCGTACCAGCAGCACTACGGCAGCACTGCGGCGCCGCCACACTGCCCATTGCAACCCACTAACTTCACACCACAGGTATGATATCACTGATTGTAGATCTAGACGCCCACAAAACGCCCTTTACGATCCTGACGATGACATAACGACAATGCTTCCCAGGCAACACAAACACAAGCTACTTACACAAAGTCTTCGCCGGCGAAGTCGAGGTCCCCGATATCTGACGTCACCCAGACGTGGGCCTTTTAACTCACGATCTCGGGGGTGCCCGGACTGATACACTCAGGCCAAAACACTCTTCCCGAACGGCCCTCTAAGCCGAGGTCCGAGTCACAGAGGAGACGTCCTTAGAGAGTCGTTCCGCCCATCTACTCTGCTTCTGCCTTCGGGCCCCATCAGGCGATGCTTCTGCGCTCGCCCAAACCCCCCGGTGACGCCGCTGAGGTCCCAGAAGGAGCCTACGGCACTTACACAATCAGAAAAAAAGGTATGTCTGTTAGTTATCATCATATCATGACACTAAAATTAAGTAAATATATTCTGGCTGGATTAAAAAAATTTTTATTCTTCAAATATTAATTTTAATGCGGGCCGTAGCCGTTTTCGTTACGTATCCGAAGTGTAATAGTGAGTTTAGAGCTCAAAGCGACCGACGTAAATCAGCTACCCTCATAATCAACCTTTTATAAATTATGATAATAACGTCGTAAGAAAAACAGCAATAAAGAAAAAGGAATGACAGTAAAATATCTTTGTCCTTTAGTTGTTCTTGAATATAATTTCCATACTAAAGGCATAAGTTGTGCACGATGCCATTCCAATCCGATGGCCGTGCCCAATAAAGCGTGCAATGTCTTGAGATTTTCCAACTTCCACCGCTCTCAATAGATCACCGTCTAGCGAGTTTTATGAAACACGGCTCCGAGCCGCTCCGAGCTTTGCACTTCGTTTGTTTTTAGATATCCGGCTCTTTTATTGAATTTACTGCGACATTGCAGCGACGGGAGTTGTGACGGAACAATCGGATTTTTGATAGGTTCTATAAACCTTAAAATAGTGACACTTGTGTTATAGACTACAAGGTGAAATGAACAAGCCCTTGAACAAAAATTACACGTGAAATGAACCAACATGAATAACGCTTAGAAGGCTGTTACTATATCAGAAAATAACTCTGAGCACTATGCCGTCATTTCTGAACGGTACAGGTGAGTAAGCGAGTGAAGAGTAAGGCTTGCGACCCTTATCTTTAGACTCCTGCGCTGGAAATATGTACGGCGTTTACGGGTGAAGTATCTGTATATGTGTACAAAAGGAATTGCACAAATGCCGTACAGTAATAAATGACCTATTTTGCTTTTGCAATTGTCGTCGAATTAACATTTGTTCTGACTTCCGGCACCACCATTTTAGTACGGCATTAGGATATTCGACATTTATTTGTAAACATCTTCAACGCTATAACAAAGCCGTACATTAATAATTAGTCGCAATTGATGAATTGCGACTAATTATTAATGTATCATATCAGGTACAAGGTGATGACCTTGTACCTGAGAAATTCCATTCACTCGCGTATTCTACTGTACCGCTCAGAAATTACGGCATAGTGCTTAGAATTATTTTCTGATATAGTGTAAACAGCCTTATAAGCGTTATTCACATTGGTTAATTTCACAGGTAATTTTTGTTGAAGGGCTTGTAGTCTATTAAGCTTGAGAGGAAAACACTACTTATCTTATAGGTTTTATAAATCACCACAGATTAATCAAATCTGCAGATGGAGCGTATGGGACACGACGGTGTCGTAGCCGCTCCAAAATTCAAAAACTAATAGATTCTCGAGTCAGTACGACACGAAGCGTCGCATCAGTAACTTTCACTATTAAAATAAGATGAAATATTTTATGGGTAATTATTGCTTATTATATTAATTTGCGTAATGTTGTTAGTGTTAAATTTTGAAATACAAGTTTTGAAAAAAGTTTGTATATGCGGATGTCAAGCAGACGCGTGACGTTTGTTTATTTATGGGTTTCACCGCCTTTACCACGCTACTTGTAAGGACTCACTCTGTATGATCTTAACTGTGTAAATCACATTAATATTATAAAGGCGATATATTGTTCCACCTTTACGCTGCCGGTAAGGAACCGATTTGGTTGAAATTTGGAATAGAAATTTTACTCTGGATTAACAAAAAGGCTACTTCCATCCCGGAAAAATCCATGGTTCCCGCGGGATTTGTGAAAACTGAATTCCACGCGTACAAAGTAGCGAGCGTCTGCTATTATAATTATAAATTTAAAAAATATCAGGGGTGGTAACTAAAATAAAAAATAATTGTGTGGACCTCCTTCAGGAATGAAGTTTGAATAATAAACCTACATTATATAAAAAAGTTTCGTGCAAATATGAAATTATAACAATAACAAAAAATACCTCGTAATCCTAGGTTTGAAAAATGAGCCTACTTAACATGTCACGATAACTGTTATATAACCAATTACCGAAAACTGTTATGCAGCCAAATAAAGCTTGACACCTACGCCATAGAATAAAAATATTGCACAATGTAATTGTACTCGTAGAGGTCTTTCATTGAGCGATTGTAAAATGATTTCATCATCATCATCATCATCATATCAGCCAATAGACGTGCACTGCAGGACATATGCCTTTTGTAACGACTTCCAAACATCACGATACTGAGCCACCTACATCCAGCGAATCCCTGCGACTCGCTTGATGTCGTCAGTCCATCTGGTGGGGGGTCGACCAACACTGCGCTTTCTAGGGGTCGACATTCCAGCATTTTAGGACCCCAACGTCCATCGGCTCTTTGAACAATGTGCCCCGCTCATTGTCACTTCAGCTTCGCAACTCGTTAAGTTATGTCGATGATTTTGGTTCTTCTATGGATCTCCTCATTTTTGATTCGATCACGCAAAGATACTCCTAACATAGCTCGTTCCATCGCCCACTGTGTGACTCTGAGCCTTCTTGTGAGGCCCATAGTTAGCGCGACCAAGTCTCGGAACCATAGGTCATCACTGGCACGCACTGTTCGAAGACTTTTGTCTTCAAGCACTGAGGCATTTCAGACAAATACAATGATTTCACAGAAGATATTTCTTGTGGTAGGTGACAGCTATTTTTCTTTTTCTCTTTTATTATCCTTAAGATTATATTCAGTAAAGTAATAACTTATGAACGCTGTTCCGATCGGATGCACAATTCCATGTTCAATATACCGTGCAATATCTTGAGCTTTCATCGTAGGACCGGTAGGTAGCCGTCCATCGAGATTTATGTAACACTATTGATAGTTTAGTCTGTTTTGTTCTCACTGGTGCGTATTATTGAATTTTCTTATGATTTCCTACTGCATTACATGGTCGAAATCATCACAAACACGTTTCATAATAAAATTAAAATTCAGGAGGAAACCTGCGTAACAGAGAATTTTTCTCTGTTATGCAGAAATTCTCTGAAGTGAAGTCTGATAATCCGCATTGGGCTAGCATGGTAGACTATTGGCCAAACCCCTCTCATTTTGAGAAGAGACTCGAGCTTAGCAGTGAGCCGAATATGGGTTGATAACGTTAGAAAAAGATATAGGTACTTGTAAAAACATTATTAAAATCATCGATCTAATGTATCAAAAAAAATCGGCCTTCCCGTTGCGAGGCTTGGGGCTCCTTGCTCCAGCTTCTACCTTTTACATTCGGACCTTGATCTAACAGTGAAGCCAAAGGTTCTCAAGGCGTTGTATTTGACTGAAACGACTATCGGAAACTTTTCACTTTCAATGGTTGAAACGACTATCTGAACAAAAGAAAAAATACCGGATTATAGATTGAATCAGTAGAATTTCTATATTGTGGAGTAAAACTCGAGAGTTTTTATTAACGTCCCTATAGGTAGGTATATTTTATAGGAATGTTATGATTTTTTTATTCTCTACAGGTTAGCCCATATCTACAATCTCACCTGATGGTAAGATGGAAGCGGGCTAACTTGTTAGGAATAGGATGAAATCCACACTCCTTTCGGTTTCTGCACGACATCGTACCGGGCCGTTAAATCGCTTGGCGGTACGTCTTTGTCGGTAGGGTGGTAACTAGCTACGGCCAAAGCCTCCCACCAGCCAGACCTGGAACAATTAAGAAATCCTCAATCTGCCCAGCCGGGGATCGAACCCTAGACCTCCGTCTGGATCATACCACTGCGCCACGAAGGCTTTCAAAATGGAATCTCACTCATCTGTGTTAGAAATAGATTCCTTTCATATTTCTGTGTAAAAAATAAATATCCAAGCTAAGTATTTGAGCATGTGGGTGTGAAGTAGATACTAGATAGGGAATGAACAATTCATTTTAATTTATGTAGCGTAGAAAGCAATTACTACAACGTGGATTTAACGTAAGCTATGTAAGCCTTAATCGTTTTCTTAGATAGGAATACTGTGTAGTCATTACCGTGTGAGATCAACTCGTTAGGTATTCATAAGAAATTCATGCGTAAAACACTATAGCTTACGTAGATAGGTATGGATTGTTTCCAATTTACAGAGGCGTCAAGACTTTTGCGTTATTCTCTATACATAGATGTTTTTTACAACTTCCAAATATGAGTCACATATTCGTCTTTACTGTCTGTCTTTTACTACAATTGATAGAGACGAATTCAAGACCAGTGTCTAGATATAACAAATAAATAATTAAAAAAATAATAAAACCCGACTGCCTATCATGCTCGCACCTAGACATCCGCCTCGCGTATTTTCTATAGCGATTGTTATATAACGTTTTCTTAATTGTAGGTTTTATTAATATGACCATGATATACCATTTAGAAATTATTTTGATAAGCCCTTGAATTTGATACCCATATCGCAATATTTAAAAAAAAATCACCTTAAGTCTGTAGCGTCTCACAGTCAGGTTTTTTTAACTTCACCTATCTAAGTTCACTTAGGTTAATAAAACGAATCTAACGATATCTTAGTTACGTAAATCCGTTCAACCGTTTGGAAGATATGAGGTACCTAATAGAGGATATTACATACATACAAGATACGCTCGAAAAACATAACCCTTGTCGCAGTCGGGTAAAAACATGGCGACATAATAACGCTCTACACCTTATCACAAGTGTCCTTCAAAGTTGAGGTCCAATCATTATCACTTTAAGCCCGCTAACCTTCTCAGAAAAAGCGTTATGGGTAGCGTCAATGTCGCCTCTTGTAATCTGATAATGACTGTTTCTTCTATTGCCCTCTGACTTCACTGGACAAAGGGAGTTGCCGCAAATCGAACCATTAATGATTAAATTATATTCCGAGGGTGTAGATTAGTATCCAGACCGGGGCATGCACCTACGACTTTTCAGTTATGTATGCATTTGAAAAAAAAAATATCACGTTTCACAATCGGTGACAGAAAAACATCGTAGGGTAACCTGAGAATTATCTCAGTGTTCTACGTGTGTAAAGTCTCTCTAGAGTCTCCTCTCAGAATGAGTCTCCTCTCATTCTGAGAGGAGACTCTAGCTCAGCAGTGAGCCGAATATTGGGTTGATAATGATGATGATATTGATTCCAAGTACAGTAGACAACAATTCTGTTTTCCTTATCAAAAATTTAATCAAGACAGTTGCACTGCACTTTTCAAACAAAAAATATGTAACTTTTATACAAAAGACAAATCCAGAAAAGTGATTTTCAGTGTCTCTTTTAAATAATGAAGTAATCTAAAGCAAATGGAAGAAAAATAGTGTACCTCCGGCGTTTTTAATCGACCTTTAGCCTCGCTCGACTTGCCTGCGTCATTAAAGACTATTAACTATAATGGGTACAAAGGAGGGGTAAACAGGATAATATAAAATGGTTTCACGCAGATTCCTCATTGAATTTATTGTGTGGAATTTTAATTATGCCGTAGTTAAGTCTAACTATTTCCTGTTATACTCTCTATGCCCTAAAGTTAGATGATTTGTAAAACAATGGATAAAGTAAACCAAGGAACTATAAACGCTATTTGAAATATCAGAGCTACTTTTAAGATAGTATTTCATGCAGTGAAATTAAGCAGTAATAACAAAGCATGGGCGCCCTGCTAAGCTTCTGGAGCGAGCTCGACTGGATGGAGTGAATCCAGAGGAGATCTACACCGAAGGATTCACGTACAACGGCTAATCACATGGCCAAGTGCGAAAACGGCCCAGAAGGAAGAACAAGAAGGTAGCATAGAAAACTTTTTTGAGGCGTGATAGCCCAGTGGACATGAACTATGCCTTCGAACATTATTTATCTATTCGTACTATTATTTATCGAATAACTAGTCAGTTTCATCGCCTGCCCAAAATAACATGTAAATACTTGGGTCAAATTAAAAAAAATCTCCTGTATAAATTTGTACAATCCGGTTGGTAGATAACGAGTGCTAAAGTTTCTAAGTAAACAGAATTTAATACTGTTGTCAAATCATTTAGAGTGTCGAGAAGTCATGCCCCCGGCGTTCAGACGTAAAGGTCAAATTATTTACGCAAATCTCTTATCCGAGCTATCTCATCTAGTTGAACCTATAAACCAAGGGTCGCTGAATTGAAATCGAAAGCGAAATTCCACGGGTGATCATTCCTACTAAAGCGTTCAATCCCATTTGTGTGTTTGGAATGGAAAACAATATTCTCAGATGAAACTCTTTACTTATAAGAGCTCTTTATTAGAAACTTTAATTTGTTGGCGCTGCATTGTAATTGTAAGCAATGATGTTAGAAGAAAAAATAGATAGATAGGTTACTTACAACTGGCACACAAAAAATATTGGCGTTGTCAACGGCGTGATGACAGGACGACGACTGAGCTCAGGTTTGCTAATTAGCTTTTAACTCAAACATAGGTGAGTTGATAGCTAAAAGATGTGCATTTCGAAAATTTGACGTTTTAAGCGTAACGCAAAGGAATGGGAGACTGAAAGTTACAAAATAAAACCCTTATATTTCTGTTCCAGAATCTCCTGAATCTTTCATGTTTTCTGATGATTTCAGTAAGTAGAAGTAATAAAAATTGTCTTTAAGGTCTGTAGTTTTTTTTCCCACCGCTGTAAGCGAAAAAAGTACATAACCTTTCATTCTTTCTATCATCTAATCTATCAAAAGTAATTGATTCCAATGACACTTTCATCATCATAATTATCATCATTTTCAACCTATATTCGGCTCACTGCTGAGCTCGAGTCTCCTCTCAGAATGAAAGGGGTTAGGCCAATAGTCCACCACGCTGGCCCAATGCGAATTGGCAGACTTCACACACGTAGAGAAATGAGAAAATTCTCTGGTATACAGGTTTCCTCCCGATGTTTTTCCTTCACCGTTTGAGACACGTGATATTTAATTTCTTAAAATGCACTTAACTGAAAAGTTGGAGATGCATGCCCTGGACCGGATTCAAACCCACACCCTCCAGTATTGGAGGCAGAGGTTATATCCACTGGGCTATCACGGCTCAACGTATACAAATTACAGATTATCAAATACTAGAATATCATTGTGGGTCAAATTTACTTTTAAAAGTTGGCTAGCCATGTTCATTAGGTCACGGAAATAAATGGAAAACTTGCAACAAACCGAAATCCTTTGGCAGGACACGCCACTCCGAAACATAAATTAAGTTAGACAAAATAAGCGGTTGTAAAGACCACACTAAATATACCCACTGGGCTGTTATTCCTGTCCGGTTATCCAACATGGCACGCTGCCAACTTGTATTGTGTTTCTTATATTTAGATGTGTTTAACCAGTGGCGTAGCGTGCATTAAAGAGGCCCTGTATTTATTTATTTATTAATTGATAAATCAACAATGACAACAAGAAACATTAATAATAATAATAATCTATGCATAGGTAAACTTAAAAAGTTCTAGAGATAAACGAAGCCATCTTTTAAAGGTATATAATACAGCATTGTTATTTGTTGTCCGGTTATACTTAAAAATTAAACTACCTACACTTAAAACTACAAATTACATTTACGTCAAGTGTCCTATTGATTAAATTGTTAAATAATTACAATGAAAATAATAATCTATACTAATAAATTATAAAATTAAACAAATTAATTATACAAAAAATCTCTTTAGTTTTTTATTTACTCTACCCTAACTCTTTCACCAGTATATTTCATCATTTTATAACTTTTGTCATTTTTGTAGTTTTTTTGTTTTTTTTTTCCGGGAAGCACCACCCCATATTAAGTAACATTGTAGATTACTTTTTACAAATACAAGTAAGGGGTCAATGTAGCCCGAAGGCCCCGCCCCGCGGTAGCTACGCCCCTGTGTTTAACGCAATCTGTAGTGGTGTGTTTTAGGTATCACGAATCTGGCCTTTAAGCTGAGAAACTTAAGAAATTTACGTAGAGTTTATTTATAAATCGAGAATGTGCAAAACATATTTAGTTCATTATATTGTAGAAAAAGAGCAGTCTGAATTGCATATGACGTCGCTCGATCTTGTGTTGGCGTGTGCCGACGCTAGGTGGCGCGACTTGTTGCCGTAAAGAGTGGGAGTTAGAAAGTGGGAGCGTCCGGGAGGGAGCGACTGGTGATAAGACGCTCGCCGTAGGGTTGTATTTAGTTCTCTCATGGCGTTCGATCCGTTCACATCTCATGTTGTGTAATCCTTTATGGATTACTTGGGATAGGCTGGGGGAATAACTTGAATAGTGAAGGTGATTGTTAGCTAGTCGAAAGGGATCCCTTAAACCTGCACCCGGAGTCACAAGCCTCTGGGACTGCTCAAGGTATTCTCTGACATTCAAGAGTTCTATTTTAATTAAGTACATTTCGTTTGTTAATTAAGTTGTCCTGAAAAATATTGTGAACCTTTGTTCAACATGGGTTTTCTTTTTGTTAACTCTAATAATACTACTAGCTTAGAGCTATCTAAGCTCTAAGATAGTATTATGTAGCTAATTGTCAATCTGAATATTTACTGATGAATTAAAAGACGTGATAAAATGGTAACCATCTAGGTTATCAAGTTATGTCGGCTTTCCAAGAGGTATTTATAAGTTACCTAAGTACTTGATATCAGAGAGTTTTATGTACTCTAAAACAGACAATATAAATAAAAACTAACTAACAAAGGTTGAGAACCAGAAAACCTATAATTATAGGAATAACTATAACTGTTCATTAACTATCTAGTAAATATCTACATACAAACGTAAAGATATACATATTACACGTAATTTATTCACTGGAAACGTCGATATTTTCAGTTTTATGGACCGTGGCCAGTTTTATGAATCGTGGTCAATAGATTGCGGATAACTACACAATATTTTATTCAAATATATTGTAATTTAGGTAATTAAATGTTTCCCGTTTATTTTGCATGACAGGACTAGTGGCAAATATTTTTTATCATCAACGTTCATGTTCGTATCATTACATTTGGTGGGGGCCGTCTGGATGCTGGCGGCTCGAGACCTTTGTGGTTGGAGATCCATGCAAGAGGCCTATGTCCAGCAGAGGACGTCCATCGGCTGATAATGGTGATGATGATGATTATATTTTGACGTCTGTAATGTACACGCTCACACTAGTGATTTACTTAATCATTAATTTGATCACTCAATTAATTACTTTTACTTAATTGAATACTGTATCTACTTAGTACCCTATTGCTATCGCTGTAATGCTAGCTGAGCCCGACTGTCACGAGAGGCTTGTATTTATAGACTAGTCAATGCAATGTAGTTGTTGGTATATTGACATCGTGTATCTGGCTGTCAGAATATTGATAACATCTGGTAACAATACTGAATTATTTCATGTAAACAGACTGTAGGCTGTTGGTGGTGGTTGATGGTTACAGAATAGCCCTTCAGGCCTATGATTGAGGATGAGACAGGGCACCATTACAGCCGCCCACTTCTCTTAGTAGGCACAGGAAATCGTTGTAGCACTTCACATTGCTCTGCCTCGTTTCTAACAGCCAGCAAAACGAGGTATATGTCATTTGGCCTGTCACAATCTGGGCAATTTGATGACGGAACCTTTCCCATTAGAAAACCAAACATGTGATTTAACTAAACTTGTTATTAAAGTAAACTACTTAATTTAACTACTGGATTAAGGCTGATAGATTTTAGAACTTTATTTCCATGTTTTTCTGTGTCTTTATAACAACCAATCAATCAATATTCATTTATTTCAAATAGGCTTAGTTTACAAGCTCTTTCGAAACGTAGTAATAATTAGTCGAAAACTTAAAATTAAAATTACGAGGGTTCCAAATGCGCTTTGGTCCGAGAAGAGCCCACAACCAACTCAGCCAGGTTTTTTCCTTTTTTAGGTTATGACCATTTAACAATAGGCGTATATGTAGCCTGTCATGTAATACATTTCATTTCAAGCAATTTTGTCGTTTACATAATCATTAACACTATAATACGACTTTTCTTGTCTGTGTTTAATAAAAACTTTGAACTTATTGATAGACATGCCAGTGGTTTAACACAATAGAATAATGGAGGCATCAAGAAATGAAGTTCACGACTTCGGATAACAGTGCCTAGTTCTTCGGGTTATGTAGGCGAAGGAATATGTGCAGCCAGCCGTGTACTCTCTCGCCTCCATGACCTGAAGAATTTGGCAATTACGCCGTTGCGGCAAGAAAGAAGAAAGAAGCACGGACCAAGAAGATTTACTCAAGATGAAGCATACCATCATTGTAGATATTTTACCATCATGTATTTATATTAACTGTACAGGTTGCTAGGGAGTATTCTCCATAACTCTAGGGTTATATTTAAAATTAATTAAAAATGCTCAAGGTACGTATGTCCTAAAATTAATATTTTCGGGGTAGATCTGTTTTGTAAATAGATCTTAAAATCTGTTCCTTATACGCATCCTTATAATTATGATGATTATGATGAGCCAAGATTTACGTATTTTAAATGTGTTTAAATTGTGTTACATGGACAGTCGGAATTATTTGAATTGCTTTGTATTCGTACAAAGTACATAAATCAAATTAAAATATAAAAAGATTTTATTTTGAAGTTAAAAAATATTATTTATGCAGTTCGGCTCCTATAAGTGGACTCGTCAACACCTTGAAGTTATGGGAAATACTCCCGAGCATCCTGTATAATAAAGTAGTCGATGTGTATCTATAACTATTTATGAAACCGCCCCGCAGTTTCACCCGCGTAGTTCCCGTTCCCGTGTGAATACGGGAATAAAATAAAGTATACGACACTTACTAATAACGTAGCTTTCTAGTGGTGAAAGAATTTTCAAAATTAGTTTTTGTATATTCAGAGATTACCCCCTAAAATACCACAAACTTTATTTCTTTATCATATTAGTACCTACCAATAGATTTTATTAACACAAAAGCTTACAAAAAATACAAACTATGAACTTGTCATCATCATCATTATCAACCTATATTCGGCTCACTGCTGAGCTCGAGTCTCCTCTCAGAATGAGAGGGGTTAGGCCAATATATGAACTTATAATGGACACAAATTACCAATATCATAGAGGAAAGATTTATTTTGTAAGTAACCAATAAACTCTAAAATATCCCAATTTGAAAAAAAATCTTCAACAATAGAAAGCTACATTATCAGGGAGTAACACAGGCTACATGTTCTACAACATCGCCGTATTCACACGAAATTAGGAACTACGCGGATGATACCGCGAGAATCGGATAGTTAATTATTTATACACGTAAAAATCTAAAAACTTAGGCGTCATAGTTCAGAATCAATTTTGACCAATAAAGTTCCCAGCTGGCCTATTATGAACTTTAGTCTGTTAGCCACCTGATATAATTAAAATCAATTCGATAACAACCGCTTTTTCAGTAATAAAGCCCAGCAAACACAATGGCTAGTTATTATGGTCTGTGTGCCTAATGGGAGTTTTCAATATTTTCATACTGATACTATCGCGTTGACGTAAACGCGAATTTATATGCAATTGAAACTGATGTACAGTAGTGCCACTACATGGCGCTGTTTCAATTCCTTAGAAATTCGTGTTTACGTTAACGCGATAGTAACAGTATCGAACTGCCACTAGGCCCTCAGTTATCAATAAAATAATAGTGAATACTATATCACGTGATTTATGAATCATTAACAATAGCTAGTTGGTAAAATTCGTGTATATCCACTAAAGTAATTCAAAGTCAGTGAATAGGTCAGCTGAAAGCTGGCAGTATTGCCACTTTGAATAGCAATACTGACCTAAATCTAGGCCAGCCTTCTGGTCACGGGAGGCGTCGATTAATCGCTTTGCTATTTCTCTGAACGAGAAAGCAAGTTGGTGTAGTACCAACTTGCTTTCTCGGACCTAGTACATACTTAAATTCCGATATTATTATGTGTATATTTCATTTTATTTATTAATATTTAAATACATTTATCTAACCACAAACGTTATTTGGATAATATTTTGCAGTTCGATAAAAGGTGCTTACTTTCAACTTAATTAATGTAGGTATACCTACTTCCTACATAACGTATAATATTTTTTTTTACGCCACTAGCATACTGATGTACGTACGATGGGCGCCCTTGCTACCCCTCTCTAACTCCCTACTCTTTACGGAAACAAGTCGCGCCATCTGGCGTCGACACGAGCCAATACGAGATCGAGTTACGTCATAATCGTCTCAGACTAATATTATTTATAGCTATACATAACATATTATATTATATTCATTATTAATAGTATAAGTTTTGTTTTTGATGGCATAGATTTTACGTTAAATATTTTGTATTTACGAGAAAGTATTATTTTCACGCTCCTGTAGGGTCATCCATACCAATATCACTTTCCTTCACATAACGACTCATAAAGCATCTGGCACATATGTCCCGATCGTAAACCCTTCTGTTATTATCAACTCGAGATGGGACGAAGTGGACAATGTTCATGACATTTTAATGACTAGAATGGCCGACACTTGGGCTGACGTCAAGCAATTTATTTTTTATCCAATGTTATTCAATTATCTATTATATTATTAGGAAGTAAAGTTTGTGAGGTTGTATGGGGTAATCCCTGGATGTGCTGACCTGATTTTATTAACTATTTTACTAACGGAAATTCACGTTATTTGTGACATTGGCTTTTCTCATCTACGGAAACGGAATGAAAAAGCGGGGGGCTAGTTTTTAGAATATACACAAGAAGGGCTAGCTTATATATAAGTAACTTATTTATAAATTCTTATTTATCATCATCATCATCATCATCACCGTTGGGCTTCCAAGCACAACGGTCTCGAGCCGCCAGAATCCAGCGGCTTCCTGCAATCCGCCTGATATCCTCGGTCCACCTAGTGGGGGGTTGACCAACACTGCGCTTTCCGGTGTAGGGTCGCCATTCCACCACCTTGGGTAACCCAAAGTCCATCGGCTCTTCGAACTATGTGGCCTGCCCATTGCCACTTCACCTCCGCGACTCGCTGAGCTATGTCAGTGACTTTGGTTCGTTTGCGGATCACGCAGAGGTACACCAAGCATAGCTCGCTCCATCGCCCGCTGAGTGACTTTTAACCTTCTCATAATATTATTAAATTCTTATTCAGTGAATATAAATTGTGCTCTATTATGTTAAAATAATACATTATCTCAGCTCATAACAGCTATCTTGTTGTTGTTTCTTGATTTATTAATTACTAAAAGACGCCCTGAGATTTCACCTGCACATAGCTCATGTTTTCCTGGGAATACGGGTATAATAAATAAATAAATAAATAAATAAATAAATAAATAAATAAATAAATAAATAAATAAATAAATAAATAAATAAATAAATAAATAAATAAATAAATAAATAAATAAATAAATAAATAATAGAGCTTGTGATACTCACAAATACTGTGGCTTTCGATTGGTAAAATTATTTTCAAAATCGATTGATATTCAGATATTATAACCTCTACATGCCTACAACCTTACAAACTTGACTTACCTATATATCTATACTAATCTTTAAAGCTGAAGAGTTTATTTGTTTAATTGATTGAACGCGCTAATCTCAGAAACTACTAGTCGGATTTAAAAAATCTTTCAGTGTTAGATGATAGCTCATTTATCAAGGAAGGCTATAGGCCATATATTATCCTCGTTTTCTTACGGGAATGAGAACCACGTGGGTAAAACCGCTAGTTAAAATTTATCTAGTTTTACTATAAATCTATAGTTAATAAATTAAATATAGATTTATAGTAAAACTAGATAAATTTTACTGTAAATGCATTTTCAGTAGACTCAGAAATGTATTACAAAAATAAGAAAACCAATATCGAACAAAGGTTATAATTTACAACATTTGGTAGGACAACTTAATTAACAAATGAAACTGTAACCAAAATAAGAACCTAGAATGGCAGAGAATGACCTTGAGGGGAGTCACGAACTTGAGATCGTTGTATGTAGGGTTAAGGACGCCCTAACAGTTAACTAACACTTCCCTTTTCCCCTTTTTAAGTCACTCACCCCGCTTATCCCAAGTTACCCATAAAAAATTACTCAACAAGAAATTTGGACGGCTCGAACGTCACGAGCATACTGAAGCCGACCGTACGACGAGCGCCTTATATCGCAAGTTGTTCCCACCAACCGATCGCTACCCCTCTCTAGCTCCCTACTATTTACGGAAACAAGTCGCGCCACCTGGCGTCGGCACAAGCCCACACGAGATCAAGCGAAGTCATATCCGTTTCAGACTACTATTTCCACTTACACACTATTTTTATTGTTAGGTTTATCGCTCTTTGGATGTGCAAATAATATTTTGTAATTTCTTTTATAATCATGGAGCACTTATCTCACTTTTTTCAGAAGAATTATTCTCTTAACTACCAAAAATTAACTACTTTCCAAATTTTTGTCATAAATGGACTACAAAAATTGACATCTAAAACGCCGTAATAGGTATTCAATTTACTTACATATCAATTTATCTGTTACATGAAAAGTGGCCGTAACAGACTGTATTGTTGCCTTTTATACTCGCGTGAAATGTTCCGAGTTATTGAATTTTTAACATAAGCCTGAAGACGGAATAAATCTTCTTATCTTGTATTCATACATCTCTGATATCATCAAGGATTTATAGGGGTGTTTCAAGCCTGATTTAAGGGACGGAAACCTCGGATACCCTTTGTGGGCATAAAATTATACGAGTAGGTACCGCCTACCGTCAAAACCAAACTTAACGATCTAGTCAATGTAGACACTATGGCGAGGTGCCAAGAGTAAACAATATACATAAAAATTCTAAACAATGGTCTCTAAGTCTTTGTGATGATAAACTGGGCTTATATGAGACCTCTTTACTACCAAGAATATTTCTGAGCGGCTAAGCAGTATCGATGTGTTTAAAGCTACTGTTACACATGCTCATTTCAAGCACGAATGCATGCTACTATTGAGCAGTTGCTACTTATTAGCATGTGTATAGCAACATTGCTAATAATGAGCACGCTTATTTCGAGCTTGCTCAAGAATCAACAGTCGTGCGATTTATGAGTATGCTACTTGCTGCGCGGGTGGAAGGGGGCGTGCTTGTAGCGCGTCTGAACAGGTTTGCTTATTGATGAGTATGCTAGTCGATCAGCATTGCTATTCTGTATTCTGTATTCTCTTCACCTTTATCTCTCCTTGTCTAACACGATACTATAGAGAGAGAGCAATAGATACAAATTAGCATGTGTTATTAAAATGTTTGCTTTGAGCTTGCTTAAAAATAACATGCTATTGCTAGCAAATGTAAACTGATGATAAGCATGCTCGTATAGAGCATACTTAATAGCACGTTTTTAGCATGCTATTTTAGAGCATGTGTAGGTACCCTTATGTTTGAAGGATGTCGGTTAAATAAAATCAACATTAGGACTTTGCAGGCTTATTCACTATCTTTGACGTATGCTAGTTGACATACATGATATACGAAATTGAGATTATTTGTAAAAATGTCATTCGGTGCTTACTGGTGGATATCACACAGTAGGTAAATGACATTTTGTAGGTAGTTACCTTCAAACATCAGTGATTTCATCTAATTTGGATTTCAGGCTAAGAGTTCCCTCGGTCTAAAAACCAATTAGGTAAATACGATTATATTATTTAAATCGAATAAAGTTTAATACTAGAGTCATTGCACTCTTGGCACTCAGAGAGCAATGACTTTTTACCTATTCATTACCATACCCGCGATCTGTTAGAACCGTAGCAATTGCAATTAAAGTGATACCCAATTAATTAATTGATTATATATTTTTTATTGAATAATTAAAGATGCTTGGAGGCCGTTGGATCAGCTTCCACCTTCACACAGGAAGTAAAACTATAAGAAATGTAAACAGTAATTGTTATCAATTGTAAATTATAATACTGTATGACTTTTTCAAAAGAGCAACTGTTGAGTTTCTTGCCGGTATCTTCTCAGCAGAACCTGCCTTCCGAACCGGTGGTAGAATCTTTACAAATAGTCAACTGACGTGTCAAAAGTGCTTATAAACTGAGCCTACTTGAAATAAATGATTTTTGATTTGATTTGATTTAATTATATACTAATATTTTATAGAGGTAAAGTTTGTGGTGTTGTAGGACTCTGGACTTATTGAACCGATTTTGAAAAATCTTATACTCACGGGAACAGGAACGGGCGTTGGCTAGTATATGATTTTCGTACGCTTCTTTTGATTACGTTTGCACTTGTAGTTAACGAGTATGATTATACTCGTTTACTACAAGTAAAAAGCCGTGATAGCCCAGTGGATATGACCTCTGCCTCCGATTCCGGAGGGTGTGGGTTCGAATCCGGTCCGGGGCATGCATCTCCAACTTTTCAGTTGTGTGCATTTTAAGAAATTAAATATCACGTGTCTCAATCGGTGAAGGAAAACATCGTGAGGAAACCTGCATACCAGAGAATTGCCTTAATTCTCTGCGTGTGTGAAGTCTGCCAATCCGCATTGGGCCAGCGTGGTGGACTATCGGCCTAACCCCTCTCATTCTGAGAGGAGACTCGAGCTCAGCAGTGAGCCGAATATGGGTTGATGACGTACTACAAGTAAACGTATCATATTTTTGCACTGATTTACCTACCTACTTATTTATGTTTACTCCCACTTGTTACGAAATAGATTTATTATTAAGGAAAACCGTCGAAATTATTCACAAATTCAATTGACAATTATCACAATTATTGTTAAAATTTTCGTAATTAAGAGTATGTGGCGGCATAAATGTTAAAAAGGCCTCCACTAAAATGACTTTGTCATGTATTTACTGATGTACCAGATTACAATATTCCCGATTATCTTGTTCTGGAATCTTCGTTTTATTTGAAAACTTTTGCATACGATTTGTTAACTATGTTAACTATTCTTGTTCTCAATCTCGGAAGGGTTTATACTTACTCGTTTAACAACTAAAGTGTTTTTCAGATCGCATTGGTATGGCGACAGTCGCCTGTTCATAATACCTACGTACTATTATCGTAAATATCGACAAACTTTCAAGAGTAAAACGAACTGTCACCCGCACCATCTTACATGAAACGAACCGTAAGCTTCAACCAAACATTCTGCACTTAATAGATATCCTAATGTGTATTAAGTACAGCTTTTACTGCAAACCAACGTCTAAGATACCCGTATCCGTGTACGCAGCTTCGGAGCAGCTTAAAGACTTAAGACTAAAGCTAAGAGGCTGACAGTTCCCTGGGTGTTAATGTGTGTATTATTCAAACTTCAACGCGCTAACTTCCACATACATACTTAATATATAAGCCCTCATTCGTACGAGAGGTTTTTAGCGTACGTTAAAAAAACGTTAATATTCAAGAAATGTATTGCCAAGTACTTGTATAATATGATCACACGACAGCGTTTTAAAACACGACTCTTACTAATCGAGCAGTGTTCCATTTTCAATTTTGGGCGTTGGAAATAGACCTTTATTCAACTTCATACTATGCGCTACACCCGCCAGCGCTGGGTTATAACGCGTCGATTTTTTAACTCTCGTGCGAATGAGGTCTTAAGGTTACTGATTGCTACGGGGGTAATATAACATGTTACAAAGCGAGCATTCGTGCGTCAATACGGAAACAAGGAATAATAAATATTAAAAAAAAACAAAGATCGTTTATTTTAAGTAGACTTATTTTATAAGCATCTCTAAAACATCTAGCTCTAGTGACTTTTTACTACAGATTCGAAAGGCTGAAATCTATTGAACAGACTTATATGTATAACTGTGTTATGGGTTTTAAAATCGCTGATGTCATTATGTACATTTTATAGGTATACTACTAATATACATTATAGGTGCTACATTTTAATATTTATAGGTATAATGTATAAACACATCCAGATATTGGAAAACAGTCATGCTTATCACACAAATATTCTCCAATTGTGGGAATCGAACCCACGATCGTGGATGCAGGAACTTAAGTCAGTAACTACTCTGACACGCGGCCGTCAATACTTTCAGCACAGTTGATTTCAAATTCTGCGAATTTATTAAACTTTTCTATACTTCTATACTAATATTATAAAGAGGAAAACTTTGTTTGTATGTTTGTTTGTTTGTAATGAATAGGCTCAAAAACTACTGGACCGATTTTAAAAATTCTTTCACCATTCGAAAGATACATTATCCACAAGTAACATAGGCTAAATTTTATTTTGAAAAAAAATTGGGTTCGGTAAAATATTTGGGTTTTTCGAACACAAGGTGTAAAAAATCAACCAGAAAAGTTACTTATTTTTAGGGTAGAAGTAGGGTAGGTCAGCGTAGGGGTAGTGGAAAGTTTACGTCGAGTTTCACACGGACGAAGTCGCGGGCGTCCGCTAGTGTTCTATCAAAAGATTTTTTACGGATCTGTAATTTATTTTCAAGAGACACTTGGGAGTTAAAACAAAATATTGGTGTACATAAAGTTCGTTGAGTGTCGTAAAGTATTTCGTCCTTTTATGAAGAGAGCGGAAAAGAAAGGCGGCACTTAACTTTCTGTGAGTGCCCTTCCGTCATAAGTGTATCTTCAGATGTACTTTAAAAAAAACAAACGAAGAAAAAATTTATATAGATACCAATATAATTGGAGCGCATGACATGAAATCATGGAACAGTACATTTTTCATAAATTGCGCTGATAAATGAACGCTTGGTATTATAAAACTGGTCGATTTTTATACATTCCTTCGCAATTTGAGATTTCACTTATACTATTTGTAACAAAAAACTCTAGCGTGGTATAAAGGAGCCAGCGCCATCTAGAATCTATACTTATAAAATGAATTCTGTACATTTTGTACATTATGTACATTGAAGATATTTTGAAAATTTTTGTTGGTGGGCATTATTTGACGGCCTCCGTGGTGCAGTAATATGCGCGGTGGATTTACAAAACGGAGGTCCTGGGTTCGATCCCCGGCTGGGCAGATTGAGATTTTCTTAATTTGTCCAGGTCTGGCTGGTGGGGGGCTTCGGCCGTGGGTAGTTACCACTCTACCGGCAAAGACGTACCGCCAAGCGATTTAGCGTTCCGGTACGATGCCGTGTAAAAACCGAAAGGGGTGTGGATTTTCATCCTCCTCCTAACAAGTTAGCCTGCTTCCATTTTAGACTGCATCATCACTTACCATCAGGTGAGATTGTAGTCAAGGGCTAACTTGTAAAAAATAAAAAAAAAACAGTATTTGGTTACATTTCTGATAAATTGCGCTGATAAATGAACGCTTGGTAAGAGCATAATCTATACTATAAATATAGATTACTTTCTTATAATGCTGGTCGATTTCTATACAATTATACGCAATTTGAGATTTCACTTATACTATTTGTAACAACAAACGCTGGCATAACGGAAGCCATCGCCATCTAGAATCTTTACTTATAATACGAATTCTGTACATTTTGTTCATACATTTGTACATACATTTACATTATTTTTCTTCGATTTTTTTGTCTATCTGTCTGTCTGTCCGTATTTTTTTTGTTATTCGGGCATCACGCTGAAACTACTGAATAAATTCAAATAAAACTTGGCACGGTTTAAGGTCATAATACGGAGAAGGTTATAGGATACTTTTTATTGCGAAAATAAAATTTGAAGGGGTGAAATAGGGGTTGAAAGTTTGTATGGAAAGTCCTTCATTTTTAGAGTTACATTTTTAAAAAAAATGTTCATAAATCATAAAAAAAATACGAAATATAATGTAATTCAAATTCTTTTTAAATTCAACCCATAAAGTAGTGAAATACGGCTTGAAAGTTTACATTGATTTCCACGCGGACGAAGTCGCGGGCGTCCGCTAGTCTTAATATATAAATGCGAAAAGTATTCATCACAAAATCTCAAAAACAGCTTGACGTACAAAGATTAAATTAGGCAGGGAGGTAGTCTATAGTTTCAAAGTATCCACTAAGAACAGATTTTGCGATAGGGCCGGATTAAACAGACCTAAGGGCGGAAGAAGTCGCGGGCGTCCGCTAGCTTCCTATATGTCTATTTTTTTTTATTTGCCGTATATTTTTAGTACGACCAAAATTCCCGTTCCGCATTAATTAGTCGGAAAAACTGTGGATTGGGTACGACCACAGAACATGAAGTACTTAAGCTACGCTTTTTATATCGGTGGATAAGGCAATAGTCTAATGGGGGAGGAGATCCATGAGAAAAGGTGTCCTGACCGGCCGGAGACCGGAGATATTGAGGATTTTAGTAATTGAAAGTTCATATTCATACGCTAATTCCGGAAAGGATTATCGACGTTTTTTGACGGCCTCCGTGGCGCAGTGGTATGTGCAGTGGACTTACAAGATGGAGGTCCTGGGTTCGATCCCCGGCTGGGCTGATTGAGGTTTTCTTAAGTGGTCTAGGTCTGGCTGGTGGGAGGCTTTGGCCGTGGCTAGTTACCACCCTACCGACAAAGAAGTACCGCCAAGCGATTTAGCGATTGTAGTCGAGGGCTAACTTGTACAGAAAAAAAATCGACATTTTAGGAATACTAGTAGGTACCTATAACATAAAATTGTTTTTTTTTAATACCCCCGAATGTCATTAAATTATTAATTTAATTATTATATTATTAACACTCTCGATCAATTCATCAATATTCTCTTTCAGTGAGCGTTCATTGGAGAACCCACTCGAGTATATTTGCAAACATTCGGTTATTCTTCCCCACTTTCACCCCCAAACAACTTTTAAGCGGCTCAACCGATTTTCTTCTAAGAACACTTTTACTTATGTCACATTTAATACAAATCGGGAGCTTTGGTGCCACAGACTGACAGACAGACAGACACGTCAAACTTAATAACACCCTTCTTTTTGCGTCTTTTGCGGTAGTTGACTCATATCAAATTTAATATACACAATACATGAAATTAGGATTAATTTTCAAATTGTTAAAACCCAATGTCATTTAAAATGACCTAAGTTTAAACTAGATATTTTAAAATGGAAGATAAAATGTAAAGAAATATTGAAGGAGTCCCGATACCAACACATTAGTCCCGGCTCAGTATAAAACCGTAGGTATGCACTCTCGTTGATCTCCGGAGTTCATTTTATTGTTATTTTTTCTGTCTCTACTTTTTCTTCATCTTTTTTTTCATAACACTTTTTTTGTACAATAAATATTTTATTCTCAGAATTTTATTATAAATTTCATTAGGTACTCTAAATTTACAAATCGGAAGTAGTGGTACCCTCAGAGACTAGGGCAAATAGGTAAAAAATTGGTCAATTACATAATTTACACAATTTTTCTTTCAACCGTCTGTCACTAAGCGTTATGATAGAAATTTCTGTTCAAAATTCCTCTTTGAGAGTGAATGATCTGAGGCACTATTTTTTACCTATACAGAACAGGACATCACTATGACAATAAATATGGTATCATTATTTTACAAAGTGACATTAGCATCTGTCAGAAAATTCGCACGATTAATGATTATACTATAAAGGTTAATTACAGTTCTGTATCTTTAACTATAAAGATTACCCCATAAAATCTCACAAACTTATTATATTATTAAAGAGCTGTAAAGCTATACAATATAATAAGTCCTAATGGGTCACTAATTCAGAATAATGAAGATCAAATGCATCAGACTTGCATCAATAAAGCTTTTTTAAAGTCTCTTGGATACTGCAATGCCTGTGTTGTAATAAAATTACAATGTCAAAGCCTTCCGTAAAATGCTTGTGAAATGCAGTGAGTGGTTATTAACCCAGAGCGTAATACAAGCTGTTGAAGTTGGCCCCATTACGTACTAAGCTTTAGTAGCATTTTATCCCCTGTAAGAATGCTATATTACCTGAGTAAGATTTTTTTGTAACTCAATTTAAATATATTTAAAAGAATATTTGCCATATCTTTTTTAATTTGACCAATACTCTCATTCCTCCCCAACTAGTCGGGAAACATTGTGTTAGGAGTGGGCACGACACTAGACCAACGGGGCGGGGATCGAACCACCACCCCTCGGCGATGAGTCCGACCGCTCTTACCTTTGAGCTATTGAATCTCTGAATATAATGAAATGAATAATGAATTTGTCTCTATATCTCTCTAACATAAACTGACTGAATATAAAATACAATTTATATTCAGTCGTAATTACAAAATTGTCTGTTTGAAAGGGGGATTAATTTTCTGAATTCAGTGAACGTACCCGAGAAGATCGTATCTACGGAAAATATTTGATTTGTATATTATATAAATAAAAATAATCAAGTAAATCATTTTCTTTAACATCCAGCTTACAAACTGCAAATATAGATTATACGACTAGCAGATGCCCCGGAATTACCCCGCATAGTTCCCTTTCCCATGAAAATTCAAGGATAAAATATATATTGCAATCACAAATGAAGTCGCTTTCTATTAGTAAAAGAATTTTCAAAATCGGTTCAGTAGATCCAGAGATTACCCCCAACAACAACACAAACACAAACATTACCTCTTTCGACGCGTATGTATTTTTTTTTCTTCTTTAATGTTTGTTAACTTATAACTTCGTCATTTATTAACCAATTTTGAAAATTGTTTTTTCGTTTGAAGGAGTATACTTCCAAATTAGTCCCATTTCATTTTTATGAAAATTGGTTAAGTAATTTTGTGTTGAAATCAAAATAACTGAGGTTTGAAGTTTGAAGAAGCCGTTTGAAGTTTGAAGTTGGTTCCATTTTTATGTTAAAAAGATTATAATATAACATTAGTAAAGATCGATGAGAGATTAAAAAGCTACATGTTTCTTGCAGAATAATTATTTTACTTGTACTTAACAATTGAAAGTGAAATCTACAAGTATGAAGTCCTAATATTTTCATTTCATATTCAATTCTAATTTCAATGGCTGAAGGAAAAGGTGTCGAAGTAACTCGGTCGCGGCGGTCTTTAAAGGTAATTTATTAAAATTGCCACTTCAATGCTGGCGAAATTGGTTTCGCGAATCTTATAAATGCAAATTTGAGCGGCACACCTGCCTGTGAAATACAAAAATTGGATCTCTTTTTGAAAAGCGAGAGTAACGCCTGTTTTCACCATGTTACGAACGTTATGAATTTAAAAAAAAAAGAAAAAGAAGATTTTAATGGCGTATTGACTACCTTTGGCGACCCAAACCTTGATACTTTATGTCACCTTAGTCCACCTATTGAAGTTTAAGGTACTGTTACACATGATCTAAAATAGCATGCTAAAACGTGCTATTAAGTATGCTCCATACGAACATGCTTATCATCAGTTTACATTTGCTAGCAATAAGCATGCTATTTTAAAGTATGCTCCTTAATAAGCATGCTCAAAGCAAACATTCCAATTACACATGCTAATTTGTATCTATCGCTCTCAGTCTGTAGTATCGTGTTAGACAGTGAGAGATGAAGGCGAAGAGAATACAGAATAGCATTGCTGATTGACTAGCAAACTCAATATGCAAACCTGTTCAGACGCGGTAAAAACACGCAACCTTCTACCCGCGCAGCAAGTAGCATGCTCAAAAATCGCACATCTGTTGATTCTTGAGCAAGCTCGAAATAAGCATGCTCATTATTAGCAATGTTGCGATACACATGCTAATAAATAGCAATTGCTCAATAGTAGCATGCTTTCGTGCTTGAAATGAGCATGTGTAACAATAGCTTTACATTGAAGAAACATGGTTGACCTTAGCTCTAAATGCACCTTTTTTTACTTTGTAACTGACCTACTATCTTATCTTATATCTTAAGATCATATCACGCTCAAATCATCAGATTTTTGAAAAACATCCTTTTAGCTATTAACTGATGCGTATTTTTCATGATCGATTTTTGGTGTTCAATTCAAATTTTTGGTTACCAATTCGAGCGATCATACTTAGTAGAAGTATTCAACAATATCCCTTATGTCTGATATAGGATGTTATTGAATAACTATTACGTTTACGGGTAATGGAACTTTTTATGTAGGTAGATAGGTAAAAAAGAGACGATACTTACATTCTAGGTATACATTCTAAAATTATACATACTAGGTATACATTCTAAAATAGGTAGGTATAGAAGTCTACCTATTGGATCTTTTTAAAAGTCATGTAAAAGTTTTTCGTCAACGTTTCGATCATAAATATCAATTCATACCACTGAAAATAAAGCCTTTTGTAATTTAATTTTCATACACTCAGATAATATAAAAGCTCTTGTGTTAAGCTGCGGCGATGATTTTCGGTCAAAAATAAAAGCGGTAAGCGGCCATACTTGAATAGGTACTTGACTTATAAAAAAATTAAAAAATAGTATGAATTTCGTGTAGTACATGGAATAAGGGACTAAAATATATCAAGACTAGCGGACGACTTCGTCCGCGTGAAATTTAGTTTTTCACAAATCCCTCGGGAACCATGGATTTTTCCCGGGGTAAAGCCTATCCAGAGTAAAATCTATTTCCATTCCAAATTTCAGCCAAATCGGATCATTAGTTGCGGCGTTAAAGAGTAACAAACATCCATGCAGGCATCCAGACAGACCTTCGCGTTTATAACATCATTACTTATTATATATTAAAATATAGGGTACTTTTTGATCCTAAAATAAAAATAGAAGAGGGTGAAAAGGGGATTGAAAGTTAGTATGGAAAGACCTTCTTTATATAAAATAATGTTCAGAAATCATCAAAAAATTCCTGTGTGAAATATAATGTGATTCAAGAATTTCTAAAATTTAACCCCTAAATTGGTGAAATACAGGTTAAAAGTTTACATTGATATCCATGCGGGCGAAGTTTCATGTTGAGTTGTGTGTTCTTGATTTTAAAACTGTTTATACATAAATATTTAATGGAAGAAAACAAAACTCTGTTTTATTCCATTATAGTGGAGTAACTAATTTAAGAAGGCCTAGTGGCAGTTTGATACTGTTACTGTCGCGTTAACGTAAACGCGAATTTCTAAGGAATTGAAACAGCGCCATCTAGCGGCACTATTGCACAACTGTTTCAATTCCGAAATATTCGCGTTTACGCCAACGCGAACAGTATGAAAATATTGAAAACTCCCACTAGGCACACAGATTACTTTTCGTAGTGATTATGTAGGCACGTATGAGCATGGCATTTGTGGCTAACGAACTCTTTCGTTCGCCCACTTTAGGTTAGGTCATCTACATTCACATTCCAGATTCATTTCATATTTAGAATTCCCTCGACCGCGCATGCGTGGATATATTGTTTCGCCCATTCATTACATCTTTACCGTTTCTCCATTCCACACCGTTTCATCTATTTGATAGTCCTTTTATAACAATTGTAACAATTGTATATAGATATAAATCTATATACAATTGTTATAATAAGTAAAGTGAATAAATATACCAATCAACATCGTCGTCTTCATATCTATATAAAAATATAAAACTTCAATGGCGATACATGGCATAAGTACAGTATAAAATGTCGTTGTATAGAACAAAATAACGCTTCCGCTTTTAAAATAGACCGCGGCCTTGTAATGTAATTATGTATGATCCTGTATTTTTTCGTGTAATACCTATATTACCACACTTAATCTACGTGTTTAATTTAATATTTCGTCAATATCTTTACTTATTTTTTTATTCTTTACAAGTTAGCCCTTGACTACAATCTCACCTGATGGTAAGTGATGATGCAACCTAAGATGGAAGCTAACTTGTTAGGAGTTGGATGAAAATCCACACTCCTTTCGGTTTCTACACGGCATCGTACCGGAACGCTAAATCGCTTGGCGGTACGTCTTTGCCGGTAGGGTGGTAACCAGCCACGGCCAAAGCCTCCCACCAGCCAGACCTGGACCAATTAAGAAAAATTCAATCGGCCCAGCCGGGAATCGAATCCAGGACCGTCTTGTAAATCCGCCGCGCATACCACTGCGCCACGGAGGCCGTCAAACATTTTAAAAATGTTATTTATAGTTATTTAAATAGTAGATTGTTATACAAGGGGCTAAAACGACCCATTATATACGAGGTATTTTTAGGGCCCGTGACGTAAGGTGAGGGCCGCTAAATAGAAACCGAGTTTATAATTGGTTTAGCCCCGAGTGATACACTATATTTTTCCATTTAGGGCCATAAAATTATATAATTACGATTATTTTATTTACGAATAAAACCTCCTTCATTTTAGAGTAGGCTAGTACTCGTAACTTACAAAAATTTAAAAAACAAAATTACTTTAGCCCCTGGAGGCTGAAATGGTTGTTTAGCCCCGCTGTGGAGCGGTAATATGACAGTGTTTTTGAGCAAGAGTAGTGAAAATGTCATTTATACCTACTTACATTAATTTATTAAGTTGAGTGTTTACGTAAATGACAAATCAATAAGAATACCGTGGTCAAGCATGTAACATTTCGTGTGTGGTCGTCGTTACATTACATGGTATAGGCATATATGCGGGAGGCGGAGGCGGACGATATAATATATTGGAAATGTCTCAGTGATATATTATGTATCTGACTGAAATATTTATTGTTGCGACACGACAGTATTTCAGTTGTTCTTGTTTAATCAGAAATAGCTTCACAGTTAAGGGGATTCAACACCGGATTGAAATGATGATGAATATTATTATTGATTAAGTGATCTGAATTATATTATTTCAATGCAAAACTTTAGTGGATATGTACCTACTATTTAATTATATGTCTGACAACTTGATCCATGCGTCAGATGACCCAAGAGCTGGCTTTACCTAACATGAAATAAGGTGTATAAATCTTTACTGGATAAGGGGCAGTTTATTACCTAGTCTCTTACTATTTGTATTCACAATAGCTGTTTAGCTTTCAATTATACCTGTTTTAATGTATACTTGTAGTTTTTTTTTAGTTTTAATTTAATGGTTTCAACGAAACACTGGTGTAGGAAATTGTAATCTGAGACAAATATGACGTCAGGTGGCGTGACTTGTTTCCATAAAGAGTGGGGAGTTAGAGAGGGGTACTGATCGGTTGGCGGGAACGACTTGCGATATAAGGCGCTTATCGTGCGGTCGGCTTCAGTATACTCGTGGCGTTCGAGCCGTCCACATTTCTTGTGTAATTATATGGGTTATTGGGATGACAGCCAGACCTGGACCTATTAAGAAAACCTAAATCGCCACGGAGGCCGTCAAAATCCTCTGATATACGAGTAGTTCCATTTAACAGTAGTGAAGAAAACAAGATTATTTAATGGGCCCGATTTTCACAGCAGCTGCTATCAGCTCTATTTGTGGCTCATTATTTAATTCGCAATTGGATTTCGCGGCACGATGCAATTTGTGGAATGGAGTCCGAGAAATTTGACTTTTATTACAACGCAATAAAGTACACAATCAAATGAGACACGGTGTAAGAACGAGCGAATGTGATTACGTGGAGATGAAGATACTGTGACGAATTTGTAAACGCAATTTGCGATATAAATTGGCCTTTCGAGAGTGCTTTCCTACTTTTCTTTTAGTTCGAAAACTTTTATAATACGCATACATTTAAGGCGAACTCCTGAATATGATTATTATATTTAAGCAATCAATTTAAATTATACAGCCTACCTTCTTATATTCAAAAATAAGTTTCTGAAAAAATCTCAATAAACAAATTATACGTCCTATCTTCTTACATTTATTTTTTTAATACGTAAATAGTTTTTGAAAACGTCATGTTACATTGTTTTTGCCACAGTTCATTATATTATACTTCATCAATATAAAAGCAAAAATATGTGAAAATTTATACTAAGTAATAAGTATTCGTTGTCTAATCTATCTAGTTAATTTTATATTTTTTTTCCTTTTCATCATCACCGTTAACAACCCATATTTGGCTCACTATCGAGCATCAGTCTCCTCTCAGAATGAAAGGGGTTAGGCCAATAGTCCACAACGCTGGACAATGCGGATTGGCAGACTTCACACACCTAGAGAATTAAGAAAATTCTCAGGTTTGCAGGTTTCCTCACGAGGTTTTCCTTCACCGTTTGAGACACGAGATATTTAATTTCTTAAAATGCACATAACTGAAATTTGGAGGTGCATGCCTCTGACCAGATTCGAACCTACCCCAGCTAACTTAACTTTATTACCTAATATAACTTGCTTGTCATACACTTCATAAACTGATATACTCTTGTTTCACTACTGTGGAAGAAAGTGATTACCACAATACAGGGAATCCTAGTGTGGAGATCACAGACTTATTGTTATCGCCACGTAGCAACGAATAGCGGTACGGACGGCTTCAGTATACTCGTGGGGTTCGAGGCGTCTACATCTCTTATTGTGTAATTCTTTATGGGTGACTTGGGATAGGCGGTACCTTTAATTACCAGTTACCAGTCAAAGGTACCTTTAACCCTACACACATCGTTCACAAGTACGTGACTTCACTCAAGGTCATTCTCTGCCATTCTAGGGTCTTATTTTGGTTACAGTTTGATTTATTAATTAAGTTGTCCTGACAAGTGTTATGAATCAACCTTTGTTCGGCATTAGGTTTTCTTATATTTGTAATCACCTTTGAGTCCTATAATATTATGTAAATTATTTTTATGTGTACTATTGATTCACAATAAATATTATTCACTCTCATTTATTTATTACTTCTTTTTTTTAAAATTTTTAACAATATAAGTATAAAATACAAAACATTATTAAAAATTTATAAAAAAATTCACCCTCCCGCTGCGGCACATTTGAGTGCCCAAGCAACCGGTGGTCAGGGCTCCAGAGTGAGGAACCTCCTCACAATACGCGCCGTCTCAAGAATCACTGCCTTTTGTATCCGACTCTTGATCCAACAGTTAAGCGAAAGCTTCTTAAGGTGTTGGTCGAAGCTTTTCGCTATAAGACCATTGACTGAAACAACTATTGGAACAATAATAGTTGACTCAACATTCCACATGGCGGTCCAAGTATTTTGATACTTTTTCCTTTTCGGCTTTAACCAGATTATCGTCATATGGAACTGTAATATCAACAATTATTGCACGACGCACTGACCGATCGACTAGCACTATATCAGGTCTATTGGCTACAATATACCTGTCAGTGATAATCGTTCGGTCCCAGTAGAGCAATGCACTGCTATTTTCAAGAACTGACGCTGGGTCGTACCTATAGTAAGGCATCTCAAAATCGATAAGGTCATATTGAAGAGCAAGCTGTTGGTGGATTATCTTGGCTACTTGATTATGTCTGTGCAAGTATTCGCCGTTAGCAAGGTGAGAACACCCGGACACAATATGCCTGAGGGACTCCCCAGGACGATGACACGCTCGACAGATGTCTAGAGTGCCATCTTTCATAATGTGTTTCCGGTAGTTTCTCGTCTTTATAACTTCGTCCATAATTGCACAGACAAAACCCTCGGTTTCCCCAAAGAGGTCACCGAATTGCAACCAAGATACAGATGTTATTTGATCTACATCCGGCCCAGTAAGGGCCTTGTAGAATCGTCCATGCAACTCCTTGCTCTTCCATATATTCACAATAAAAGTTTATTGTGAATTATTGTTATTATTATTATTCACAGTAAATATTATTATTATTATTATTTGAAAATAATTGGACTTCATTTTTGACGTGCCCACATAAAATATATCCAATATTTTTGTATTCTACAATCATGTGCATTGAGCGTTAAACAGGCTTTCATTGCCAATACTTCCATGTGATCGACTCGCTACGTGCCAAGAGTAGCGTATTTACTATTTTAGGCTTCCCCACTGGAATAGGATGTGTTTTCCCGATAAATAGGTACTCTCGCACCTCCGGTTGATTCTCCCCATTTTTATTCTTAATTCCTCATGAGATGGGGTATTCGCGATATCATTCGTTTTTTTTTTCTTATTATATTAGTAGGGGAGCGAAGTGGGAATATATGGATTTATTAGCGCGGCAGATGAATAAAATGGAGGATACCTTGCATGCTGTTGAATACTTCCACCTAGTATAAGCCCCTAATATCAGGTGTGTATGTTTAGGGCAACCAAAAAAACAACTACTGAAATACCAGATTAGGGTACGGTTAATTTATTAACCCCCTCATCTGGTATTATTACCCTGCATTTGGGGAGCATATGGCAATATGCTGAGCTGGGACCTTTTTGTAGGTTATGCCACATATCGCAGGATATTTATTATTCTAAGACAATTGTGATGTGTGGCATCATGTTAACAATAAAGATATTTACTTTCTTTAATTTTCGAAATGCACACTTTTTAGCTATTAATAGCCAAATAAATCCACTGGGCTATCACGGCCTTTTTTGGTAGGACGAGTATGTATATATGTAAAAAGCAGCTTATTTGTTAACCCTCGAGATACGAACATTATTTGCTTTTAAAAATATCTGTGTATTTACATAAATCGTCACAATTGTTAAAATAAGGAGATTAAACCATCTGTAGTTTAAAGCCTGCACAGATGTTTCTGGAGATTTCCCACATCTACACAGGCAGATGAATGGAACCCGAAATCCTAGCGTGTATTTACACAGCTGTGCCTGAATGTAGATCCTTGAAAATACACAATTCTCATGATATTACCTACCTATAACAATATTATTTCGTTCGTGGTAATAAATATAATTTATTATGGACAAAGCGAACCATGGCGAATTTCTCTTTTGATCTATTTGAAGTGTTTTTTTACAAAAATTCTTTTTACAAAAATTCTTTTAATAACGAATACTCTTCTTGTTATGTTTTTTCATCATTATACACGTATATTATATTTAACATTATAAGTATACGGAATAAGTAATCATAATCAGGTAGCTTCAACATTTTCCATTCTCGGTACATACACGAATCAGGTAACGTCAACATTTCCCATACTCGGTCTAACCTAAAATAAAACGCCATTCATCAATAAGCCAACTGCACATACACGGTAAACAATGTTTAGTAAGTTGTTAATTAATTCTTTGATTATGTAATATGAAATCAGGTAGCGCCAACATTTTCTATTCTCGGTATACACGAATCAGGTAACGTCAACGTTTTCCATAGTCGGTCTAACCTAAATTATAACGCCATTCATCAATAAATCAACTGCACATACACGGTAAACAATGTTTAGCAAGTTGTTAATTAATTTACAAACTTAACACCACAAGATCCTGAACATGATGCGGGGGTGCCAACGTGAAGTGAGAAGTCATTAATTTTACGCTCCGACCACACTTTGATCTTCCAACTATCCCATAACTAGGTACCTACAGTGGATTGACGAACTCTTCAAGTAGTTCTAATTAATAAAGTTTTAGCCACTTTGATTGATTATGTCAACTGGTTTTGAGCAGCAGTTTGTTAACGTGTTTAATCGTCTGTTATAATTTTAAAGGATACCGATTTTTTTTCAGCTTATCACGTTACAGAAAAAAAATACGACTAATACTTTTTTATAATGAATCGAAATTACCAAAAATAATTTACAGGTGTATAGTGTTATTTTAAATGTGTGTTTTATTTTAATCATAAATTTTATAATGTAGGTACTTTACCTATATTTTGATTATCTATCAAACAGAAATTAAATCAGTCTAAGACTGATAGGATATTTAATAAATGACACTAATTTGTACATTCATTCATCAGATTTGCAGGCTAACGGTGGAATTCATAGTCGTAGTAGGGGGCCCCTAAGGGGATTATTCAGCCGCTATGTGTCGAATTCAACCCCTACGCGTTTCATAGACAAAATAAACCCCTCATTTGACAGGAGCTGGCGGCTGACTGCTGAATTACCGATATTTGTCAGCCAAACCATCCCCTGGCATTTTTTTTTTGTTGTTATTCGTGATTTACTCACTCTTCGTATATGTCAACTTATGTTATTTGACATATACGAAATGGACATTATATGTAACAAATGTCATCCAGTGCCTACATACAAATAGGCAGATGACATTTTCTCAGTTTATTTGAGGTTTATTTTAATAGGTTTTTGATAAAGACCAAATTAATGACTAGGCCAGCTGGACCTAAAAATTTATGAAAGGCATCAAATCTGGACTTAATGAAAATTCGTCGGTCACCTTGTTTTTGTATACCTACGTAATTTTAGAGATTGAAAATGGTAATAACAAAGAATAGAATAGAATAGAATATCGCTAGAAATACTGTTTGTAAGCATTTGTCGGCTTACGATGGTTTTAAAAATGCGACCAATTTACATCGCATCTGAATAAATTACCATGGCATATACAGGTAGAACCTTCTAAAAATATATGGAGTTTTCCATTTGATGTGTTTCGTTTCGCAGGAAATATGGGTTCCATTAAGGTAGGTAAAAGGGTCCGTGTTAAAATAAATAGCCACATCCTTGTGTGTTTTAAACAATATTTATTTTAATTAATGGATTATAATATTGAATTAAAACTGGACCTAGTTGGACCAGTAGTTAGATTTTTGTGGTTTTGGACCACGATGTCCTTGGTTCGAGTCCTGGGTCGTACTAAGGAATACTAAGCGTTTCTTTCTCCCAAGTTTCCTTAATAAAACATCTCATCCAACGCCTGGAGTTGGGAAGTTGGTGATATTACACAACGTGTTTCGGAGAGATCGATGAGCAGGCGTCAGTCCCAGTCACCATCATCATCATCATTATCAACCCATATTCGGCTCACTGCTGAGCTCGAGTCGTCTCTCAGAATGAGCGGGGTTAGGCCATTAGTCCACCACGCTGGCCCAGTGCGGATTGGCAGACACACGCAGTAAATCAAGAAAATTCTCTGGTATGCAGGTTTCCTCACGATGTTTTTCCTTCACCGTTAGAGACACGTGATATTTAATTTCTTAAAATGCACACAACTGAAAAGTTGGAGGTGCATGCCCTGGACTGAATTCGAACCCACACCCTTCAGAATTTAAGGCAGAGGTCATATCCACTGGGCTGTTTGGTCAGTCCCACTCACTGTCATTTATTGTAAAATAATCACCATAAGCCCGTCAATCCGCATTGTAGCAGTGAAGTGGGTCTAAGCTATATATCCCCTCTCCTATAAAGAGTAGAGGCTTGAATCTGTATTTAGACGTTAAAATAAGCTGATAATAACGAATATTACAACACTGTTAGTGCCGTTTAGTTCAATCAACATCATCACCGGTATCAGCCGATGGATGTGCTATTGACAATAGACATAAGCCTGTAAGGACTTTCGAGCACGATTCATCCAGTGACTCCCTGCAACCCGTTTGATTCTTCTGTGGGACTCCTCATTTCTGATTAAAGGGCTAGAGCCGCCTGCATCCAGGGGCTCCCTGCAACCCGTTTGATTCTTCTGAGGCACTCCTCATTTCTGACTTAAGGGTTTGAGCCGCTTGCATCCAGCGGCTCCCTGCAACCCGTTTGATTCTTCTGTGGGACTCCTCATTTCTGACTTAAGGGTTTGAGCCGCTTGCATCCAGCGGCTACCTGCAACCCGTTTGATTCTTCTGTGGGACTCCTCATTTCTGACTTAAGGGTTTGAGCCGCTTGCATCCAGCGGCTCCCTGCATCCCGTGTGATTCTTCTGTGGCACTCCTCATTTCTGACTTAAGGGCTTGAGCCGCCTGCATCCAGCGGCTCCTTGCTACCTGCAACAACAGCATAGGTATAAGAAATTAAATATCATTCTTAAACGATTATGAGGATACCTTCATACCAGAGAATTTTCTTAATTCTCTACGTGTGTGAAGTCTGCCAATCCGCATTGGGCTAGCTTGGTGGACTATTAGCCGAATATGGGTTGATAATGATACCTAATAAGTAGGTATTAAGTAGGTTTTTGACGATCTCCATGGCGCAGTGGTATGCGCGGTGGATTTACAAGACGGAGGTCCTGGGTTCGACCCTCGAATGGGCCGATTGAGGTTTTGCTTAATTGGTCCAGGTCTGGCTGGTGGGAGGCTTCGGCCGAGGCTAGTTACCACCGACAAAATCAAAAAGAAAAGGGTGTGGATTTTCACCGTCCTCCTAACAAATTAGTCCGCTTTCATCTTAGATTGCATCACCACTTACCATCAGGTGAGTTGATTACATCAAGGGCTAACTTGTAAAGAATAAAAAAATAGGTATCAGCCAAGTTCCAAATATAAACTTGTTCTGTATCAGTTCGAATGCGATTTGACGTTTAGGTAATGAAATATGATACAAATAAGTGTCACAAATAATATAGTGGTGAAGGGTGAAAAGTTCTATGAAAAGTATTTCAATATCAGAGGATTTCATGGACATGAAATGGATGAAAATTTTACCGAAAGCCTTTGATAGGCAAGCCTTTGAACATATCAACTCAAAATTAATTATTTGACATTCTCGTTGGGAAAACAAACATCAATATGTTAAACTTTAGTTTTAAATAAAACATATGGCAAGAGTTTTACGCACCGTCAGAGTTTGTGTAGAAAGTTATTATGAAAGTTTGCTTTCACGAAGTTATGGGATAACAAGGGATCAGCCCACGATCGTTCGTGATGTTATTAAAATGTACCATAATATTTGTGTGGTCAACTTTATAATTAGTGACTATTTTTTAATTAATTAAAATTATTGTAACGAAGTCCTTTTATGTGACTTACGGTAGAGAGAACTACCAGAAATCACTACGAAACGCAAAAGCGTCTCAGAAAAATATGAAAAAAAAAATCAATCTAGTGGAACGATAATGAACTATTCAAGACCATTTAAAGTGCCAACTAGCCTATTTATAAACATTTCAACAAGTCATCGAATGTCGCCATTTCATTGTACTTAGATACAATTTAAGCTTAAACCTCTTTCTAGTCTAGTCAATTGTGTAAGTAAGCCATTGTCATCGAAACGGACGAGAGTTCCGGCAAATAAAATTGACTCAACTTCACTAACTTTCTGCTTCGTTGGCACGAAATGAACAAATTAACGAAATGAATGCCAACCCGACAGCAATTGTCTTTAAATTCCAACCGTCCCAACATATTTAATGTGTGAACATTGAGAATTATTGCAATTTTATTGGCATTTTCTGTAATTCTTCCTCTTCCTCTACTGGTGCCTGTGATACTACCACTAGTAATCTACTTTTTACACGGCTTACTGCAATGCCAGGACTCCCTTTTTATAAGATGGACTATAGAGTTTGAATCCACAACGCTGGTGTAATGTGGATTGGCAAATTCACTCCTTGAAAATTGATTACACTCGTAGTCTCGGTAACTGCGTTCAGTATTATCGGCTACTCATCATGGTCCCGGAATACCTGTAGGTACTAGAATAAAGTCGTGGGTAGGCCACAAAGGAATATCCCATCATTGGTTTTGTTAAATATCTTGAAGGGATTAGGTACCGTTTACGATTAAAGTTTCCACTTTATTCGACACTTGCATCAATGTCGTGATATGATTTATACAAAAACTTGACAAATTATATACATACACTAGCTGACGCCGCGCGGTTTCACCCGCGTATTTCTCGTTCCCGTAGAAATATGGCAGTAATATATAGCTTATAGCCTTCCTCGATAAATGGGCTATCTAACACTGAAAGAATATTTCAAATCGGACCAGTATTTCCTGAGCGCATTCAACCAAACAAACAAACTCTTCAGCTTAATAATATAAGTATAGATTATCCTTTTAAAATGTTCTATCTATTGGTGATAACTGATTCTTGAAAATTCGTTTAATTGGTTTAAACAGAGGCACACAGACACAGCGGTAGACTAGATATTATGCATTTTTTTGTATTCTTTACAAGTTAGCCCTTGACTACAATCTCACCTGATGGTAAGTGATGATGTAGTCTAAGATGGAATCGGGCTAACTTGTTAGGAGAAGGATGAAAATTCACACCCCTTTCAGTTTCTACACGGCATCGTACCGAAATGCTAAATCACTTGGCGGTACGTCTTTGCCGGTAGGGTGGTAACTTGCCACGACCGAAGCCTCCCACCAGCCACCTGGACCCATCCGAGGATCGAACCCAGGACCTCCGTCTTGTAAATCCACCCCTACAATACCACTGCGCCACGGAGGCCGTCAAAATATATGTAAGCGCATGGTGAGATCATAGGGATCTAAAGGAACTCTAATAAAGGTATGAAGAGTAACATGCAGAAATAAATAAAGGTTAAGTTTTCACCACGTCAATGTTAAGAAACGATTATGCAAACAGTATACAACGTGTCCCAAAAATCAACGATAAGCGGGCGCCAAAAGATTGACCTGCTCATGAGCACTTAAGGAAAAATAATAAAAAAAATATACCTAAATTTTTTTTTTAGTTACAAAATAAATTTTAAAATTCTTTGAAAATTTACACCTTGTATGATATTTTGAACTACCGCAGCTACAATTTCTTAAATATGCTTAAGATTTTTTTTGTATCGGAACCTAAGTAGTACTACTATTCACCACAACTCTTAAAAACACCACAATGCCCGCAGTTTTTACACAAAAAAATATCAAAATATTTTTTTTCCCTCAAATTTTTAAAGATTTTTACTTTCAGTCTACTTTGACTCATGGTCTTGCAAAAAAAAGTATGAACACCGCTATGGCAAGTTATTTTCAAAGTTGACGCAACTAATCAAGATTTCAAAATAGTATAATACCCTAGGATAACTAGTCGCAAAAAAAAATATGCGTACCATTTGTAAACAAGAACTAAATTTCTAAAATGTTTTTGCTCCTAGAAATCACTTTTACTTTATGCACAAAATGATGTGAGTCATACGTTGCAATTTCCTAGAATTTTAATGGAACGAACGATAACATTTAAAAATAAGAGAGAGAGAGAGAGAGAAAGATAGCGATAAGTATACGTTAGAGAGGGATAGACAGATGTTCTTTGTTGAATGACAATGATGCAGGTAAAGAAAATCCTGTTCCCAGCAAGTCAGTACGCTCTGCTCCTTTGTTTACTGCGCAACTTTCCGTATTCAATTGACGTGGCTCTCGTACTAACGACTTTTGGCTTTGCATTTTGGACTGGACTTAAGTGATCTGCAAACTGAACTGACCTGGCATTATTTTGGACTGTGCCTGTGTTTTGTGAATTGGACTTTTGGTGTATTTTGGACTGTTTAGCGTTATCATGCCGCAACCATACACGCCGATGGAATACGCTAACATGCATCTCATTTATGGAGAATGTCGGTGCAATGCTAACGCTGCTAGCAGATTGTATCGAGAAAGGTACCCAAACGCTCAAAGATATCCAGATTATCGGGTATTTATGAATGTGCATCAAGCGTTTTCGGAGGGTCGTTTGCCGTCAGCTAGAAGAAACGCTGGAAGACCTAGATCGGAATGCGATGAAGAAGTTCTCAATGAAATAAACATTGATTCAACTACCTCAGTGCGTGCCATAGAAGCAGCTACGGGAATCCCAAAAAGTTCAGCACATCGAATACTAAAACGTCATCGGCTACACCCATATCATTACAGACGTGTACAAACGTTACTATCACGGGACTATCCACTGCGGATCGCATTTTGCCGAGTGATGCTTCAAAAGCATCGGGAAGATCCTCAGTTCTTGGATAAAGTACTATGGTCGGATGAAACAACCTGCAAGAAAGATGGCTATTTAAATCTTCACAACCTACACAGCTGGAGCAATGAGAATCCGCACCTGATGAGAGAAGACAAATCCCAATATCAATTTAAGGTCAACTTATGGACGGGCATTTTAAATGGAAAAGTGATTGGGCCTTTTGAATTACAAGGAAACTTAGATGGGGACAGTTATTTGAACTTTTTACAAAATGATTTGCAAGAATTACTAGAAGACGTCCCCCTAAGCGACCTTCAAAATATGTGGTATCAAAATGATGGTTGCCCAGCTCACTACGCTCGTCCTGTGAGACAATACCTAGACCACGAGTATCCGGGGCGTTGGATCGGGCGACTTGGTCCTATCCTATGGCCACCCCGATCACCCGACCTAAACCCCCTGGATTTCTTTTATTGGGGTTGTCTCAAAGACAGGATCTACGCAAAACCGATTACGACATTGGACGAGCTTCGGCAAAAAATCACTCAGGCTGCGGCACATATCAATGCTAGAAGATATGCGCGAAAAATAAAACGGTCGTTTTTAAGGCGATGTCGTGCCTGTATTAATGCCGGTGGAAAACAATTCGAACATTTACTTTAATGTTGTGTAATTAAAATAACAAACACATTTTTGGAACATAGTAAAATTTATTACTAACAACAAGAACAATTAAGAAATTTGGTTCTTGTTTACAAATGGTACGCATATTTTTTTTTGTGACTAGTTATCCTAGGGTATTATACTATTTTGAAATCTTGATTAGTTGCGTCAACTTTGAAAATAACTTGCCATAGCGGTGTTCATACTTTTTTTTGCAAGACCATGAGTCAAAGTAGACTGAAAATAAAAATCTTTAAAAATTTGAGGGAAAAAAAATATTTTGATTTTTTTTTGTGTAAAAACTGCGGGCATTGTGGTGTTTTTAAGAGTTGTGGTGAATAGTAGTACTACTTAGGTTCCGATACAAAAAAAATCTTAAGCATATTTAAGAAATTGTAGCTGCGGTAGTTCAAAATATCATACAAGGTGTAAATTTTCAAAGAATTTTAAAATTTATTTTGTAACTAAAAAAAAATTTAGGTATATTTTTTTTATTATTTTTCCTTAAGTGCTCATGAGCAGGTCAATCTTTTGGCGCCCGCTTATCGTTGAATTTTGGGACACGTTGTATATTGTATACTTTTCATAACACTCCTCGTTATAAAGAAGATAAAAATTTTAATAAAAAAAATTCAACCGACTTCCAACTCAAAAACTAACCTAAACTAAAAAGCAAAAAATAACATCTTACCTATGTGCTACCTTCTGATCAGTTTGAAGGCGGTGCCAAGCCGGTGATATTTTAATTCAAGTCGTTTAAATTACAAAATATCTGTGGATCTTTCAGAAACGGCTTTAATTAAAACATGACACTGGATTGGCACCGCCTTCAAACTGATCAGAAGGTAGCACATAGGTAAGATGTTATTTTTTGCTTTTTAGTTTAGGTTAGTTTTTGAGTTGGAAGTCGGTTGAATTTTTTTTATTAAAATTTTTATTTCTTCATTTTTAGTGTTAGCATACCTACTGAATGAGAACAAAAATTAATAAGCAATTAGCTAAAACTATTTTAAAAATACTACCTTAACTCATATACAAAATTTCACTCCCTCTTTATCCACACGTAATATGAATATCCAGAAAAACATGAAAGGTATCTGAGTGACTGATCATAACTCATGAGAAGTGATCTTAACTGTCCTCCGTCTTCATCAGCTGACCCCCTATGTAGTCACAATCCATATGGGTGAAAAGTTCTCATGAATATAAAATTAATCAAGTCCAAACACAATGTAGCTACTGTGAACCGTCGAGGAGTTCCATTAACTGTCCTTCGTCTTCATCACCAGACCCTTAATACAATTACAACCCATCTAGGTGGAAAGTTCTCATCAATACAAATTTATCAAGTCCAAACACAAGGTAGCAACTGTGAACCATTGAGGAGTTCTCTTAACTGTCCTTCGTCTTCATCACCAGACCCTTTATACAGTCACAACCCATCTAGGTGGAAAGTGCTCATCAATACAAATTAATCAAGCCCAAACACAAGGTAACTGCTGTAGATCGTTGACGAGTTCCATCGTCTGTGTTTCGGCTTCATCATCAGACCAACTCCAGACCTTCATAAAATTGTAGTGGTTTAAAATACCTTATGGAAACACTAACAAACACACTAGCCGTCTCTATAATTTTCGAAAGTTCCCCTCGATTTCTTTAGGATGCCATCATCAGATCTTGACATAAAAAAAATGGGACCACCCTGGAACCAAACCCTTCAAAACAAAAAAAGAATTTTCAAGATCGGTTTATAAATGACGGAATTATCGCTGGACATACATAAAAAAAAAAAAAAAAAACATACATACAGCCGAACGTAGAACCTCCTCCTTTTTGGAAGTCGGTTAAAAATACACAAAATGGAACTGACGTCTCTCCGGTACACTAGGGACTCCTTCGTGCAAGTCAATTTGAGGTTGTCAACAAGTTACCCGCTTTTGTGCCCGGTCAAACGCAAAAGGGTTACATAGCGCAATGGTCTTCACGGTGGCTAACACGTTGGTCAATACGTTGGCCAATCGATGACCCATTCGCTCTTCATGTCGGCCAACACTGTGGCGAATATTGTGGTTCTTTTAAAACATTGGCCAACATATTGGCATTGAGTTGGCTGGCGTATTGGCCAACGGGAATAACACGGATAACAGAATCAGATATTCAAACAAATTTCAATTTTGTCTATCTTGGGATAAAAGCGGAAAGCTTCCAAGTATAATCTTGATATTTTATTTTACGCTTGGAAGGTACGAAATGGCTTGTAAATCGATGTATCGTTGTAGCCGCCGTGTGATAGAGGAACCATTTTTATGCTTGTACAGACATCGCATATCTTTTATTTCTATAATATTTGTGATTTTACTTGTAGACGTCTGTAAGGAACATCCAACATCCCCTTTACACCAATGCATTTTACATTTTATCGATATGTACCACTAGCCCCGGCCCGCCCGTATGGCGAACGGAGCAGTCGCTCCAGGCGCCAAATCCTAGAGGGCGCCTAAATGGTAAAGAACGTTGATCACTCCAGCGTATGGTCGAGATCTTCACGTTCCATACTTACTTTGCACTCACAATTGGTATAGGTTTATATTATTAGGAGCAAACAGGAGAGGCGCCATAATTAGATCTCGCTCCATTCTAAAATTTACTTCGGGCCGGCGCTGTGTACCAGATTCCGTAAACAAAAGTTAAAAAAATGGATGACTTTCATGAAAACTTTTTGATTTTTCACTAACATGGCAAGCTTAAATAAGCTTATCACTACATATACATAAAATTGAATTATCTGGCTGTGACGTCAAGGTAACTATGTTTGCTCAGGTGCTTATAGTTATTTACACGATCATCAACCCATATACGGCTCACTGTTGAGCTCGAGTCTCCTGTCAGAATGAGAAGGGCTAGGCCAATAGTCCACCACGCTGGTCCAAAGCGCCCTTCAGACACGCAGAGAATTAAGACAATTCTCTGCTATGCAGGTTTCCTTACGATGTTTTCCTTCACCGTCCGAGACACGTGATATTTAATTTCTTAGAATACATACAACTGAAAAGTTGAAGGTGCATGCCCGGACCGGATTCGAACCCACACCCTCCGGAATCGGAGGCAGAGGGCATATTCACTGGGCTCGGCTCTCTATTTACACGATACCAAACCAAAAAAAAAAAGCTTTTTGTCTGTTTGTCTGCCTTTCTGATAGCAATAATCTCTGGAACGGCTGAACTGATTTTAACGAGACACACTGGAAAATAGAGGAGGTTATGGAGCCTATATAGGGTACTTAAGATCTCGAAAAAAAACCATTGCAAAATACAAACAATGCGAGCATAGATTGAGGATAAGTCTATCTGTGCTCAAGATATAATGTATTGTTAGGGACCAGAAAAGAAATTTGAATAAAAATAAAAAATATCCAAAAATAACAATCATTTATTTACTAGAACATGTACCTACTTTATAATAAGAATTTAAACAAAATCAAAAATCAAAGATTTTTAACTCTATTCTTATAATAATCTGATTCCTTAAGTCAATAGTTGGTATACGAGTACCTACCGAAAATGTAATTTTCACAAAATGTTCAAGCTACTCGATCGCCATTTAAGAAATGTCGATCCAGGCTCAATGAAAACCAGCTAGACTTTTGTTTAGGTACAAGTATTTGATACAAAAATAGTGCTTTTATTTTTTGTCAAAACTATGATAAACAGGGACGATTCGATTTGCTATTAGGTATATAAGGGCTTAAATATTTAAAATCCAACGTAGCGCGTCGAAACTGAGGCGTTCAAAAGAGACTAATTGTCTTAATTTCATTTAGTCGCATTGTGAACAACGAAAGTTATTTAAACAAGTAGATAATGCCTAAATATTGTCTACAATATCGAGTTATGTGTTCAAGAAGTGTAAAAACTATATATACATAGATATATAATGTAAGTACCTGCACACAAAATTGTGCATAAATGCGCTCAGTGGAATAGCTAAATTCAGATCACTTTTTGCGGAGATTTTGTAGGCACATAACATGTCTAATAGTAGAAAATCTTTGCGTCAAACGGTTTTTGATATTTTGTGACGAGTGACCTTAAGTTTTATACACGAGCATATAGATTTATTCAAAAAATTCAAAATTCAAAATTCATTTATTACAAGTAGGCTCAGTTTACAATAACTTTTGACACGTCAGTTGACTATTTGTAAAGATTCTACCACCGGTTCGGAAGGCAGGTTCTGCTGAGAAGATACCGGCAAGGAACTCAACAGTTGCTCTTTTGAAAAAGTCAAACAGTATTATAATTTACAATTCATAACAATTTAATTACAATTTCTTATAGTTTTATTTCCTGTGTGAAGGTGGAAGCTGATCCAATGGCCTCCAAGCACCTTTATCGTTAAGGAACTCATCAATAGTGTAGTAACCTCGACTAAGTAAATGTTTTTTAACACATTGCTTAAAGTTGTGCTTTGGCAAGTCCACAGTATTTATTTATATATACATATTTAGCTATAGCAAAGTTTGGAAATATGTGATAATCAGGGTAAAAATAACATATTTTTCATAGGTTTGAAAGCGTTGATTTAAATGCTGTCGTAAAAGATTGTCGTACTAAAAACATATTTTACTTGCACGTAAAAAATGTAAAGTTACGGGTACGATAACGAATGCGTATGAAAATTTATTCACGGTTTTATGCATACAATATTTCCTTCAGTTTATTACATACTTCAGGTATTTACTGTGGCAAGCTTATCACCAAACAACAAATTTATAAATTACTCTTTGAATATAATCATAATAATCAAAAAAAAATATATATCAATACTAATATTATGAAGGCGTAAATTTTGCGGGTTTGTATCTCTGGATCTACTAAGCATATTTTTAAAATTCTTTTACCATTGAATTCAATGAAATTGAAAGCAACGTTCTTTGAGAGTTCACAGGACGTATTTTAATCACCAAATTTAATAATAGTAAATTTAATATTTTAATTACCATATTTTATTTAGTAAGAGAGACGTGATAGCCCAGTGGATATGAAAAAAATACTGCTTTCACGTAAATATTTTGCTAAGTGAGCTTGAATTTTTTTGAATTTTTTTATTATGACGCGATAAGCTCATAGAGAAATAGAAATAGAACCTTTTTCGCTGGAGACTGCAAAAACAAATTTAACGCCATCTAACGGTAGATGCCGAAATTTCTTCGCGTCTCACGTGGTTTGTTTTGAAACACAAGAAAGCTATCCTGTCACTTTCATGCCTGTCATTTCATTACAGCCTACATTTTCTAACCGAAAAGGAGTTTATTTTCGTAGGTATTACTCATGTATTACTAGATAGTTTTTTTTTTAATAATGAGCTTTACGGCTCTTGGTTCTAGCTTTTTTAAGCCCAAGCAAATCAAGCATTTTACTCCAACTAGATAGTTAACAAAGTCGTCGTGTCAGCATTGAAAATCACGTTAGTTGTCACTGCTACGCGATATCATTATCAGGTAAAAATAATGTAAAAGTTGCGATAGCCCAGTGGATATAACCTCTGCCTTCGATTCGGATGGCGTAGGTTCGAATCCGGTCCGGGGTATGCACCTCCAAGTTTCAGTTATGTACATTTTAGGAAATTATATATTGACCTGTCTCAAATGGTGAAGGAGAACCATCGTGAGAAAACCTGCATACCTACCTGAGAATTTTTTATTTTTTTTATATGTGTGAAGTCTGCCAACCTGCATTGGGCTAGCGTGGTGGAATATTAGCCTAACCTCTCTCTTTTTTAGAGGAGACTTCTCTTTTTTGCTCAATAGTGAGCCGAATCTATACTAATATTATAAAGCTGAAAAATTTTATGCTTGTTTGAACGCGCTAATCTCAGGAACTACTTGTCCAATTTGATAAATTCTTTTAGTGTTAGATAGCCCATTTATCGAGGAAGATTATAGGCTATATATTATTCTAATCTTCCCACGGGAACGGGAACCACGCGGCGTCAACTATTATGTTAATAATAATGAACGGGGCCAACGACGCTTTCTGAGGCATGTATAACCCATCTTTAAACGAGAAATGCACAAAATTTAAATTATTTAAAGAAATGCTAAGTTATCGCTAGTAAGCGATCTTTCATTTTGCTTAAATCAATGTACACAAGGAAGACAGAACCTATTAACACAAAACTTATCTGCATAGATTCAGGAGTTCAGATACAGCAATAGCAGAGACATTTAATCCCTTATCGGAAAGGATTAGTTCGGACTGTGTTGTGACGTCATCGGACAAGCTTGTTATACAGATTCGATTACCATGCCACTCAAACTAGAGAGCTTTTCAATTGGCGTCGATCGTGTTTGTTTCCGTAATCCAGTACAATCGATTCGATTCGGTAGCGTGTAAATATTTTTTCTAATCTGCCCGAAAATCCATATTTCTGTCATGGCCAGATTGTTTGATGTGTTTTTACAAATGGTTTCCAGACCTAATGATATTTCTGTAACTCATAATATCTATGAGATCAATGATGTTAAATGCCGTTAGAAGTGTTACTAGCGCATAAAAAGGTGGCGATAAAAAAGGGGAAATTTATTCACAACTCAACGTTATTTACACAAATAATATCTAAATATCGTCAAAAATGTCGAGTTGTGTGTTTAGGAAGTGTAAAAACTATATATACATAAATACATAATGGAATTAAAGACAAAATTGTGCATGTGTGCGCTCAGTGTTGTAGCTATTCGGATCTTTTCGCGGTGAATTTGTCGAGACATAAGCGATCTGTAGTATAAAACTATCATTGTATGAGACATAGATATTTAGATAATGACGACAGGTATGTTAAGGTATATTTTAACCTTTTTAAATGGACTGTATGGAAATTTACGTGTGGTATGAAGAGAATCAGGTAGAGAATCTGACCTTGTTATCCACGCGCGTGGTATTATTTAGTTACGGGAATATTATTATTGAAATATACGTTCAATATTAAAACATTCATCATTATTAGTTTATTTTAATTAACGTCACTACAGGACCAAGTGTCCCTTTTTATAGGAGAGGGGATATAAAACTAAGACAGACCACGCTGTTCCAATGTAATGGAAAAAGAGATGGAAAATATTCTTTATTAAAAATAGGGAACTCTTTGCATGCACCGCGTTAATACAAAATTAAATTATATTTATATTACTTTTACCTTTCCTCTGTGCCTCAGAGAGCTCGTTAACTCGGGTATAATAACACCTGATAATAAAAATTCAGAGTAATTTTTGTACGCCATAACATAAAGACATTTTTGTACGTCAATATTCGTAGAGCAATGGGCATAATATAAAGACATTTTTGTACGCCAATATACGTAGAACAATGGACATAACATAAAGACATTTTTGTACGCCAATATACGTAGAGCAATGGGCATAATATAAAGACATTTTTGTACGCCAATATACGTAGAGCAATGGGCATAATATAAAGACATTTTTGTACGCCAATATACGTAGAGCAATGGGCATAATATAAAGACATTTTTGTACGCCAATATACGTAGAGCAATGGGCATAATATAAAGACATTTTTGTACGCCAATATACGTAGAGCAATGGCCATAATTCGACGACATCATGAATTTTACCGGCAAAAACTGGCTACTGAAGGCAAAAGACCGATCAAAATGGCAGCACCTGGAGGAGGCCTTCACCGTCAAGGGTTCTTCTTTTAAATAAAAGGGAAGATATAATAAATAAACATTTTAAAATTGTAAAATTAATTAATTTATCAATTAACAAATTAAAATACTTATTACCTAATTAATTGTAAATAAGAAGAAATAAAAGGCTTTTTTATTTTTATTTTATTTATTTATTTAATGGCCATAATATAAGACATTTTTACCAATATACGTAGAGCAATGGCCATAATGTAGAGACATAATAGTCAATATCAAAAGTTAAAAACATTTTTGACGCGTTTTAAATATAAATAATAAAATTACAATATATGATGTAAGTCAACCAACTTGATTCATTCACATTAGGTTGTTAGTTTTTCTCTTCGAATTATTATTATTAATTTTTTCTCTTTTACCTTTCTCTCTTTCAATTATTTCTAAGTAGCAGCCTTGAGTTGAGGAGTTGGAGATTTGGCTTTCTCGTACCTCGGAGAGCACGTTTACGACGTTGTTATTATCATTCATTCATTTTTTTTATTTAATGACTAAGGGCTAACTCCATTTAAATCTCAACTGATGATTATTGACGATGTATTCTAAGATGGAAGCAAGCGTACTTGGAAGAATACCTACTCTTCCAAGTGTTATTAACATGGGAACTATGCCGCTGAAACCGCTGCTACTATTCAATGTCATGAATGAGGATGATGTATGTATGTAGGTTTGGATATATTGATTTTTTTGATACATTCGAGTAAATAAGGTCAATGTTAACCAATTTATACATAAAAAGCAAGGATTGTCTGGATATTTGCAAAAAAAAAGATTATAAAATTTCAAAATCTATTAAAAATCTTTTATCGTAATTAGATAAAAATTCATACAGTTTTACCTTCCTTACATTAAATGTGATATTTTTTAATACATAAATTATAAACATAAACGCACAAATAATAAAGATATTAGTAATTTTGTTTGAACGCCCATACAAATCTAACGATCATTACGACGACCAACGACGACGACCTACGACGTCATTAATTCGTACCATTTTGTATGAGGCGTTTTTCAGGGATCCGTGGCAGTGCCGCAAATCTGACCCTTTAAATCCCTGTAACTCCGAAAGTAATGATCGCAGATATCCCGTTACTTTTACAAAATTGCTTTACTATTAGCATACTCTTAATTTATATACAATTAAAAAAAAACTGTCACTGTAAAATAACCTGTTATTATGATGATTGATGATAATTAAATAATTTTCTAGCTTATTCTGTAGCTCCTACAACTTTTCTGAAAGTTAAGTGTTCTTGTTCTAATGACTAGACCACTTAACGATATAAAGCACCCACGGGAGCAATCATGTCAAACGTAGTCGAGAGAAGCTTTACTCAGTTGAAATTAACTGCTCAGTGAGATGAGTGTTATTTGTAATGGTATTGTTTAAGTTTTTGGTTATTTTATCCATATAACACTTGTCTGTGATCTCATTTGACGACTTAAACAATTAATGTAAGAAAGACAAGGTCGTCTATCGAAAAATCGTTGCTTAACATACATTCATTCGTAGACGGCCTCTACAAGACGGTGTGGTTGTAATTTTTAATTCTTAAAAACCAGATCTAGGTGATGGGAGGCTTCTGCTGTGGCTACCACCAGCCTGACCACCCTACCAGCCTACCACCTTACCACCCTATCGGCAAAGGCGTACCGCCAAGCGATTTAGCGTTCCGGTGCGATATTGTGTAGCAAGCGAAAGGGGTGAGGGAATTTCATCCTCCTTCTAACTAGTTAGCCCGCTTCTATCTTAGATTACATCATAATTTACCATTAGGTGAAATTATAGTCGTGAGCCATTAAAGAGATATTAAAGAGCCGTGATAGCCCAGTGGATATGACCTCTACCTCCGATCCCGGAGGGTGTGGGTTCGAATCCGGTCCGGGGCATGCACCTCCAACTTTTCAGTTGTGTGCATTTTAAAAAATTAAATATCACGTGTCTCAATCGGTGAAGGAAAACATCGTGAGGAAACCTACATACCAGAGAATTTTCTTAATTCTCTGCGTGTGTGAAGTCTGCCAATCCGCATTGGGCCAGCGTGGTGGACTATTGGCCTAACCCCTCTCATTCTGAGAGGAAACTCGAGCTCAGCAGTGAGCCGAATATGGGTTGATGACGACGAGATTATAGTCAAGGACTAACTTGTACAGAATAAAAAACGAAAAAATCTCAGGCAGGTAATTTTCATTAGCCATTACAAACAAGAGTTTTGTACGCGCATTTCTGGAAACGCGTGTTAGTGGTTACGATCGTCGCTTACAGGAGCATATCTAGCTCGTGTAAGCGACAATCGTAAACGCGCTGAAAAAAACGCTTATCTAAAACCGCTCATAATAAAATATTTCTGCTTTTCTGGCGCACCTTCAGTATCACACACTATCGAAAGACTGTCTGCAAAATGTTACAAACAGAACCAATAGTCGTCAAAATAAAATGAAACAACGAATGAAGTTAGAAGGTGTGTTTTTTCTTTGTATCACAAAAACAGACGTCACCCAGATTTTTTCTATAACAAAAATCACATTTTCATTTATTTTTCACAACAAATCTGGTATGTTCAATAAAAACTACAATTCATATATTATGTAATTTCAATTCCTCGATTACGACTTTAAGTTAGGCCACTTTGAATAATTTATTCCGCCAATATTGGGTAGCGTACATACAAATATACTTAAGGGCACTTACGAGCTATTCCTACCCGTAGCTTCCGACAAAATTTCATGAGTACGTAGATATTCAAGTACACGTGAACTATCTTCCTACTGTCAATGATGGCAGCACTTGTGAAATTCTTAGGCCTTTCCGAGTCTCACCCTCGTAATATAACTTCACTAAAATATTTGCTGATACATTTTTATTGATCTCTCAGCCTCCCTTCACCAAACTGTAATGGAATTTCCTCACTCTAACGTACCTTGGTACCTACGAGTACATACACTTCCTTGTAATATTGTGTATTTTGTGACTTTACTCAGTATATTTTTGTGAATATTATATACATTTCAACGACTCATGTATCGCAATAAAGGTGATTAATTTTACAGGCAAAAAACCCTTCAACCGAGTCACAAATCTCGAATTCTGTCGGTTTTTTTCTGTCCCAATCGGTGAATCCATGGAATGTTAAGATATTCGTCTCAATTACAAACCTTTTGTACAGATACATATTAAAAGTTAGCCATGAGTATATCAGCTTACATATACATGCTCCACATTAGGCTAGGACTTCAAGCTTTGATCCAATACGCTATAATGCAGGTTGCCGTGGCCGGGGTTAGAGTAAAATGTTGGTCTCGACAATGATCACTATGTTTTTGATAATAACCGGAACCGATGGCTTAACGAACTCTCAGAGGCAGGTTAGCACCACCAACTTACCAACTCCATGGGGAGAAATTGCACTGAACCTTTTCAGTTTTCAGTTTTTAAGATGGGCATTCTCCTTAAAATGCCCATCCCCGGCCCAAGCCTAACCACCCGGCAATTTACTTATACCTAAAAAATCTTGATAATTCTACTTTAATAAAGAAATTATTAACAAACAAATTAACATTTTTAATTTATCGTTAATTTGTCCACAATGGGTACAAGTTAAGATCGTTGAGTTTTATGATATTTTTAAAAACTTACGATTGGTTTTTTGTTCGTTTTCTTGATTGTTAAATCTCAGTTGATCAAAACCCGATTTAGATGTCGAACCAAAAGCCCCAAATCTTTACCACTGAACCATCGAGGGATTCCAACGACCTAGTTATTTTTAGCAATATAATTATAAAATGTTTACATATAAAATTATAGTAAAGATGTAAATTTTAAATGGTGAAATTGTCATTTGAATCATTAAATACTTAATAAATAATTTGCATGCCAAATTGGCAAGATACATTTACCATCTACATCTACCGACCACCTGTATATAATGCATGTATCTGCAAATAAAAATATATTGATTGATTGATTATTATTATTAACTAGCGGACGCCCGCGACTTCGTCCACGTAGAGTTCAGTTTTTCACAAATCCCGCGGGAACCATGGTTTTTTCTGGGATAAAAAGCCTATGTGTTAATCCAGAGTAAAATCTATTTCCATTCCAAATTTCAGCTAAATCGCTTCAGTAGCCGCAGCGTAAAAGAGGAACAAACATACTTACACACTTACACACTTTCACACAAACTTTCGCCTTTATAATATTAGTGTGATATTATACTATTATATATTTTAAAATAAATTAGCTACAAAATCGTTAATTTCCGGAGCCAATAGAACATTATCTTTCTATTTGTTAAGGTTGTTTGTGGTAGCACTTGGTGTTGGAGGGGAAACAATGGCCGTGGAAAAGGGAGTTCAGCAAACTCCCTTCCCGTAGCTTGAGAAGTGAGAATTAATTAATTGTTAATTAAAACAATGTTGATTTTGAGTTTACGTAACGTGAAAATAAAACGATGGAATAAATCAGAGACAATCAAGTATGTTTTTTTACCTTAGTATATTACTGAGTTGTTTTGCATGGAATGTTCCATTATTTACTTGATGTTACCTATCAAGTAAATAATCACAATGTTCTTCATCTATTTTAAGGGTCAATTAAAATGGGTTTTGAGTATTTTATGTTTATTTTTAGTTATATCGTGATTAATAAAACTATATTAGACTTATTCACAGAACCCAGCATTGTTGTGAAGTTAATGATTAAGTGTAGGTACTTTACTTTTTTTTTTTTTAATATTAATTTGCTCTTTCTTCTTACAAATTTTTGCTTTCTTTATTTGTTTTATTTTTTGTGTTAATTGTAGTTTTTATTGTTTTATAGTGTTTTTTTTTTCTACTTATATCCTAGAATTTCTGTGTCCACTGTACAAGCAATTATTGATGTTTATGTTTTAAATCTGTATTTCCTGTATTACCATTTTTTTATTATATTATGTAAATTATTTTATGTGCATAAATGTTGTTGGCCTGTTTAAATAAATAAAATAAAATTGTGTCCTGTCTTGTGTCTAACTTCAGAACGAAGAAATTATTAGTTGTAATACAACCCACAAACTACATTAAATATACGAATTTGTCTTTTAAATTAATAAGCACAGGTGAAGTGTGAAATAGTGAATGATAGCAATGACCTATTTTAACTGTTTCGTAATTTTAATAATTAATGCAATTTTTTACGTTTAATTTTAAGCCTAATTCAACCAGCTGGATATTCACTAATTTGGTTTTTATTAACAATGTTGATTTGATGTTTATTATGAGAAATGTCATCCATCTACTGTATGCTATTCACGAAGGCATGTCTATAGGCATCTGATGACATTTGTTACATAGAATCTGTATTTCGTCAAATTAAATTTAATTTAATTTAAAAGAAAATCGTCGTCAATCAGCATGCATAAGATCGTAGAGTTTTCAATGTATAAACATATTTGTACAATGTTGCGCCAAGCGAACTACAAATTATTAACCTCCTCGTAACCCGAGCCTGAAATCAAATTATATCCCTCTAGTGTTTGGAAGAGGATAATAGGTAGCCACAAATCATCTGTTGTATGCATACTAATTATAATATCGCGAACAACTTGGTATTTCTGTGCTTTTGTAAAATACAGGGTGCTCGGGAGTATTTTCCATAACTCTAGGGAATATTCTTTAAGGAAAATTAATTAAAAATGACTAAAACATATGTTCTAAAATGAATATTTTAGGAGTAAAAAATATCTATTTTGTAAATAGATCTTAAATTGTGTCCCTTATATCGTATTCTATTATTATGACCTAGCCAAACTTATCTATACTAATATTATAAAGCTGAAGAATTTGTTTGTTTATTTGTTTGATAAAACACGCTAATCTCGGAAACTACTGGTCCGATTTGAAAAATTATTTTAGTGTTAGATAGCCCATTTATCAAGGGAGGCTATAGGCTATACATTAATCCCGTATTCCTACGGGAACGGGAACCACATGGCTGAAACCGCGCGGCGTTAGCTAGTTCACTGATGAGAATTATGAAGTAGTTTACTAATAAAGAACGGAATGAAAGTTGCAATTACTCGTCGATAATGACAGTCTTACTCGTACCACTACGATTACGTATTTTTAAATGTAAGAATCGATAAGGCATGTGTTACACGTGTAGTCCGAATTATTAGAATCACTTATTTTATAATATATATTATTAACACATAAAAAGTTTTTTTTTTTAATAATTTAAATAGTTAAGCAGTTCGGCTCCTTTAAGTGGACTTGTCAACACCTTGAAGATATGGTAAATACTCCCGAGCACCCTGTATACCCGTCAGAGCATCGTCTGTCAGTTGCACAATAGATAAATACCATTGTCAAGTCTTTCGATAACAGAATTGAGGAATCGGAGCTGTAGTAAAGTGTGAGTAGGATTGTCAACACTTCTATAGAAAGTTTGAGCTGTCTTACAAAGAGTTTTGTGTTGTCTTTGAAACTTCGAGACCAATGCTGGAAAATTAAGTCGTCCGATTTTTGCTTTGTATTTTATTAGCAAAATTGAAAAAGTTAATTTTATTTGTATAAACAAGTGCTTTGAAATAGGACAGATGAATCGGTTTAAAAATATGCTACTTTTTTTATTTTATTCTTAACAAGTTAGCCCTTGACTACAATTTCACCTGCTGGAAAGTGATCTAACTTGTTAGGAGGAGGATGAAAATCCACACCCCTTTCTACAAGACATCGTACCGGAACGCTAAATCAGTTAGCGGTACGTCTTTGTCGGTAGAGTGGTAACTAGCCACGGCCAGCCCTGGACGAATTAAGAAAATCTCAATCGGCCCAGCCGAGGATCAAACCCAGGACCTCCGTTTTATAAATAGTATTCAGAATACGTGAACGCATTTGTTTTTATCTTTTTCTCTTTGACCAACTTTGAAATAATTTTCTAAAGATCTTTCTGATATGTCTTTTCTACGATATTTGAAACGACAAAAAATGGGCTGAATTTAGAAACATCTCGCATTTCAGTAAGCTCAACAAAGGATGAGGATTTATTTGTAATTTTTGTCCTTTTTTGAAGTTGGCTGAAAAGGTTTCCGTAATCCGTAACTTGTGAACCGTGTCCGTGGGCTTAAGATAAGGGAGGCGAACACTTGTTCCTACAAACAGTGTACAATAAATTACTGACAGTCCCTTCTCCTAAGCAAATGTGTTACGCGGAGTTATATGACATATCTAATCTTTAATAAACTGTCACGCCAAAGACAAGAAACCTTCCAAAACTTTGTGTTAAATTGCCAGTCCTTATCTTTATTTCAAAATTTTAATCTCGTCTTAATTCGGCGTTTGTATTTGTTGTCATTATCATCATCATCATCATCATCATCATCATCATCATCATCATCATCATCATCATTAATAACCCATATTCAGCTCACTATTGAGCACGACTATCAATGCGGATTGGCTGACACAAATAGAGAAATAAGAAAACTCTCAGGTATGCAGGTACCTTCGTGATGTTTTTCCTGCACCGGTTGAGACAAGTGCTATTTAATTTCTTGCCCCATAGATGCAATTTAAATATCTTCCACGAAAGAGTGGATGGGTACTTTCTGGACACGCATGTCCTATTTAAGACCATAAGATTAATAAAGCATTAGGATTTATGTCTTTAAAAGCATAGGCCCATAAATCTTAGCTATTACGCCCACTGGATTTTGCTAGCACCATGTCATAAACATCGATATAAACCTTGCTGCCCCTCTACATTTATCTTATATCGATGGTAAACATGCTTGAAAAATATTTAAATCGGTCAAGCTGTTCTCCAGTTTTAGCGAAAGAACGCTATACCCTTCCCTCGAGTTTGATAAAATGTACTATGATAAAGTTTTTTTTTAATTTTAAAGTATTTTAAGTGTTTTGATTAGTTATTTTAACTGGCTGTGACGTCGCCCTGGTCTCAACAATGGGTATTAGGTATAGCTTTTTTTACATTGAACGGCCAAATGCTGAGCTCTTAAACCCAAGTTGTATGGTGTCACGGACAGTCATACTATATGTCAAATATATCATAATATAAGTCATAATATGTGTCTGTGTCAGTCATAATATAAGCCATAATAATATATGTCTGTGACACTAAAAATTAATAAACGAATTTTCTTTCAAATAAAATTTTTATATGTAGATAAAAATAAAAAGGCATAGGCATATTATTAGCCACCACTTAATCATCTGATGCTATTAAAATCGAACGAACGTATTATAACATGGAACAAATGTTTTCCAATGAAAAATAAGGCTTCAAGTTCCCATAATTACGTCGCTAGACGCCGCGTCTGTTCGAACCTTCAGTACTTCGTCAGTCGCGAAGGGAGGCAGTATTTCCGTCGCACGAATCGACTGTCCCTTAAAACTGTATCGTCCGAATTCGCGCAAAAAATCCATGTGTGCCAACCTTTACCAAAATAAATGCCGATCATAGTGCCAAAGTGACAGTGATTTGAAAATGGAATGAATGAAATTTTTGTATTTTGCCAATATTTTTAAATGGCAACCAAAAAAAAAGTTATTCGGTTGCCGTCCGTGGTAAGAATATGTGTTAAAAGCAAATTGGGATGAGCATGTTTACAGGTTTTTACATATTGCAACCATCGCACATAAAACACTTTTTATTTATTCATTATCATTATACTCATAGGTCATATAAAGTTATCTATATTTACTATTTAGACGTATAGCACCACATATTCGTATATTTATATTGATTTAATTAAATAATTTACACATTGCATGTAAATTCTTTGGTATTAGAATGTTTCTTAACTTTTTCATGATTATCAACGGTTTAGTTACTTCAAAACAATCTTCTGCACCGATCATCTTTCACTTATTTTCTCTAAATATTCCACTTATTCAGTATAAGAGTTTCAAGTTATAAAGTCCGTAGTAATTATAGTATAATACCTATGCTTATAAGCATAAATAGGTAATCTACCAACGGTTTTGTGGTTTAAAAGTTAATTGCACAGATGCTCACGATGATGTTCGAAAAAATTATTTAGTGTTTGCTGAATGTATAGAAACTCAATAAAGCATGCGAATCACGATTGCATGTTGTAGCTATAACACATAAGTACCTGTTTAGGAAGTTTACCGAATCTATGGATGTACTAAGTATTTTTTTTTTGTTATTTTTTTAATTTTTAAAAGTTAGCCCTTGACTACAACCTCACCTGATTAGTGATGATGAAATCTAATATGGAAACGGGCTAACTTGTTAGTAATAGGATGAAATCCACACCCCTTTCGATTTCTACATGACATAGTACTGGAACACTAAATCGTATGTCGGTGTTTGCCGGTAAGATAGTAACTAGTCACGACCGAAGCCTCCCACCAGCCAAACCTGGACCAATTAAGATCACAATCAGCCCAGCCGGGGATTCAACCTAGGACCTAGGTCTGGTACATCCACCGTGCATACCACTGCGCCACGAAGGCCGTCAAATGCATTCCCATGAACGTTTAAAAAGAGTCTACTGAATTTTGATCCTAATATCACCAACACGACTAAATTTAAAAGGCATAATAGAGAATAGATTTACTTGCAGCTGAAGAGCTTTTTCAATTAGTTTCATTATAACGTTCCACTTTGTTTGAAAAAATAACTAGAACATTCCTTTCTAACACCCCGTAAATTCCTCGTGTCACCCATATCCAATGTCTTTGGGGTCAACGAAGCAAAGTAATAGGTTGAACGTGATACGTTATTAGTACGTAGGTATTAGATAACTTTTCATTAAAGATTAAATATCGAGTAGATCGATATTTAATGTCATCATATCAGCCGATGGACGTTCACTGCAGGACATAGGCCTTTTGTAGGGACTTCCAAACATCACGATACTGAGCCGCCTGCATCCAGCGAATCCCTGCGACTCGCTTGATGTCGTCAGTTCACCTGGTGGGGGGTCGGCCAACACTGCGCTTACTAGTGCGGGGTCGCCATTCCTGCACTTTGGGACCCCAACGTCCATCGGCTCTTCGAACTATGTGCCCCGCCCATTGCCACTTCAGCTTCGCAACTCGTTGAGCTATGTCGGTGACTTTGGTTCTTCTGCGGATCTCCTCATTTCTGATTCGATCACGCAGAGATACTCCTAACATAGCTCGTTCCATCGCTCGCTGTGTGACTCTAAGCCTTCGTATACCATAGTTAGCGACCAAGTCTCGGAACCATAGGTCATCACTGGCAACACGCACTGTTCGAACAGTGCGTGATATTTAATGTAGTGTGTTGTAATGTTAACTTTAGGCTCATGAGGCTTACAATTATTACAACCTATGCCTCAGGAGGGTGCCACTTTGAAAGACATATTCTTTGCATATTCTGTTTTTTTTTTTGCTGATTGTGTATGTTCTGTAGTCTCCTTAATGGGACCTCAGTGACGTCACCGGGTGGTTTGGGAGAGCGCAGAAGCACCGCCTGGTGGGGCCCAAATGCAGACAGAGTAGATGGGTGGAACGACTCTTTAAGGGCGTCTTCTTTGAGACTTGGACCTCGGCTTAGAAAGCCGTTCGGGAAAATTATAATTTAAAATTAAAATTATAATGTTTTGGCTTCAGTGTATCAGTCCCAGAGATCGTGAGTTAAAAGCATATGTCTTGTATTATCCAGTATGTAGGCGAGGGTTGATCACTTACTACCAGGTAGACCATCTGCTTGGTGCGTCCACAAAAAAATATTGATTATCAGCTGTTGTAACAGCGCGCTAAAAGGCCAGTGGCACTGAAATGCAACCAACGATGTAGTCTCGTGAACAGAAATAGAGAAATTTCTACAAATTGTAGAAATTTCTCTATTTCTAGTAGGCGGTGCAATCGAAAATACCGCTATCTCATTTATTGCGTGGGGATGAAAGTGATGGGACAGGTACAACTCCACCGCAAATGACGATTGACTATTTCTCTTCACTCGGTCACATGTTAGCGCCACAGGAGAGGGGATATGGAGCTTAGAACCACCATACTACTCCAATGTTGATTGGTGAGCTTCCGGTAGTAATTTGACTATTTAACGATCTCTATCTTAACTTGCTCTCTGAAACATGGGGTTGTAAAACCCCCATTTTCCCAACTTTTTCCCAACTATATAGAACATTTCTAGATATAGAAAGAAAATCTCGGTATTTTACAGGACTCGAACCCACGGCCTTGTGAACCGAAACTATAGGCTTACCACTGGACCAACATAGGTAACACATTTTTACACAAATAAAACATTTTATTTTGGTTCTGGCATGAACTTAAAGAGGGTTTTCGCGTTCCTTCGCATTTTAGTATTATTCTGTCCTCAGTAACGCCTCGCGTAAAATTATCTCGGCTTAGCGTTTTCCACGACCCTTTTCTAGACTGAACTTTTGAATTATTCAGAAAGGCGAATAAAGATGTACATTAAAAGAAATACGCTGCATATGGAACCCTTTTCATGCAAAAAGAGATGAAATGCTTTGAAATCTTTTTACGAACTGTTTTAGTAATCTATTTTTGTCGACTTTCGTAATCGATAAATGCTACTTTCTCTATTATGTATCGATGCTACTAACATCCGAGTTATGCCGGACTCTACTAACGGATTTTTATTAACAGTATGATTCAGTAGATCAAAGTCAAAGTCAAAATTTATTTATGTCAAATAGGCTTAGTTTACAAGCTCTTTCGAAACGCCAGGTAAACTTAAGATAATGGTGATAATAATTATTCGAAAACTTAAAATTAAAATTACGAGGGTTCCAAACGCGCCTTGGTCCGAGAAGAGCCCACAACAAACTCAGCCAGGTTTATCCTTTTTTTAGTTCATCACCATTTAACAATAGGTATATAAGTAGCCTGTCATGTAATACATTTCATTTCCAAGCAGTTTTGTCATTTACGTAATCATTGACACTATAATATGACTTTTCTATAAACATTAAAGTAATGTTAATAATTTACTGAAAGCAATTTGTTATTAATTGTTCAAAGCGTATTTTATTATGTGGTTATAGATACAAGTTGTTGATTTCATTTAAATTTAGTAAGAACACTATATTATCAAACTTAGATCAGAAATTAAATAGAATTATCGTTTACTACCTGAGGATCCTTTACTCATAGTTCCCATTTTCGTGAGGATTCGAGAACAAAATATAGCCTATGCCACTCACAAATAACGTGATTTTCTAGTGGTAAATGAATTTTCAAAAGATCCAAAAATTACCCCCTACAACACCAAAAACTTTACCGCTTTATAATATTAATAGTAAAGATTATATTTTATACGTTTACATACCCCATTCACGACAAGATTACAGAACCATAATACTCAAAAAGTAAGTACTTTACAAAAGGCGGCCTTATCTCATAGAAACTATTTCAAAAATATGTAACCTCGTATGTAACTTGTATAATTTCACCGAAACGGCTGAATGTTATAAAGTTTATTTACTATTCTCCACTAATTTACTCTTATTGTTACTTATTGTCTTATTGGTACTTAACTGGCCATTAACACAAAATACTTGGTGGCTGTGGCTGTCAGTATTTAAACATAGCTTCGTATCCCTTTATAAATCCATAAATAGCGTTCTCGAATACGGGACATATATCTAGGTTATCTAAACTAATCTATCATATCAGTTGGATGAACCTCAACTTACTAACAGCTTTTTTCCTTAAAGTCATTTATCTACTCGTATCAGGATATATTCGCAGAGATAAATCATGTTCAAGGTTAACTTAAAAGATTTTTTATCATTACAAATTACTTTCTATCCTTTTTAGTGTGAATACGTCTTTAAATTGCTTCAATAGTGGGTGTCTAATGTAAAAAAATCGGGGGATACCTACAGTTTTGTATTGGAGCTAGATAACTATCATCATCATCATATCAGCCGATGGACGTTCACTCCAGAATATAGGCCTTTTGTAGGGACTTCCAAACATCACGATTCCGCCTGATTCCAGCGAATTCCTGCGACACGCTTCATGTCGTCACCTGGTGGGGGGTCGACCTACACTGTGCTTTCTATTGCGGGGTCGCCATTCCAGCACCTTGGGACCCCAACTTCCATCGGCTCTTCGAACTATGTGCCCCGACCACTTTCTTTAATCTTTTTAACATAAATAAATGGAACCGACTTCAAAGACGTATCTGGGTTATTTTAACACAAAATTACTAGACCGTTTTTTCATGAAAATAAAGCAGACCAACCTGGAAGTATAGTCTTTCAAACAAAAAAGAATTTTCAAAATTGGTGAATAAACGAAGAAGTTATGAGGTAACAAATATAATAAAAAAAAACATACGTGTAATTGAGAACCTCCTCTTTTTTGAAGACCTTTGAACTATGCACACATGTATTACATTGATAAGGCAATTAGAAAAGCATAGTATTGTCTGCTAACTGTCTACATAGGTGGTCTACCAACCGGGGCTAGTTCGTACAAGCCACTGAAATCCGCTAACTTCCTAGAAATTTCCATCACAAAGAAAAGTTTAATCTGAAGCTTGTGTAGAATTATGCAAAAATAGGCGATTCAACGCTAGTATTCATTAAAAAACTGTCTCGATGAGATGGACGTTATATCACATATAATCTACCGAGTGATAAGCGACATTTTTAGAGTTCCGTACATCAATAAGAAACCCGTAAACGTGTGCGTCTCGGGAAGCTTGATAGAAGAAGAACTTAAACCTGCTGCGTATGCGTGAGAGAAAGGGAAGCCAGACAGAATGGCGCCGTAACGCGTTACGTTACAAAGCCGATAAACCTCCCATATGAAGGTATCACTTCAAAATGCTTATAAATTCGATCTTAACATTCTTCGGTATGATTCTGTAATATTTTTGTACCACAGGATTCACAGACAAATTGATTTCACTACAGACTAGAACGTCCATTTACAACGGTGGAAGAAATACAATTAACTGTGTCATTGGAGAGACAACGTAATCATACATTTAAAACGTGTGTAACTACCCACATTCACTATTCATGTTCTTTCATCTTTTCACGGCTTCCTGAAAAGGAAAAGACTTATGGAAACACTTTGATATTGTCTGTCCATCCTTCCCCTGATCATTTTACTTATCTCGTGGGAATATCAAATCGAAATGAATACCTATGTCATCTTTTTCATTCTTACACTACCGGATGCCCGTGACTTCGTTCGCCCTTATACCTCTTTAATCCAGTCCTTACAGTAGTATCGCTGTAAAAATGGAGTAACTTCTCCCATTTTCCCTACATTTCGCTGCACTGCTCTGCTTTTATTAATCGTAGCGTGATGAAAAGTATACTATAACCTGCCCAGGAGTATGAAGAATAAGTGTACCAAGTTTCGTTAAAATCCGTCGAGTAGTATTTGTTTCTATAACGAACATACAGACAGACAGACAAAAGTTTCACTGATTGCATTTTTGGCATATCTTTCGATCACTAATTACACCCTGATAGTTATTTTGGAAATATATTTCATGTACAGAATTGACCTCTCTACAGATTTATTATAAGTATAGATATAGATCTTAGACCATTAATAACAGGACTTGGTTCGCTAACCGTTACCCCTCTGGCAAAGATCAAAAATCTATGATCTAATGCGTTTATAAAAACTGTTGCTACAGAATCGATGTTTCATTGTTGTAATCGTTTTCGTCGTGTAAGGAGCTCCCTAAAAATGCCGGTTTGTGTAGTTAAATGGCATAAAAACGGCCAAAATCTTGTAGTTTAGTAAAAGATGGAGTAACGTTTCATTTGAAAGTATTTAAACTTTAATTTTATCAAATTTTTATTAAAACAATTTATAAAAAGAATCGATTCTTTTGACGAAACAGCCAAACATCGATCAGTAATCGAATATTCTATGTATTTAATCTGTGGATAGTCTAAGCAATGTGTTTGTTAGTGTGTGTTAAAATTACGCGTGTGTGTATTGCGAGTCAAATTTATATTTGTGTTTAGTGTATGGACACAGAATATATTTAATGGTGTTAAATGTTTTTGATGTGTGAGTTTACCTCGTCCCCCTCAAAAATGACAGACTTTTTTGTTGGTGAATTTGGGTGCGAACCACGTCCAGTTATTAATGGTCTAAGATATAGATAGATAATGTGCACGTGGCATTACACTCATGACTAACGGATAAAGAAATCACAATTCTAGAGAAGGCAGAAGCCATGCAAAATACACTCGCTTACATCTTTTCCATTTGAAATCAATCTAAGTAGTAATATATCTTGTTCAACCCGTTGCAAATAGGTACCTATTCTGAGGATTGTTTATTATAAGGTTTCCCTGTACTATTTACGACCGGCCTTGTAACTTTTGCACGATATTTTTTTGTTTTCCATGCCCCTCTTATATGTACTCGTATTTGTATCGAATACCGATAAATGGGGAGTGTTTATTATCTCAAACGGTTCTTAATGTGATGTAACTGAAGCCTTTCATATTATAATGTTCCCGGAAAGCAAGGAACTGAAAATATTTTTTTCTTTTTCTATTGATGATTGATCGATGGATGATTGATCGAGGAATGAATTAATGCATGAAGAACATACATACTGTTACTCGTTTAAGAACCTCCTTTTCACATAAGAGTTGCAGTTGGCTGAAGCAAGAAAAATATCAACAAACTAGCGGACCCGGTCAAGCTTCGCTTTGACTTATTTGCACTTCTTCCCTATCCCTATTCTAAACCTACCCCTACTTCTTCCGCTTGACTCTTAAACATTTGTATGAGAAATAGAAAACGGTTGTTTCTATGGATTTCCCGGAAATTATTCTGATTTTTCTCACCTTTTAAACCTTCTCTATACCTCCACGAACATTTCAAGACCAAGATAAGATAAATCTGTTCAGCCGTTCTCGAGTTTAGACTAACGAACAGCAATTCATTTTTATATATATATATATAGATGTGAGAGTAGCTGACAGAAATAAAACCAGAAGCTTCAAGTATTCTACGTACATTATACTCAGAAACTTCCTCCTTAATAGATTCTAAGTTCTTTTTTTATTTTTTATTCTTTGCAGTCAAGGGTTAACTTAACCCTTGACTGCAATCTCACCTGTTGGTAAGTGATGATGCAATCTAAGATGGAAGCGGGCTAACTTGTTATGAGGAGGATGAAAAAATCCACACCCCTTTTGGTTTCTACACGACATCGTACCGGTATGCTAAATTGCTTGGCGGTACGTCTATGTCGGTAGGGTGGTAACTAGCCACAGTCGAAGCCTCCCATCAGCCAAAGTTCTGACTCAATATTGTTCCAATGTGAATTCAATAATAAGTAAACGATAAGGATGAAAATGTAACGTTTTTCTGAGAACAGCTAAATTAAATATTCATCTAAACTAGTAAGCCATATTATAAATTAGCTGACGCCGCGCGGTTTTTCCCGCGTGGTTCCGTTCCCGTAGGAATACGGAGATAATAATATGTAACCTTCCACGATATATGGGCTATATGTTATTCTCAAGGGAACAGGAACTACGCTCGTGAAATCGCTGAACGTTGGCTAGTTATTCATAATGTACTTACTCCCGCCAAGTAATACACAGAACTTGTTTTTAAAGCCATTTTTAAATAAAAAATATTCAACATTATATTACTTAGTTACGAGTTAGTTCTAAGTTTTAGTTAATAAAAGTATTTTCCTATGGATAACAAATCTTTTAATGAAACTGCACTTGGAAAAACTTGGAGACATTGATTACATGCTTTAAAGTAACTTGGCAGTATCTGTCTGATTGAAACAGCTTATCTCAAAAAGTTCATAGTTCTAATATACAAAGTTTTTAAGAGAAAAGGTTAAGATATGTTATTTTTTGTACTGTTTCAGACTGTACCTACTACTCGCAGGGTTCACTAGCTCTCCAGCTACCTATATCTTTTGACGGCCTCCGTGGCGCAGTGGTATGCGCGGTGGATTTACAAAACGGAGGTCCTGGGTTCGATTCCCGGCTGGGCAGATTGAGATTTTCTTAATAAGTCCAGGTCTGGCTGGTGTGAGGCTTCGGCCGTGGCTAGTTACCACCCTACCGACAAAGACGTACCGCCAAGCGATTTAGCGTTTCGGTACGATGGCCTTGTAGAAACCAAAGCGGTGTGGATTTTCATCCTCCTCCTAACAAATTAGCTCCTCCTAACATCTTAGACTGCATCATCACTTACCATCAGGTGAGATTGTAGACAAGGGCTAACTTGTAAAGAAAAAAAAAATACCCACTTCAAATGTTGATTTTCTCAGCTAGAGAAATAGCTACTAGCTACGAGAATACTTGAGGTTATAAGAATTTCTCAGTAGAGACTAGATCCTAAGAAAATCGGTAGTGTTTACGTATTTCCGGCGAAGAGCACGTGAAGCTCAATGGCTTTATTTTCCTAGTCTATGGTTGCTACTGAGAATTTCTCAAGACCTTACAATATTCTTTTTTACAGCAGAGCTATAGTTAAGCCATGCTCATGCACTGTTTACTAACAAATTCAAAATGAGGGTATAAATCTATATAAATCATTTCACATCTTATAATAATTATAATTAACTTGTTCTTAAGTTAATGAAAATAAATTTGTTTAATTATGTTTGTTGGTAAACAGCGCACATCAAATAAGGCTTTAGTATATTTCTGATGATGTCCGAATCCCATATCGCGTGGATATTATGTGGATAGGACCTATTTTATTAATTCATATCAACTAGGCTACTTTATAACTCGTAACGATAATTTTATAACTCGCAAGTGTGAGTTTCGAATTCACCTCTATCGCTGTCTGTTTAACACGATATTTTAGAATGAGAAAGGTCAAAACGTCGTTAGAGAGTAGCCGTGCAGCCCCCCTAGCCAAGTGGTACATCGATTCTCTTTCTACGATCGCAAACGCCTCGAAAACTAGAAAAATGTATGGGAATGACAGATCTTGATCACGTGACCTGTCGATAGCAAATGTCATTCCCATACATCTTTCTAGATTTTGAAGCGTTAGCGATCGTAGAAAGAGAATCGACGTCCACTTGGCTAGAGGAGCTGGTTATTTAACTAGCCCACTGCAGCCTTACTGCTTATAGGAGAGGGGATATGGAGCTTAGACCCATAACGCCACTTCAATGCAGGATGGCGGGATTAGTGTGATAATTCTATATTAACAGCCACTATCAGATGTTAATGACAGTGTCTAGGACTGACGGCTTTACGTACTTTTTTCGAGGGGTGTACCTACCACCACTACCTACTAGGTACTATCACACATAACTATACATCCTAACTCCGGGCTGAGGTTTTTTACTGAAAATATCGTAAAAGGAAGAAAAGCTCAGTAGATATTCCATGGCTCAACCCAGGATTCGAACCCAGGACTCTGTGGTCTGAAGCTGCTTGTGGCTTACCACAGAACTAACGTGACACTTAAATAAATTAGGGGTAAAATATTTTGTTTTCACGTCACATTTTGTTAAATGTAGAATCCAACGCAGTATTTATTAAAATGAATTTGACCATTTTAGGTATCCCATACAAAGTTCAAAACGCTTGTTGAAATAACACGATATGAAAGTTATTTCTAGCACAAATACGGTCACTTGAAATTACAGCAGAAATTTCAATTTTTATACCAAGTTTGATGTTAATTAACAATGGAAGGTCATAAATTAAACAGGTAGAAACACAGATATAAGAGGTAACTAGATTTATAAAGTGTCAATTCTTTGTATTGAAACCAGCGTATCCAGGGGCGTGGCCTAAATGGCTGTTTAATATTTAGTGAAAAATGAAATATGTCACCCTTACTTTAGAGTTGAATATTATTTATTCCTTTTGTCATAGAACAAAACAACACTGCTAGTACATGTTCTAGCACGCTTGCGATGTTCCGCACACCCGGGTGTACGCGAGCCACGCCCCCTTGCTACTTCTATTGCTAAAAGCGTTAGCTTTTAGCGATGTCGGTTCTGTGGGTAGCATAAAGTGTTAAAAAACTTTAAATCAAGTTCGTAGTAGAGTAATGCAGTAGAACTAAATGAGCACTTGACTAACGCAGTTAGGCCCTAAAAGGTGATTAAAATGCATTTAAAAAGCGGTCAAATGCCACATGGCCTTGTATATCCTTAACTGCCCAACACCGCCAAATAAGCTAAACTCTCATATACTGTCGATTGTAGGTGAAAGGAGTATTTTAGTCATTACCTTATAAGAACAGCTATTAATAATATTTCGTAGGGTGACCACAAATTTTGACAGATTAGGGATAAATTATTTTTTTTTTGTTTTTGTATTTCCTGCATAATTTTGTGTTTTTGGAGTCGGTGTTTTGTTTTTAAATATTTATTATAGAAATAGCATAAATATTGTTTAAATAATATAAATCATTTCGTCCCCACTCCAAAAGGTTTCTGATTTCAAATCATGAACAAAAAAAAACATCAAAATTGGAGCTGTTTCTGAGCAGGTCGAGGGTAAATGTTCTTTTGATTTGCCTATATAGTTCTTCTCAAGATCAGCCTTTAATTTAAGTATAAGGTCTAAGTTGAAATTTGTGTATAAATAAATAAATATACTAAATGTACACAGTGCACACATCTGTACATAGCCTAAAGTAAGCATATAGCCTGTGTTATATATATAAAATGTGATAGTAGAGTTGATGACCTGTGTTTTAAATTAAAGATTGATCGTACATTTATCTGGATATTAAAGTAATTAAATCGGTTTAAAATGAAACACTACAACTGTAATACTAATTACTTTAACAACTTAGTTTTGGTTAATACCTAAAAACAAATTGGAATAAGTTTTGGAATAAATTATTATTTTACACATGTCAATGACAAGGGACTATCCTACAGAAAGCTAACCTTAAGGTCACCCTGGTAGTGAGTCATTGCGATTTTTATGCAATTTATATTAGTCCGTAGATTGCTTCTAATGTTTTTATTTACTTTGTTGCGTACAAAAGTTACCAAGCGCGGTTGTTTTATAAATATAAATGAGTCATGTTCAAATGAGAGTATTAAGGTTTTACTAGATTTTTAGTAAAATCTTAGTACTAAACCTTATTATTAATAGCGAGTACGTAATAGCCGATGGAAATGAACTCTGCCTTCAATTCGGAGGGCGTATGTTTGAGATCAACCCATATATTGGGCTTGTTTTTTTTTCTGATTGTGTAAGTGCCGTAGGCTCCTTATGGGACCTCAGCAGCGTCACCGGGGGATAAAATTGGGCTCATAGTTGAGCTATTAATTCACCACGCTGGCCCAATGCGGATTTTCTGTTTGACATGTAGAGAATAATGCAAAAATGGTTTAAAACCGATGTCGTATGAACATATACCTACTTGGTAATGCATTTGTTGTATTTTAACGCTTTTTCAACGTCGGTTAAAAATCTCTCGTGTGAATGAGGGCTACTTGCTAGCTCGAATTGGAGTGTAAGGTACAATGTTAGTGCCAGGACTCCGGTAGGAAGCCCTGGCCATGTAGTGTTAAAAAGAGGCTGGTACTGATAAAGCCCATCATTTACATTTACTCTTCCATTGTAGTTCCTCTCTTGATTTGTTTTTTCTCATTTTCAATTACGAAGACGCAAGTTTTCGTATTGCCTTATTTCCCCAGCGGAATAAAAATCACCGAAGCTCGAAAATGCTGAAATCATTCGCGGCAGGAAACTCGAATGCCGGCTTCATCTTAATTGTTACGTATTGGTAATATCCATAAAAATATTTCGCGCTAATAAACTGTATCAACAATACTTAATATTTGAAAAGATTTTGATAAAATTATGTATGAAGTTTTTACTTCTATAATTTATCTAGTCTCTCTCTTTTTCTTAGATGTTCTTTAAGTTGTCCAAAAACTAATTAATAACTTTACAAAATGGTTAACCTATTTTTAAGTTTACACGTAGTATTGATAAGTCGATTTAGAGCAAAATTTCAGATCAAAACATGATAAAAACTTTAAAAAAAAGTTTAGATAGGTATATTCATATAAATACACAGCATAAAGTTTGATGCACACCAGCTTAAGTGCTTTATTTTCTGTGAATGTAATTTAAACAAATTTAAATAAAATTGTAAAAAGAAAAAATAATTAATTGTAAGTAACAAAACTAACAATAATATTATGTACTAACATTAGATTTAATATCAACTAAAACTATTTTAACGCTGTGGAATAAGGATTAATATATGACTTTATAATTATTAATCATTATTATTATAATTGAAGTGACTTGGATTATAATATTGATTTTTAGATTCTCTTGGTCTACGTCGTGATAACAACTAACATATTAAATCCCTCTACATACGCTACGTATAAAATCAAAGTTTACTTTGAAACCTAACTCTACGGAAATAGAATAATGGTCGACGTCCAAGCAACTGAAGCCTTATTGATAAAAGTTGTTCTTATAGCGGTCGAGGAAATTCCCTATAACTGTTTGTAAAGCTATTCGGTAAATTCAATATTTGGGTCACAATAGATTTTCTTTATAAATATGTATGTACTAACGGACGCCCGCGACTTTGTACGCCCTTAGACCTCCTTAATCCGGCCCTATCGCAAAATCCGTTCTTAGCGGATGTTTACGGACTATAAACTACCTCCCTGCCAAATTTCATCTTTCTACGTCAAGCGGTTTTCGAGATTTTATGATGAATGACCTATCGCACTAATTATATGAAGATATACTGTCTCGTTGCTTAGTTGCTTATGAATTACTGGGTTTTTCTTACTTCCGAAAATTTTTGAGTAAAAACTGTTAGCCCGGTATTGGGAAATGTGTATACCTGAAAGAACGTTAAACTGTCGGTCATTTTGTATTTTTAACAATGTCAAAAAATACCAAATTTCAACACAAAACACTAACAAAAATTATCCCGGTCATTTTCATTAATATCTGATAATGATCGTTAATCTTTCAAACATTATCACCCCAAGCATGTAACCAGCTTTGGAGCAGCATGGTGGGTATAAACTCTGACACCTACCAACTCTAAACTACCTCCCTGCCAAATTTCATCTTTCTACATCCAACGGTTTTCGAGATATCGTGATGAGTGAACTTTCACATTTTATATATTAAGATTTATTAGGTACTGGAAATTGTGTTTTGTTTTCAGTTTTTATCCGAGACCAATTAGTTTAATTGGAAATAAAACAATAAAAGATGTTCTTGGGAAAGTTTGCTAAAGTTATCCTGATTTTCCGTCCAGACTTGAAACTAATAATCGAGTTTGCATTCCAATGAATCATTTAAATTACCAATCAATTTCTCAGAACGTTGAATACAAATAATGGCTAATTCTCAGATTATGAAATAAATAATGAATAGGTACTTCGAACTCATACAATATTAATTTCGTAAAAAATAAGCACATGGATTAAGTGTCCGAATTATATCGGTATTAATTAATATAAGTTTTAAAAACTTTATTAAAAATGAAAATCAATTAAAATTACCTTTTTATTTTTTTAATTTTGTAAACATCATGGCCGACAGCGTTTTGGCTGGTAATGTCAAAATAATATTTAAAATTAACATTTTTATGTAACCATATCTCAAAAAAATATTTAATCTATTAAGACCCGAGTTCACGGAATTTCATTTAAACGGCGTTTACAGAACCAGCCCGTCAAATATTAAACATAGTTTGAACAAGGAGCGTTTTTTTCCTGTTCACCAGACGCTTTTTCACATTGGTTTGTAAACCGAGCGATGGAGAACGACGAGTGAACGATTTATGAACAATTTATTTATTATCTATAACAGCATTGCCAACTTGCGAGGAATTCCCCAAATGGTGGGCATTTTTTGGGGAATTGCGATATGTTCTTTCCCCAATATGGGGAGTTTTTGCTTCGATTTGTAGGGATTTAGAAAAATACGTATTGGCAACACCGATTTATTATGTACCATGTCAAATTGACAAATATTTGTCATTTTGTTATATTTTTTCGTTTGGAAATCGAAGCTGGCAGCATCCAGTGGCATAAAACCTCAAAGCTAGGAAGTGATTTATTTATGAGAGAAAATGAATTATTTCTGAAATGAAATATACTCTTTTATAATTTTACGGGTCCTTTGCATTTAGGTAGTTGAGAGAGTAATCTTCGCAAAACTTGCGAGCGTTACAAGAACATAATATCTGTCAAAGACATCTTAACCGGGGTATGCACGCTCGGTTAAGATAAACGCCCGATTTACGTCCTTAACCGGCATATGGGCTGTGGTGAACAGGAAATTTGGACTTAACGGCGTTTAACTTATTTAAACGGTTGATTATGTTTAAACGAGTGTCGGTGAACTCGAACCTAAAACGACAATGTACATTTTAAGACCTTAAAAAAATGTGTCAACTAGCCTATCAAGTTCTCGTACTTATACTATACTATCAGACCCCACGTGGTTTCATCTACGTTATTCCCGTGGGAACGCGGGGATGAAATGTAGATTTTGTTACTTGCTGATAATATAGATTTCCATTATTATTAGTATTTTTTAAACAGTAATTTCAGCTCTAATTCAATGCAAACAAAGAAACAATCAAATCTTTCCGCTTTATCTGAAGTAAAGTTTGTAGTATAGTAAGCTCTGGTTTTACTGAACCGATTTGGAAAATTCTTTCATCACAGCCACGTTATTTGTGAGGTCCTTTGACTATCTATCCCCGTATTCTCACAGGAACGGGAGCTACGCGGGTGAAACCGCGGGGCATCGGCTTATTATTTATATCGGAATCGAGAACATTACATCAGGGATTAGAATGACAATAATGAAAGCCTTAATTATGATGTACTCAACAACAACAAACCCTTTTAAGTTGAATTTACTTAAAAACAACAATGTTTGTTTTTTTTCTGGTTCGTTTGAATTTTGAGCGTCCTAATGGGCAGGCAATACGGACCGTCGGGTTTATGGTTACTGTAATATAGCCAACCTGCGGTAGTCAGATGTACCCAACTTTAGGAAGACTGAAAGTTGAAGAAGCTGAAGACCATTCTGCACTGGCTACTGCACTTACCTACCTAGTAAGTACGGTAGATAGCCAACTATGGAGTTTCAAGACTCCAACCCCTGCCAAGTAACGCGTAGAAAAATATATAGGAATGATATTTGCTATCGACAGGTCACGTGATCAAGATCTATATCTATACATTTTTCTACGCGTTTCGAAGCGTTTGCGATCGTAGAAAGAGAATCGACGTGCCACTCAGATTCTAAACTGTCTAAGTATAAAACTAAACTTATTCATATTGTGTACAGAATATTATGAGTAACCGTAACGCCAGTCTCCAGATCGTTAGGCTCGTGGCAATCCTTTGCTAGAGATATTGTAAAAAAATTACGATGTTTTTCGAAGGATTGATGTGAAGAATTGCTGGCGACTGGGGTCATGATTTGTCAAATAACATAAATAATGCCGAGGATAATATTAAGAAATACGTCATATACTTGTATGATTAAGAGGAGCCTTAATACATGTTATCTTCCAAAGCCACCACAGTTAAAATTCCATAATTGGCTACAGTACTTACCTTAGGTAGGAGCATACGCTAACAAACTCAGTCTTTCTAAAATGAGGTATGTTTAGCTATCACAGGCTTTCGGTCCTTTACCGTATGGCTTTTATGTGACTACCCACATTATTCCAACGCAACGGTTATAGTAGGTATAGGTAGAAACCTTTATACTAGAGTAGAGCTGGTTTGAGTAATGCTGTGTTTCGGTCTAACGGGTGTGCTATGAGAGGGCTACGAATTTCTGCGAACGGTTTGCTTTTTTTTTACTCTCCAGAAGTAGTCCTTGACTACAATCTCACCTGATGGTAAGTGATGATGCAATATAAGATGGAAGCAGGCAAATTTTTTAGAGGAACGCTGAATCGCTTGACGGCACGTTTTTGCTGATAGGGTAATTAGCTACGATCGAAGCCTCCCACCAGCTAGACCTCGATCACTTTAAAAAACCTCAATCGGCCTAGCTGGAATCGAATCCAGGACATCCGTCTTGTAAATCCACCGCGAACACCACTGCGCCTCGGAGGCCGTCAAATACACACCCATACCAACACCAACCCTATGGCCTACATCAATATCAATCATCATCATGCCTCTTATGGTCTGCAATTTAAAACTAAATGAACCTGAAGGTATAGAATACAAGTACAAATCTCAAACTATACCTTTGTAATTAAATTTAAAAAAAAAACTATTTATAAAAACTACTTACAGAACCCTCGGTGTGTAAGTCCGGCTCACACTTGTCTGGTTTTTTAATTGATGCTCTGATCCTATTGATCATAACGTGATGTTGCCAACGGCAGCAGTAAAACATTCGTGACCAAAAGATCAGACCATTCGTGACCAAATCAGTCTTATTGTCAGGTGATATTAGACTAACAAATAATCATATAAATCACTACCTAAAAACTATATAGAGGCAATAGTTCAAACTATGCTAATTTAACGAAAGTTTAATTGAACGCCGAATAGTTTTCGTGTCGTAGTAAAATTTTCACAAAAAACAAGAAGTTTTCGCCGGAATCTCTAATTGCTATTGACATTGCTTTTTTACTAGTCTTACATAAAAACGAAAAGTACGAGTATGTGTATAACGGGGAACAGACTAAATTCCACTTCTGATAACGGAGAAGCCATAGCCTCAGAGCAGGTTCTAAGCTTTCCGTGTCAAGGATGGCAGATACACAAAGTAACACTATCTATCATTACCGGAACGATCGCTTAACTTACTTATACAGTTCTACCCTTTATCTACAATATTGATTAAGTACAGCGCTGATACTATCAGATGTAAACCAGGATTACGGACTGGCAACCGCTAGTAGCAGGGTTAAAGACGTCTTTTAAAGCTAGCCAATACTCCTCTTCCCCGCTCGTGTTGCCTCCCAGCCAAGTCACAAACAAACAATGGCCGTGCTATACGGATAACTCATCCACTAGCTTCACTCTATCACTATCACTATTTAACTATTACTGTTTAACTATCACTATTTAACAAATGGAAAACGACTATCCATTCCGAGATCGCGATTACAAGTGAACTGTTAAACTTGCAAACTAAAGTGTGGGGGCAGGGTGCCCCCACCCTGTCAAGTGTATTTATTGGCTATGCGCCATTTTGACGTGATGCTATTGGACGAGAGTCACGTGATCGTTTCCTATTTGTCGAGCGCCGCCAAGTGCGGCATAGTGGAAACCTTTTACAGTCTTATTTATTTAAACAGTAAATAATTAAAACCCAATTACATGAAAACCTTATTCTAATATTATCACAATAATTAACGTAGATTTTGCTAACCGATCAAATAACTCACTCGCCGACATGTATAAAAAAACCGTAAAAGGTCATTGATATTTTTAAATATTCATCTATTTATACTTTATTAGTACAGTACACCAGTCACCACAAAATAAGAAGAAAAAAAAACAAAGAACAAGACAGTAAAAGCATAGTGTAGAAGGCGGTCGCTACATAGCGACTTACATATTTTGTAGGTTCGATCTAGATTTGTAACGTTTAGTTTTTCAGTTTAGTTATGTTTACACGTAAAAATATAACAAACAAACAAACTTTTGTATTTATAATATAAGTATGGAAGTTAGTATTGAAGATTATATCACCAATGTTTTGTAGGTATAAGCAAAAGCTTTAGAAGCAATTTCTTTCGTAGACATGTTTACGTTGGCTCCATTCGGCACTAATTGAGTTTGGGGCCAATGTTTAGACGCTTTTAGACAATTACTGGAGAGTAAATGACTATTGGATGCGTATTCTATATAAATGCTGTTTTATTTATACCGAGTTTTGGGTACTGGGAAACTAATGGCGGGATAAAGACCAATGGACGATACACAATTTAATAGCTTGAAAGTTAAATAAATGGTCATTGAAAACCAGTGATATAATACACTAGTATTTCACCCGCGTGGTTCCCGTTCCCATAAGAATACCGGTATAAAATAGCCTTCCTATAGCCAGCCTATAGCCTTCCTCGATAAATGGGCTATCTAACTCTAAAAGAATTTTTCAAATCGGACCAGTAGTTCCTGAGATTAGCACGTTTAAACAAACAAACTCTTCAGCTTTACAATAATAGAAGATTATTATTTATATTTGAGCAGCGAAAGAATTGAAATTTATGTGTGTGTGAAGTCTGCCAATCAGCATTCCTCTGAGAGGAGACTCGTGCTCAACAGTGAGCCGAATATGGATTGTTAATGATGACTAGTCACTAATAGGTATAGCCAATGATATTTTATACCAGAGATGGGGCACTAGGGCATCAAAACTGAGACGGACAAATGTGGAAAATTGACTCCATTTCATTTAGTCGCTTATTAAACAACGAACATTATTAAAACACAGAAATTGTTGGTATTCAATTATCATTGGGTAAAAGTAGGAGTAATTAGTATATTAGGAACATTCATGATTTAGGCCAGTCGCTGCAAACAGCACTTACGTCCGATTTGTTTGGCTTCAGAATACAAATTATTATTTAGTGTTTATGCATCGTTTGTTTTAATCCTATTACTTGGTGTTAAAAGTTTAAAACTATTAATTACGACTGGCTAAGCTAATACTTAATCTTTATTTAACTTCAGAGGCGACGTAGTTTTATTTTATTACTTAACTAGTAGATGCCGCGCGGTTTCACCCGCGTGGTTCCCGTTCCCGTAGCAATACAGGGATAAAATAAATGGGCTATCTAACACTGAAAGAATTTTTCAAATCGGACCAGTAGTTCCTGAGATTAGCGCGTTCAATCAAACAAACTCTTCAGCTTTATAATATTAGTATAGAAAGCGCACGCCCGCCACTTCGTCCATCCTTAGACCTCTTTAATCCAGCCCTTACAAGTAGCTGTAAAAATGGAGTAACTTCTCCCGTTTTCCCGACATTTCCCTTCACTGCTCTGCTTCTATTGATTGTAGCGTGATGAAAAGTATACCTTAACCTGCCCAGGAGTATGAAGAATAATTGTACCATGTTTCGTTAAAATCAGTCAAGTAGTTTTTGTTTCTATAACGAACATACAAACAGACAGACAAAAATTTTACTGATTGCATTTTTGGCATCAGTATCGATCACTAATTACCCTCTGATAGTTATTTTGGAAATATATTTTATGTACAGAATTTCCCTCTCTACAGATTTATTTATAAGTATAGATTTAGACATTCTATGCATTAGTTAGCAACCAAAAATATAACACAGTGTTTTGATATAAAAGATGCTCAGTACACGTACAGTACAGTACACGTTCACTCTCATAAATGATAATACTCGTGCAAAATACTTACTTCACCTTGCTGGATATAGTACTGGACATACTTATAGACAATTAAATATTAGTATTTATAATGAAGCTGTGATAGTTAGTGATTCAGAGGGCGTAGGTTCGAATCTGGTCTGGGGCATGCACCTCCAACTTTTCATTTGAGTGTATTTCAAGAAATTTAATATCACATAGGTAATTCAAACGGTGAAGGAAAATCATCATGAGGAAACCTACATGAATGAATATTTTTTTAATTCTCTATGTGTTTGAAGTCTATGTGTTGTTATACTAATTCCAGATAAGTTAGCATTGCTAATTGATATTCTAGCGTACTCGAAACGTAGACAACTATCCTATATTGATGGTATTGATGATATTAGTCGTTGGATGTCTTGAAACCATAAAAAGTCTGTATTGGATTACAGTCGTCATAACTGAGTATTGAACATAGTGAGGGAGAATTATATGATGTTTACAGAAATACTTCGAGAGTTTTACCTGCCTCAAATATCGGCGTTATTAACCCATTTTCGGCTCACTGCTGAGCTCGAGTCTCCTCTCCGAATGGGAGGGGTTAAGCCAATAGTCCACCACGCTGGCCCAATGCGGATTGGCAGACTTCACACACACAGAGAATTAAGATAATTCTCTGGTATGCCGGTTTCCTCACGATGTTTTCCATCACCGATTGAGACACGTGATATTTAATTTCTTAAAATGCACGTGCCCCGGACCGGGTTCGAACCCACACCCTCCGGAATCGGAGGCAGAGGTCATATCCACTGGGTTATTACGGCTTATAGTGTTTATGAATAATATATTATATATTATATGTATGTTTATCAGTTGTCTTGATATTCATAACACAAGCTACGCTTGCGAGAAAGTAAAATAATTGTTTCCAAGCGTCTCTACAAATTACAATACCTACAAAGATATTTTGCTTCGTCGCGTCTTGTCGCTTCTTACGTCTGGCTGGCTTTAAAATACGCGTACAACCTTAATTTATTATTTTGCATTAAGAATCTAATATTATTATTTGCTCTGTAAATTTTATACGCTTCCACGGATATTCAAAGGTGCTTCAAGTAGTATAAACCTTTGTTCGCAGAATTTATATTTTACTTGTATAATTATTATCTACACTAGATGCCACTACATGGCGGCCTCTTTATAGATGGGATAATGAAGCCTCAATAACTCAACGGTAAGAGCGGTCGGACTCATCACCGAGGGGTGGTGGTTCGATCCCCGCCCCGTTGGTATATTGTCGTACCCACTCCTTGCACAGTCTTTACCGACTAGTTGAGGGGAATGGGAATAATGGTCATATTATGAAAGATATGGCAAATATTCATTTTAAAAAATAATAATAATAATAAATTAGTTCATAAACCATGCCAACCATGCTATAAAAGCAGAATACCCCATCATAAATTGTTTTGCTATACGAGTATCTCAAGGGGTTTAGGCAGCGTATTCTATATAAACACCCAGACGGCTTAACATTGGCTTAACATAAGATTGGAGAAAACCTTATGAAATGTTAATTAGTTTCAAGATTATCGCAAACAGGCAGACAGACACGGTGGATATTAAGTATGTGTAAATGTAGTACGATCATAGAATATGGTCACAGTGTTAGCTCAAATAGATCTTCAAGACTCCTCATTAAAAATCAAACAAAGGGAACGGAGTTGTCTCTAACAATACTGAAAAGTTTGCACTTTGTCCGCAAGTTGAATTGTCCAATTTCAGCGTAACTCATACTCATAGATTACTTGATCGTAGATAGTAGAGTATAGCATACAATATGTAAGTATTAACAAAATAAAATAGGAGTATTCATTTTGGATTAAAGTTTGAAAGCTAAAATATAATTGTTTTATGAATTTTCTGGTCTCTTTTATTCTTGTTAAACAAATTTTGGAGCCTATTTGACTATTATTAGACATTTTAATGAAAATATAAAATACTTAAGGATGTAAGTAAGAGGTAAGGGGACAAGGCTTAAATTTAAGAGATAATTATAAAAAAAAAAACTTCAGATTGGAGCCACATGCGTCCAGCGTCTCTGTGCAAACCGCTTAATGTCATCAGACCTGTAGCAAGGTGCGGGTGACAGTTCATTTTACTCTTGAAAGTTTGCCGCGATTCACGATAATAGTACGCATTATGAACGTCATACGGCAACTGTCACACGCACCAAGCTACAGCGCATGAACCATAGAGAGGGTTCAACTGATACTACATTACTTTTCCGGTGCGGCGTTGCCATTGCAGCAGATTAGGACCCCAACGTCCATCGGCTCTGTGAGCAAGTTGCCCCATTTATGCCCCTTTAGCCAATTCTCGCATACGAAGTCACAAGTCAATAGTATATTTTTGTAGGTATATATTGACATACTTCCGAAGGTTCCGTAGACCAAAGCCGCAAAACGCAAAAGATTGATAGACAAAATTGTATCCGCTGAAGTGCTCGGTCACATGGACATAATAAATCACTGGCGTGTCGCACTTTGATTTATTATCGCAGTTAGACAAAACTAGGCTGTTAATCATTTGCCATAAACCATAAAACAGATAAAAGGAATAAATTTAATTAATTTACTTACACTTCTATATTGGTTTTGGTCTGGTCTGGTGGTAGGCATCGGCCCTGACTATAGCTCGGCAAGTTCGTTGATGACAGTGATATGCGGGCGACGGGGGGAAAGACTGCGCGGGTGTGAAACCGTGCGTGCAGGGAATTGAAGTGCATCAATCGTGGGTTATTCATTCATCGCTATACGCCCCCCAGCGCGCGCGGAGCATTGGAAGTGTTACGAACGAATTTGCCAAGCTATAGTTATAACCCTACGTTTAGACGTACTTATGGGCGGAATAAACCTTTACTTCTTTACAAATAAGCTTGCTTTCATCTTAGACTGCATCGTCACAAAAACATCAGGTGAGATCTAGTCAAGGTCTATTTTCATTGAAAAAAAATTCTTATAACGTGACTTTTTTTTCACGTAGATATCTCATACAAATGAACCTAGGTAGCAAGTAACGACGTTTACTTGCTGATTCCATCGAGAAAAATGAAACTTTGTGTTGGGATATTTGCGTGATCTTAATTTCGATCATGTTTAAATACATCGCCAAAAATATATTATAAATAAAAAATTATACATTTATAAATGAATATATGAAGACTTATTACTAATTTGCAGCATAAAAATAAATAACAAAATCGTCGTGTCGTTTCAAATAAATCGAGAAATGGAAAAATGAATCGCAATCTCGGTAATATAAAAACGATTTTGTGTTACGTGTACCATTGCGAATAATGAAGAGACTTAGAAAATGGAAGATTTCTGAAAATGTCTCTTGAATAACAGATAAGGTATGGAAATATTCTGATGAGATTTTTGGCTCAGGTGGCAATGTGATATATTACGTAAACGCCTACTTGTTATTTGTAAAGTTAAACGCTTTCCTATAGCCTAAGGTGTTCTGAGTTCGCTTAAGAATTTTACTTTAAGTGTAAATTGTTGTTGGTATATGTTTTGATACAAAATCTATTTTTAAATTACTTTCTGCCATCTGCTTCACCTGAAATTTAAAACTTTTAAGTAAGGTCCCTCCGATTCCGGGGGGTGTGGGTTCGAATCCGGTCCACCGCATGCTTTTTGTGTTGTGTGCATTTTAATAAATTAAATATCACATATCGTAAACGTAAACGGTGAAGAAAAAACATCGCAAGGATGCAGGTTTCCTTGCGATGTTTTTTCTTCACCGTTTTGCCAGAGAATTTTCTTAATTCTCTGCGTGTGTAAAGTCTGCCAATCTGCATTGGACCAGCGTGGTGGACTATTGGCTATTTGGCTCTATCTGGTAAATGTTATTAAAAAATACAGGAAAAAAGTATCAAAATACTTAGATCTTGCTCACGAGATTATCGCCATGTGGAATGTTGAGTCAGCTATTATTGTTCGGATAGTTGTTTCAATCAATGGTCTTACAGCGAAAACCTTCGATCAACACAGCTTTCGCTGAACTACATTATTCAGGACAGAAAACAGATACAACCATATTCGTATGATGTTCGTAAAATATTTTAAAATATCATAAAAATATCCCAGCTACAAGTGCTACCCAATTTAGTTCAAAACACTCCAATAACGAAATATTCATCCCTCGGTCGTGAGATAAGCACTCTCAGTTATGATTTGTAGCCTCAAAAGTACGCACCGCTACAGTCCGCTACAAATATCATATTCGTGCTTCTACGAGGCCTTTTAAAAAGCTCAATATTTTAGTGCATCAAGAATCTATGGCCTCTCAATTAACGTGAGTTATAATGTGGGGAACATTTTTAAAGGATATAGTAGGAGACTCAGAGACAAGAGAAATATAGAAGACTTTAAGGTGTTAGCATAGGGGTATCATATTCGTGCTTCTACGAAGCCTCCTAAAAAGCTCAATATTTTAGTGCATCAAGAATCTATGGCCTCTCAATTAACGTGGGTTATAATATGGGGGACATTTTGAAGGATAGGAAGAGACTCAGAGACAAGAGAAATATAGAAGACTTTAAGGTGTTAGTATAGGGGTATCATATTCGTGCTTCTACGAGGTCTTTTAAAAAGCTCAATATTTTAGTGCATCAAGAATCTATGGCCTCTCAATTAACGTGGGTTATAATATGGGGGACATTTTTAAGGATAGGAAGAGACTCAGAGACAAGAGAAATATAGAAGACTTTAAGGTGTTGGTATAGGGGTATCATATTCGTGCTTCTACGAGGTCTTTTAAAAAGCTCAATATTTTAGTGCATCAAGAATCTATGGCCTCTCAATTAACGTGGGGTATAATGTGGGGGTATAATGTACATGTATCCTGCCATGTCTAACGTACGCATGCCAAACATGGGCGTTAACTGAACATCAACAAAATAAAATTAATGTATGTCAGAACAGTTTAGAGAGAAGTATATTGTGTCTAAGGCGAAGAGACAGAATCCAGTTAAAAAGAATAAAAGAAAAAACTAAGTTCAAAAATGTTTACAATGTATGTAGAAAATTAAAATGGCAGTGGACGGGACATATGTTGAGAGAAAAGAAAGAGAAATGGACAAAAATAATAACGGAATGGTACCCTAGAGATAGTAAACGAAATAGAGGAAGACAGATGAAGAGATGGGAAGATGATTTTAAGAAAATAGGAGGACCAGAATGGATGCGATTAGCAAAAGACAGAAATACGTGAAAAATATTAGAGGAGGCCTTTGTCTGTACAAGACAAGCTGTTTGAAAGGGAGATCAATCGGATAGAAAATTACTATTTTAGCTAATTGTTAACCCTACATTTTATTAACTATGTTAGCAAGTAACTACTTGTATGTAATGATAAAAAACAGCAATAAAGGCTTATTTTATTTTATTTATTTATTTTTTATAATGTGGGGGACATTTTTAAAGGATAGTAGGAGACTCAGAGACAAGAGAAATATAGAAAACTTTAAGGTGTTAGCATAGAGGACATACTCGTGGATATGATAAAAACATACTTACATACATGTGCGTTTAATCATTAAAATCGGTAAGGATTAAAAATTTAACTCTACATTATCAGCAGCACTGATAACTAAATCGGCAATACTATTGAATAGCGCTACATTACATTGATATAAATAATTTTAATTGTTGATTCTACTGAATTTTTTTAGAGGAAAACTGCAAAAATAAATATTGTCAACAAAAATTACCTGTGAAATGAACCAACGTGAATAACGCTTAGTAGGCTGTTACTATATCAGAAAATAAATCTGAGCACTATGCCGTTATTTCTGAGCGGTACAGTGGTGAGTACGCGAGTGAATGGAATTTCTCAGGTACAAATGATGAATTGCGACTAATTATTAATATACGGTTTTGCTATAGTGTTAAAGATGATTAATAATAAATGTCAAAAATCCTAGTGCCGTACTAAAATGGTACAGAAGCAAAATAGGTCATTTATTACTGTACGGCATTTGTGCAATTCCTTTTGTACACATATACAGATACTTTACCCGTAAACGCAGGAGTCGAAATATATGGGTTGCAAGCCTTGCTCTTCACTCGCGTACTCACCTGTACCGCTCAGAAATGACGGCATAGTGCTCAGAGTTATTTTCTGACATATTAACAGCCTTCTAAGCGTTATTCATGTTGGTTCACTTCATATGTAATTTTTGTTTTAGGGCTTGTAGTCTAATACTAAAAAGTGTTATGTTTTTCATCCAACAGATTGCTTGCAGTTTGCATTTAAAGTTGATATTATATTAAGACACAATACAAACTATTTTCAGTGACCTTTCTTTATCTGATTGCATTAGTAAGTTCGCGGATCTGAAGCTGGCAAAACTGGGTCGGATTTAAAACGGGACTGTGGGCCTCCCTATCGATTATATTTAGCGTCTGCTGCAGGCATTTCAACGTTCCCTGTTCCATCAACCCTCGAAATAGCACATATAATTTATATAATTTATATAATTTATATAATTATTATATAATATATTAACACTTTTAGATAGTGATAGTTGCATCCTTCCCTGGTCCTTCTAACCTCGAAATAGCATAATAACATTAATATAACGCTTTATATAACGCTTTATATGTTTATAAAATACATTGAGTTATTACATTTCCCTGATATTTAGCCTGCAAATAGCATTACTAGTCCTCTATATTATGAATGGTAGCTCTATTAATATAACACTTCATATGTTTATAAAGACACTGAGTGATGTATATCGGTCCTGATCTTTAGCCTTAAACTAACATTACATCGTCGTTAAGTTCTCTATATTATCAATACGAGTAGATAATATCTTTGGACTAAACAACTCGTAAAATAAGGTAATATTCAGATATCCTCATACAGATGGCATCTACGTGAGTGAAACCAGACAGCTGCTGGCCTATTCACTATTTTGGTTTTTATTATCAACCATTTAAAATTAACATCAAATCAATTGACAATGTTTACAACGTCATCTACCTACTATAAGATATTCACCATAACATTAATTATTACATAGTAGGTACCACAATTGTTACATAGAATCTCAAATAAGTATAATAATATGTCAACCAGCATACGTCAAAGATAGTGAATTAGCATGCTGGTCTAGACAAATATACACTGTTTTATCTCAAAAAACAAAAAAAGAAACGTAACAAAAAATAAACAGGTCGCTTGTCAACGTCTCCCTATAAAACGCCTAGTGTAGTAAAAAAGTATCCATTAGTGTAATAAGAAACTTGCGAGTCATATAGGGAAAGCTTGTAACTACATATTAATTACTAAAGTAATTAATTTTAGATTAAGACGTATTCGTGTTTCAAATTTTGGAGCGGCTACTTGCATGAGATTTTACTTACACTGGCGTTACCATCGAGAAAAATTATTCGAACTATTTTGTTATTATTATAATTAAAAAAATATTCGAACGCTAACTAACGGCCAGTTTCTTCATCGCAAGTAACAGTCAAAGTAACGTCATAAATCAAAAGTGACGGTCTTATTCACTGAAAAATAAAGTCTTCTTTACTACTTACTACTTTTACTGTTACTCTAGCTTTACATGAAGAAACTGGCTGTAAATGGTTATAGAGTTCGTTAGGTTGTGAAGTAAGGTTAAGTGTGCATTTTGAAGCATCGTATGCAGCGGAAAGAAAGAAGGCCAAGTTACGGCCTCCGTAGCGCAGTGGTAAGGTATTTACATGGTCCTGGGTTCGATACCCAGCTGGGCCGATAGAGGTTTTCATAATTGGTCCAGGTCTGGCTGGGAAGCTTTGGTCGTGGCTAGTTACCACCCTACCGACAAAGTTGTACCGTCAACCGATTTAACGTTCCGGTACGATGTCGTGTAGAAACCGAAACGGGGGTGGATTTTCATCCTCCTCCTAACAGCTTAGCCCGCTTCCACCTCAAATTGCATCATCACTTATCATCAGGTGATACTTTAGTCAAGCGATTACTTGTAAAGAATAAAAAGAAAAATATATAAATAAAAAATATTTCTACAAGTTAGCCCTTGAATACAAAGCTCATCTGATGGTAAGTGATGATGCAATCGAGATGGAAGCGGGCTAACTTAATAACTTGTTATGAGTACGATGAAACTCTACACCCCTTTCGGTTTCTACATTACATCGTACCGGAACGCTAAATCGTCTTTACGCTAATACGTCTTTACCGGTAGGATGGTAACACTTCGATTGTTTTTATGTTCTAGAATAAGTAGGCACGTAATTGAAGGTTGGATGGTAGGTACTTCGCTATTGCTAACGACTACCTCCCGACCGCGCAAACTTATAAAACTTCGAAGCCTTCATTAATTCCGGCAAATATTATTTCAGTGTGCCTAATAAAGCACTAAACAGAAAGTTCCCACGCCGGTGTTTAAGTAAAAGTGGTATTTTTACGTTTCTGGAAAGCTCATTTCGTCTGTTTTTACCAATACACAATTTTGATGTGAAAACTCTATAGCCGCACGTAAAACTGATTTCTGGCATGGCGACGCGTCGCCATGCGTAATCATGTGTGCGATTCTCTCCCACTAGATCCGACGTCACGTAAGCCATCTCTCTCGCTACATTGAGCTCGGATACCTATAGTGAATACAGTCTTGTTTAACTTTTATAAAATAATGTCGATGTTTCACATCTACCGGCTCACATTTTTTTATTTACAAAACGATTTATTTAAGTTTAAGGTTACGCAAAGTTATAATAAACTATGCAAGTTTCGCTATTTAAAACAATCGTAAATTGGAGATGATTGAGGTTTAAAAAAAACCGTCGTGAGATTTTACAAAATTAAAAATTCAAAACGTAATTGAGAAACGATAAAATACTGCCATGAACTTAAAGTTTTGCATTTGCATTTAAATAAAAATAATAAATAGTTTAAAAAACTAAAAAACACTCTTTTAGCGAGCACTAAAAATTACAAAATAATTCAGACATTTAGTTTGACGACTCAAGAGTTTTCCCTTTGCCAAGTCATTATTAGATCGCAGGTAAACATAAACAATTTCAGTTCGTGACGAACGATAAATAATTATTACCTATGCGAAATGGTATTATGTAGGTGTTAATGCGCAACACCGAACACAATAACGTCAATGTCATCTGTCTATCAAGTGCAAGTCAATTCAACGTCAACCGTCAACTGTCATTCACTACTCTGTATCTGTAATTAATTTTCACTAACTGAAAAGAAATGTACGCTTCAAAATTAAAATCACTGAAGATAATCCTGAAATTTTATTGAAATTACACAAATTCAACCAACAAGAATAAAAAATCACATTCTCCTCAACATTTTTGGTCCTTCGAGCCGGATTCGTCGGCGTCACGATCAAGATCAAGAAAAGAAGATCGAGTCGGGCAAATCCTTTGTTCACAATTCACTAATTCCCTCCCTTTACCGTTCTCGTTTACCCTTTTTCCGTGTTAAATTCTTATTAAAATATACTGGACTTCGCTTCTTTATTGTAAGTACTTTTATAAACCTCCATAAAAATGATTAGTGACGAACAAAATGTGAATATTCCACGATCGCCACATAACGTCAAAATGGCGGAACTAATTAGAAAACGTGGCACGTACAAAGGGCGTCTTACTATTTTTGAAAAATTCATATCTAAATTCGACTTAACTAATACTCCATTATCACCAATTCAAATGTCAGAAATTAACTTGAGATTTAAATCCATCAGTAGTTTATATAATGTATTTAATGACTTACAAACACAAATCGAAGAAGCGTGCCGGGATGTAGATTTAACAAAACAATATGAAGAAAGAGAAGTGTTTGAAGAACAGTATTACAGAGCTTTAGCCTCCGCAGAGTGCTTAATCAAACTTAATGACGCTGCTTCTAGTTCTAAGTGCACCCCATGTGGGGAACACTCAAATAAGCCACTATCTATTAAGTTACCGGACATCAAATTACCGACGTTTGATGGGTCATATGACCATTGGCTAGAGTATAAAAACTCCTACATAACTATGATCCACTCACGCACAGATTTAGACCCCATACAAAAATTTCATTACCTGAAGTCCTCGCTCAATGCGGTAGCATTGCAGGTCATCAGCGCATTAGAGTTCACTGCAGAGAATTATGCACATGCGTGGGATTTACTTCAAAATAGGTATAATAATCATCGTTTGCTAATATATAACCATGTCAAAGCTTTGTTTTCCATTACATCCTTAAATAAAGAATCTGCCCCACTAATTAGGAAGTTAATTGATACTATTCTTAGAAATCTTAGGGCTCTGAGTACACTAGGTGAGCCTACTGAATCATGGGACACATTAATTATATACTTAGTTGTAAGTAAACTCGACCTATCCACTGAGCGCAAATGGGAACAACATAAAGGGTCTTATAATTTAAATTCACACCAAGAATCAAACCCAGTTAAGCTAGATCATTTAATACAATTTTTAAGGGATAGGGCAGATGTTTTGGATGTTTTAAAAACTAATTGCAGTAAGAGTGACTCTAGACACAATATCATTAATAACGCTAATAATAATCATCAATCAATTAGGAAAGTATCCTTCAATCAACATCAGTCGCACAGTCATGTTACTTCACAAGTTAACAAAAACAATTCACATTCCAAATACACTCAAGCTTGCCCTATGTGTGATGATTCACATCCAATTTATTCATGTACTAAGTTTCTAGATTTATCGATTAATGATAGAATTAAATTAGTGGATTCCAAGAAGTTATGCAGGAACTGTCTTCGCAGAAATCACACTAGTTCGGACTGCCTATTTGGTCCGTGTAAGAAGTGCTCATCCAAACATAATACACTTCTGCATAGTCATGTAGTTATTGAAAATGTAAACGCATCAACATCATATGTACACACAAATACATCTTTGCCAGTTGATATGAGCCCTTCATCTCACTCAACTGCCTTGAACTGTACCGAATATCCCTCTAAGTCACACACAAAGGAGATTACTTTAAATAATTATAATTCACACAACTTAGTTTTGCTATCTACTGCCTTGGTAGACGTAGTAGCTAGTGATAATAAATTACATACAGCACGGGTTTTGCTGGACACTGGCAGTCAAATATGCCTTATTAACCAATCATTTGCACACAAAATAAACGCACAACTTATACAGTCCTCTGTTCAAGTTATGGGAGTAGGTCATGCAGTCACTCAAAGCGCACATAAGTGTACTGTAAAGATACACTCAAGAGTAAACAATTTTCATACACACATACAATGTTTGGTTTTACCTCGCATCACAGCCAGTATGCCACCATGCCAGTTAGACATTAGTAAAATTTGTATTCCAAACAACATTAAACTTGCAGATCCTAATTTTCATCATCCTTCTGATATTGATATTTTAATAGGTGTTGATAAATTTTGGGAATTTCACAACAAGGGTTTCATAAAGCTATCAACAGGGCCATATTTACATGAAACCAAACTAGGTTGGGTCATATCTGGACCAATACACACAAGTACTAACTTGCGCATCAATAATCAAGTTAGTTGTAACCTAACTAGTAGTTTAGATAGTCAATTAAAAAGATTCTGGGAGTTGGAAGAAATTCCTTCCTCGGGGAGCAAAATGCTCACAGCAGATGAACTCACTTGTGAACAAATTTTCTTATCAACTCACCACCGAGAACCTGATGGTAGGTTTTCTGTTAGAATTCCTCTAAAAGAACCCGCTGATGTTTTAGGGGACAGCTATTCATTAGCCGAGAAGAGATTTTATTCATTGGAACGCAAGTTTAGAAATTCACCTGATCTTAAAGAAAAGTATTGTGAATTTATGCGCACATATGAACAATTGGGGCATATGACACAAATTGATACTTATAGTTATCCTTATTATATGTTACCACATCATGGTGTTATTAATGAAAATTCAAAAACAACAAAACTACGTACCGTGTTTGATGCAAGTGCTGTCACCAGTACAGGAAAATCCTTAAATAGTATATAACATATTGGGCCTACTTTACACAATGATAATTTTTCTATTCTTCTTCGTTTTCGTCAATACAAATATGTTGCATGCGCTGACATAGAGAAAATGTACCGACAAATTAATGTACAGACTGATCAACGCACTTTACAGTTAATTTTATGGCGAGAGAATCCTTCTGACTCTTTGAAAATATTTAGGCTCAATACGGTTACATATGGTACTGCATCGGCTCCTTATTTGAGTATTAGATGTTTAAAGGAACTTGGACAGGAATGTGAAAATAAGTACACTGTCCCAGGAGAGGATAACAATTATGTGTCTAAAATAATCAATGAAGATTTTTTTGTTGATGATCTAATCACTGGCCATGACAATCATGATACCCTCATGCAAATTTGTGATCACATCACATCAGTTTTAGCCTCAGGATGTTTTCCATTACATAAATGGTTATTTAATACTTGCTTAAACACACCTAATGAATCAAGACATTTATCTTTAGGAGATGATTGTTCAAATAAAACTCTCGGTTTGGGTTGGTTCACTCAAAGTGATGAATTATATTTCACTACCAAACTTAAGGTAAACACACACACTGTTACTAAACGTTCAATGTTATCTGTAATTGCTCAGATTTATGATCCACTTGGGTTGTTATCACCAACAATCATATGTGCCAAAATCTTATTGCAAAAATTATGGCTTTCCAAACTTGACTGGGATGACCCCGTTCCTCATGATGTGGTTCAGTCTTGGGAAAAGTTTATTAAATCATTTGACTGTTTAAAGGATATTCGCATTCCTCGACATGTTATAGGTTCACATAATCAATACATTGAACTTCACATTTTCAGTGATGCTTCACAAAGTGCTTATGGTGCTTGTAGTTATATACGTTCTTATTCAGACAATTCACCAGTGTTTATCAAATTGTTATGTTCAAAAAGTAAAACAGCTCCATTAAAAGCTATAAGTATTCCTCGATTAGAACTATGTGGATCTTTAGTGGGTGCCAAATTGTTTGCAAAAATAAGTAAATCATTGCGACTTAAATTTCATAAAGTATATTTTTGGACGGACTCCACCATAGTGCTTGGATGGCTTCGCATGTCACCACATCTTTTAAAATCATTTGTACAAAACCGAGTTACTGAGATTAATGATATTGCAAGTGAAGCTTGTTGGAGACACGTTAGCAGTGGGGACAACCCTGCTGATTTGTTATCTCGAGGCATGAGTTTTGATGCGCTTGATAAATGTCAATTATGGTGGAATGGTCCTGCTTTTTTACACAATCATCATTCAGAATGGCCACAAAGGCATTTTACAAAAGAAGTTCCTTCAGATTTACCAGAATTAAAATCTGCAAGTGTAACTGAGATGTCACTACATTTAAATTTATATAGTGGGTTATTTGATTTCAATCGGTTTTCATCATTTAATCGCTTAAAGCGCAGTGCAGCCTACGTACTACGATTTATTCAAAATTCTCGTACAAAACGCAATAATCGTTTGGTTGGTCCGCTCTCGGTTGAAGAGCTGAATACTTCCAGTACATTATTGACGCGAATATCACAAATACAATCTTTTCCTTTAGAGTACAACTGTTTAACGAAAAATTTAAAACTAAAATCTACTAAAAGTATTACCGGTTTATCTATTTTTCTAGATAAAGATGGGTTAATACGCATAGGTGGTAGACTTGCAAATTATGACAATTTTTCTTACAATAAAAAGCATCCTGTTTTACTCGATAGCAAACATTGTTTCACTCGTTTGTTATTTGCATTTGAACATAAAAGATTATTCCACGCAGGACCTCAATTACTTTTATATCACATTAGAGATGAATGGTGGCCTTTAAAAGGTAGAAATTTGGCTAGACAAACAGTTCATAGATGTGTTACTTGCACACGTTTCAAAGGTCAAACCTTGACACCCATTATGGGAAATCTACCCTCTGAACGTTTTCAATCAGGTTTTCCCTTCATGCGCTGCGGAGTGGATTATGGAGGCCCAATTTTGATACTTAATCGACGAGGTAGGGGTGCGCGATTGGAAAAGAGTTATATTTGCTTATTTGTTTGTTTTAGTACTCGTGCGGTGCATTTGGAATTAGTCACTAGTTTAACAACTGATGGATATTTACAGGCTCTGAAAAAATTTATATCTAGGCGTGGAAAACCATTAGAAATTCACTCAGATAATGCCAAAACGTTTATTGGTGCTATGAAAGAGTTTTCCGATTTCATAGACAATAATTCAGATGCAATAGTAGAGTATGCACATGATAATCATATCAAATTTAAATTTATTCCACCTTATGCGCCTCATTTTGGAGGTTTATGGGAGGCAGGCATCAAATCCTGTAAATTTCACTTAAAACGCGTGGTAGGCAATGCCCATTTAACTTATGAAGAATTTAGCACGGTTTTAGCCCAAATTGAGGCTATTCTAAATTCTCGTCCCATTTCCCCTTTGTCCTCTAATTCCTCAGACCTTTTACCTCTTACCCCCGCTCACTTCCTCATTGGCCGCCCGCTGACAGCACCAGCTTCTGAAGATCTAACTACTACACCATCACATCGGTTGACACGCTATCACAGAATTGAACAACTCAGACAACATTTCTGGCAACGTTGGTCTAAGGAGTATGTCTCTGAACTCCAAACTAGAACTAAATGGAAGAGTCCAAGTCGAGATATCACCGAAGACATGTTAGTCCTTATAAAAGAAGATAATTCTCCACCCTTAAAATGGCGTCTTGGAAGAGTCACTGAAGTCTCAAGAGGCAAAGATGGAGTAGCTCGAGTTGCCTATATTCGCACATCTGAAGGCATAATTCAAAGGGCTTGTTCGAAAATATGTCCCATCTTTCCAGAGGACGAGGACCCTGAAGAAGAAGACATTGGAAGAGTTCTTCCAAGGCCGGGGGCATGTTAATGCGCAACACCGAACACAATAACGTCAATGTCATCTGTCTATCAAGTGCAAGTCAATTCAACGTCAACCGTCAACTGTCATTCACTACTCTGTATCTGTAATTAATTTTCACTAACTGAAAAGAAATGTACGCTTCAAAATTAAAATCACTGAAGATAATCCTGAAATTTTATTGAAATTACACAAATTCAACCAACAAGAATAAAAAATCACATTCTCCTCAACAGTAGGTAATCATCTTTATTAAATACTTACTATAATTAATATGAAAGAAAGCATGGAGCGTTTATGTTATCTTTACTCTTTTTGGACAAAACGCTCCTTTCTTTCATAATAAATAATGGTATGAGTTTTTCATAATAAATGAAAATATATTGTGCAATTATCTAATATATAAAATTCTCGTGTCACAGTTTTCGTTGCCATACTCCACCGAAACGGCTTGACCGATTTTGATGAAATTTTTTGTGCATATTCAGTAGATCTGAGAATCGGCCAACATCTATTTTTAAACCTCTAAATCCTAGGGTAGGGTAGTGGTAGGGTAGGGGTATGCTATAGGGATAGGGTAGGGGTAGGGTAGCGGTAGGGTAGGGGTAGGGTAGGGTAGTGGTAGGGTAGGTTTATGATATGGGGATAGGGTAGGGGTACAGTAAAGGTAGGGTAGTTGTAGGGTAGGGTAGGGTAGGGGTAGAGTAGGGGTAGGGTAGCGGTAAAAGTAGGGTAGTGTAAGGTAGGGATAGGGAAGAAGTGCAAATAAATAAAAAAAAAAGTCAAAGCGAAGCTTGAGCGGGTCCACTAGTTATACGAATAAAATTCTCTTTTTGATTTAGTGCAATATTGGAACCACTGCACTCTACCTACATAATTTTATTATGCCACTCTCCGACCGTTTCTAAACGAATTCTAAATTTATCACCGATTGCCGCGATCGATATTAGATCGAGTCGTATGTCACTAAGCAGTCAACTTTGAACTTTATGTAGACGTGTTAATGACGTAAATTGCATAAACGTCGTATCCAGGCAAGCTTAGGATGTCGAAATGTAATTGACAGGAACTGATGGTTAAATATCAAGGGCTGAATCATGTATAGTTCGAAAGTTTCTTTATTGACTCGAATATCCTTCCCTTTACCTTTTTACGTACATAATTCTTATCTTTTCCTCATTTTCAGCATATTTGTATGATCTTTCTGATTGTATAAGTGCCCTCCTGTAGGCTCCTCCTTCAGCCTCAGAGACCTCAGCCTCGTCACCGGGGGGCTTGGGCAAACGCAGAAGCATCGCCTGATGGGGCCCGAAGGCTGAAGCAGAAGAGATAGAAGTAATGACTCTCTGAGGGCGACTCCTCTAAGACTCGGACCACGACCTAGAAGGCCGTTCTGGAAGAATTGGTACTTTAGCCTGAGAGCCCCCGAGATCGTGAGTCAAAGAACTCAAGTCCGTGTGACGTTAGATATCGGGAACCTCATTCTTCGCCGGCGAAGACGCTGTGTAGCTTGTGTTTGTATTGCCTGGGAAGCGTTGCCGGCCTTGGCCCTGTAATGGAGTTTTTACAGCTTATACCCACCACGTTGCTACTATACGGGTTGGCGCGAATATTGCACGAACAGTGTATGTATTCATTTGACATAAAAAGTAAGAAAGTGACAAACTTACGTTTAGCCTATTCGACACTTAACTGCAGGCTTATTCATTATCTTTGACTTAAGCTAGTTGACATATACGGTATTGTTATTCTATATAAAATGTCATACGGAGTTTACTGGTGGATATAAATGTCATTTTGTCAATTGATTTGATGTTAATTTAAAGTGGTTGATAATAAAGACCAAAATGGTGAATAAGCCAGGCGAAGTAAGAATGTAACACAAAAAAGTTAAAATACTTTGTTTACTAAATTAGACGCCCCGCTGTTTCACTCACGTAGTTTCTGTTTGGAATATAATATAGCTTACCACCGACAACATGGGTATATTCATGTCAAGAGGCATCTTATAGGCAAACGCACTCCACCATAGGCTGCATCATTGCTTACTGTCAAGCATGATAGCAGCCACTGACAAAAAACGTGGCTTTGAAAAAAGAATTTATTTATAATCTGTTTAATAGATCTAGAGATTACCTCATATAATCTCCCAAACTTTATTTCTTTAATAACTGACTTCAAAAAAAGAGAGACGCTTGGCAGCGCCACAGTACGGGCAATTTTGTTGTTTACATTTTAACACAAAATTACTGAACTGATTTTTATGAAAATTAAATACTAGGACACACTAAAAACAGTGAAAAATTAATTAATAAACTAAAAAGCGAAAAATAACATCACAGTATGTGCTACCTTTTGATCACTTTGAAGGCGGTGCCAACATAGTAATGCATTAACTAAAGCCGAATAAACTTTTAGGATTTAAAGACAAATCTTTCCCGTGGTTTTTTCAGAAACGGCTTTAATTAATACGTCACTGGCTTGGCACCGCCTTCAAAGTGATCAGAAGGTAGCACATAGTATATATAGAAGTAATAGATAAAGTAATACAAAGTCAGAGCCGATTTTTGCACAATAGATAAAGAAAGATGACCTTGTCGGACAATTTTCAGGGGGAATATTTGTTATCGGACACACTAAAGTGTGGAAAATGGCTTGGAAGGAAAACGCCTCACCACCATGGTTTACCTCGTTCATAGTTTTGCCCGACTTGCCATTTTTTGTTTGAGAGGGTATTCTTTCCAATTAATCCCATAGTTATCTGGTCAGCATCTGATGATGAGATCCTGGAGAAAACAAGGAACTTTCAAAAATCGCAAGGGCAACTATAGCGTATTATATTTTTTTTATCTAGGTTTTTGTGGAGCTAAACGGTAAGAGCGGTCGGACTCATCACCGTAGGCTGGTGGTTTTATCCCCGCTCCGTTGGTCTAGTGTCGTATCCTATATACGACACGACTCCTATATACGATACGACGACTAGTTAGAGGGAATAGGAATATTGGTCATATTTAAAAAGATATGGCAAATATTCTTTTTTTTTTTTAAATGCCAAGTTTTTAATGAAATTGTTCCACATTGCTGCACTAATTGCTTCACATTGCTCTATTATAGAGCCGTGATAGCCCAAAAACATCGTGAGGAAACCTGCACACCGGAGAATTTTTTTAATTCTCTGCGTGTGTGAAGTCTGCCAATCCGCATTGGGCCAGCATGGTGGACTAATGGCCTAACCCCTCTCATTCTGAGAGGAGACTCGAGCTCAGTAGTGAGCCGAATATGGGTTGATAATGATGATGATGGTGATCTATACATGTAGCCAAGCAATAATTCCTCCATGAATTTCCTTTGTAAACGCAACTATGACGATCGTTTCACAGGAATAAAGCATATTCTCATCGTAGTTGTAGATTTCAACAGCGTACATCAAACAATAGGTTCGTTATGAAACATTGAATGGATCGTAAAGTGCAAGAGATCGTTTCTAAAATTGAGGTATCAAGTGTCATCAACGATCTATCCCGACCGAATGTCCGCCAATCACGCCGAGATTACCCAACTATACTGGAAATATAGCTCAATTGGGTGCCAAAATCTATATCGTCCTATATAAAATTGCTAATAAATAAAAATCTGAGATAATACCTAGTTCCGTAAATAATTTTGTATTTATAAGAATATTAGTCGTATGTTTTTTTAATGTGATCAATATCCCCGTACCCCTCCAAATACTCGGAAAGACTGTGTTAGGAGTGGATTCGATTATTGTCACACACAAATACGCGGTTTTTTTAAATAATAACTGAGAGGTAATTGATCCGAGCCCTGCCCACTGGACTTGTGGAGCTATTAATGCTTATCTTAATATATAAATGCGAAGGGTCATTATTCGTCAAATGTCGAAAACCGCTCGATGTACAAAGCTGACATTTGGCAGGGAGGTAGTTTATAGTTAGTTCGTGTCCACTAAGAACCGGTTTTGCGATAGGGTCGGATTAAAAAGGCCTAAGGGCGGACGAAGTCACGAGTGTCCGCTAGTCTATACTAATATATAAAGCTAAAGATGTTGTTAGTTTGTTTGACTGAACGCGCTAATCTCAGGAACTATTGGTCCGATTTGAAAAATTCTTTCAGTGTTAGATAGCCTATTTATCGAGGAAGGCTATAGGCTATATTATATGCTATATTATCCCCGTATTCTTACGGGATCGAGAACCACGCGAGTGAAACCGCGTGGCGCCAGCTAGTTATTAATATATTCTCCAAATAGAAACGAACAAAACTTCAGCTATGTATACTGACTGAGTTGAAATATTAATGCTATTAAAATTCTATTGACGTAGAGCTTCCTATCGAAAGAGCTCAATGACTGACGTGTTTCAAAACCCTGTCATCACATAGAGACACGGCAAAGGCCATTTAACTTCAAACGAGATATCGAATTGGATTACGTGGAATCCATGCTTCCCGTCCCGTGGAGACAAGAAAAATATTGCAATATTTCCTGATTGTGACAGTTTTATTGTCCGCTATCTGATGTCCGCGACTTTGTTCGCCTGATATTCTTGATTTACCGTTTCGTTTTATCAAAATATAAAAGTGAAAAATTATCGAGTGAACACTTTCTAAGTAACAGACGGAGAGCCCGTGAACTCCAGACCTTCGTCGTTCTTTAAAAGCTGAAAGTTTGTCAGCGCATGCACCTACTTTAAGTAAGTATGGTAGCCAATTATAGAGTTTGGATCGTGCTGGCATTGGGAGGTAGTAGGTTTTAAAAATCCAGACCCTCAACCGTCTAAGTATAAAGTAAATTTTTTTTATATTTTTATCGGCATAATATGATATCCTCATTTGCCAGACTTGGCTTCATGGCAACCCTTCGCTAGAGACTCATGATTTTTCAAATTAAATAGTGTTTTTCGAAGGGTTGTCGCGAAGTTGACTGGCGACTGGGACACATTACAATATTGAGTACTAAACATAAAAGTGAACTACAGTTCAGTTGCAGTGCCAATGTTGTGTGTGAGAGAAAGGGAAGCCAGACATAGTGACGCCGTAACGCGTTACGTTACGATGCGATTTACCCTCCCATAACAAGTTATCACTTCAAAAAAATTGGTGAATTTGTTGTATAGTTCTTAGACTATAGTTGAGGGAAAATTTGCCGAATATGAGATAAGCCTAAAATTAAACAGAATGTCACACCACGTCATAGTCTGTGACACATGTCAGTACGTGACCATTTAGGTATATTTACCACGAGCCGGCTAAATCAATTGTTATTCAAAGCCTCGCTTCAAGGGTGAATCCACATTTAAATAAAGGTATCTCTCATCTCTCATCTATTTTGAATTAAATTTTACAATATTATTCATCATCATCAACATTATCAACCCATATTCTGCTCACTGCTGAGCTCGAGTCTCCTCTTAGAAAAAGAAGGGTTAGATCAATAATCCACCACACTGGCCATTGACAGACTTCACTTCACTTCACATTGTGACTTCCAAGATTTATTATTTAAACACACTTAAAACGAATTCCAAATGTTATTCGATTTATATTTAAAAGATCTGAATGTCGTCACATCGGAATGTGTAAACTGAAAAACAGCGCTGTATGTCCAATATTTATTTGCGCGCGCGCACGATAAGTTTGCGCGTGGCCAAAACCGGGTCGTCGTCTATCTCTATCTTGGCGGATAAAGGACATAACTAACGCTGGCAACATAATTGCGCCAGCCGGCAGTCGCGCGCAGACTTACCTTGCTCGCACTATACATGCAGCACACTGCTAAGCTGGATCCTTTTTCAATGTTGTGCCAAATATCTATACTTTTTTTTTATTCTTTTTATTCTAATATTATAAAGCTGAAGAGTTTGTTTGTTTGTTTAATTGAACGCGCTAATCTCAGGAACTACTGGTCCGACTTGAAAAATTCTTTCAGCGTTAGATAGCCCATTTATCGAGGAAGGCTATAGGCTATATATTATCCCCGTATTCCTAAGGGAACGGGAACCTCGCGAGTGAAACCACGCAGCGTCAGCTAGTGACTTATAGTGTTATGCTTAGACTACTTTTGGTTTTTGAATTGCTTAAATGGCCTTGGTATTAGGCACTACAAAGGTGTAAAGCGCGCACAATTTTAGGAATAAATGTTTTTTTTTTCTTACAAGTCGAGTGGCATCGTATCCATCTCTCAACTCCGAACTTCGCATGTAGCTACTTTTGTTTTTGAACCGTGTGTTATTTCACCTCGAAACTCCTTCGTAACTCAAGGAGCGATTTTCTTTTCTTTGAGAGCATATCGATCAAAGAGCACGTACGCCAAGAATAGAATCCCTTTTCATAAGACAAAGTACTACAGGCACTACTTCACTTGGTACTACAAATAATAGGGTACTTTCGAGTTATTGAAATGTGGACTGCTCTCCCTTTGGTTACGCGACGTTGTCTATTGAAAGGGACAGAAACAGGGGTGTCTCTCTCATTTGTTATTAGGCTTAAAATAACGGTCAAGTTGTTTAATGTGAACGTTTTACCCTCAGACCAATTATAGAAGGACCTGTATCGCACTATAGTCACGAACAAAATTGTCTGTCATTTTCTGAAGAAAACGAGCTTAGATTTGGTATATATCATAAACTAAACTAGAAGTTATTGCCCGTTTTTTACACAATTCAATTACACAAAAAGGTATTTTTACGGAGCTCTTTAACCGACGAACACGATTACAACTATTTAACATCGATACTATAAAGACAGTTTCTATAATCGCATTAGATCGTTGATCATATACTTTGACAGAAAAGTAACGTCTAGCGAGGCAGGTCCTATACAATAATTGGTCTGAGGTTTTACCTGAAAATAATAAATAATAAATGATAAACGACGTAATGATTCAAAAAGCGTCTACTAAAGACAAGGCAACCTCTGCTGGTGGTGGTGGAATGTGTGAAAGAGAATGCAATAGGAGGTAGAAACAGAGAAAGAAAGGGACAGAAACAGGGGTGTTATTTTAATAGAATTTTTATAACTTATAGTTTTGGCGGCCTCCGTAGCGCAGTGGTATGCGCAGTGGATTTACTGGCTAGCTGGGCCGATTGAGGTTTTCTTAATTGGTCCAGGTTTTTTTTTTAATTTTTACAAGCTAGCCCTTGACTACAATCTCAACTGATGGTAAGTGATGATGCAATCTAAGATGGAAGCGGGTTAATTTGTTAAGAGGAGGATGAAAATCCACACTCCTTTCGGTTTCTACACGGCATCGTACCGGAACGCTTAATCGCTTTGCTGGTGGGGTGGTAACTAGCCATGGCCAAAGCCTCCCACCAGCCAGACCTGGACCAATTAAGAAAATCTCAATCGGCCCAGCCAGGGATCGAACCCAGGACCACCGTCTTGTAAATCCACCGCGCATACCACTGCGCCACGAAGGCCGTCAAAAGGTCTGGCTTCAGACGGGGCTAGTTAACGGCAAAGACGTACCGCCAAGCGATTTAAGTTAGCCCGCTTCCATCTTAGATTGCATCATGATTTATCATCGGGAGAGATCGTAGTCAAGGGCTAACTTGTAAAGAATTTAAAAAAATGTATACTCAATATAAATGACTTGGTTTAAATATTAATTATTAAAATTATTCAAGTAATATTTTATAGGATGTATGAAATCTTCTTTTCTATATTTATCTCAACTCTGTGTTGCTAGTTCTTTTATGCGTGATGTAATAAATAAAACAAAGTAATAACAATATTTTAATTCATTGGGTTTAATGAATATAAATAATCAACATTTTCAGTGATGCACTATATACGGTCTGCAGGCTAATTCACTATCTTTGACGTATGCTAGTTGATACATATACAAAGTTGGGATTTTATGTAAAAATATCATCCGGTGCTTACTGGTGGATATCACACAGTAGGTAGGTAAATGACAATTTGTCAATTGATTTGATTTCTATTTTAATAGGTTTATAATAAACTAGCTGACGCCACGCGGTTTCACCCGGTAAATGGGCTATCTAACACTGATAGAATTTTTCAAATCGGACCAGTAGTTCCTGAGATTAGCGCGTTCAATCAAACAAACAAACTCTTCAGCTTTATAATATTAGTATAGATAAGATACTAAAATAGTGAATAGGCCAGCTGGCCTTTACTTTATAAGGAAACCTCACAACTTTTTTATGCTTTTAAAATATGGACTGGAGGTGTTCTATTTATGACTACTCACTGGTATTCCGAGAAATAAAGTTATTACTTCATTAAGTTAGTTCTTAATGAAGTACCTAATAACTTCTTTTCTCGAAACAAACCGCGGATGAAACTGCGTAGTTTCTGTTCCAATAAGAATACAGTGATAAAATATAGCTTACTAGCTGACGCCGCGCGGTTTCACCCTCGTGGTTCCCGTTCCCGTAGGAATACGGGGATAATATGTAGCCTATAGCCTTCCTTGATAAATGGGCTATCTAGCACTGAAAGAATTTTTCAAATCGGACCAGTAGTTCTTGAGTTTAGCGCGTTCAATCAAACAAACAAACAAACAAACTCTTCAGCTTTATAATATTAGTATAGATGACACTCACAAAAATACCTGGTTTTCCAGTTGTAGAAGATTTTTCAAAATCAGTTAAGTAGATCTCTGGATCTACTTACCGCTTGCAATACTACTAACTTTAAATCTTTATGGCGCTTTCGATCACCATGCTAGGGCACACTAAAAACAGAAAAATAAAATATTTTAAACAAAAAAGTTGAACCGACTTCATAATCACAAAAATAATATTTTGCTTCTGATCACATTGAAGGCGATGCCAACACAGTGATGCATTAACTAAAGCCGATTAAATCATACAGTTTTAGAATTTAAAGACAGTCCTTTCCTGTGGTTCTTTCAGAAACGGCTTTAAATAATACGGCTTAGCACAGAAGGTAGCTTAAGAAGGTAGTTTTTCGCTTTTTAGTTTTGTGATTTTGAAGTCGGTTCAACTTTTTTGTTATAAAAATTTTATAATATTAGTAGTAATTAAATCTACAATACCATAATTATCCTATTAAACATCAAAATCAACATTTTCAGTGCTGCCCTCCATGCGTTCTGACCTTTACATTAAAAGGAAACCTCATAACTTCTTATGCTAAATTGCTTTTATACGATGGAGACCTTAGATCTTACAAACTACTCTATGCTGTTCCGAGAAATAAAGTTATTAATTCATTAAGTATTACCGTCATTCTTATTTCTGTTTCATTCAGTTTGCTTCAATTAAGGGACGCTAAGCAGCCAATGATAATTTTATACTATAGATAGGTTACCTCCCTACGAAATCACCGCAAAAAGTGATCCGAATTTAGCTACACCTCTGAACACACACATGGACAATTTTGTCTTTAATTCCATTATATATTTATGTATATATAGTTTTTACACTTTCTGAACACACAACTCGACATTGTAGACGATATTTAGGTATTATTTGTTCAAATAACGTTCGTTGTTTAATAAGCGACGAATGAAATTAAGTAATGGAGATGGTCCATTTTAGGTCCACTCTTGTACCCCGTATCATTAAAATTTAAAAAATACAAGCATCTTATTAAAATTAATTAAAGTAAATAAATGTCACTAAATAAAAAAGAAATAAATAAAATTAAAACCCAAGTTTTTGAGTTATATCAAGATGGCGCCCTTAAAGCAACTATGACATGACAATTGACAGCAAACGTCAAATCGATTACTCCATTGAAAACGTCATCGATCCGCCATTATTACCCGTATTAGTGTTGCATTTCTTGGGAGATAATGAATATTATTTCGAAAGAATTAAAGTAAATTCGTAGATTTGTTTAATCAAAAATAGTTAAAAAAATATTTTCTTTCATTTCCGCTAGGGTACAATGACTGGACCGGGGCTCCATACAATTTTGGACCATCTCCTTTATCATATTTGTCCGCCTTAGTTTTGATGTGCTAGTGCCTCATCTGTAGTAAAAAATATCATTGTAAGCAGTACATAAAATAGCGTATTCTTATTGAACTAAAGGCCAGACAAACCTCATTTTATGAAGACTGAAAGTTTGCTAGTCCAAGCTCCTACTACAATTGACCTGCTACAAAAAGCCAAAGCCGTCAACTGTCTAATAGGCTACCATACTTTACTATTGTAAACAAACATTTTATACTATAAGTGCATAAAAACTGAGGCGAAAAAAAGGTGACTAATTGTCTTAATTTCATTTAGTCGTAAACAACGAAAGATAATGAAACAAATAATACCTAAATGTTGTCTACAATGTCGAGTTATGTGTTCAGAAAGTGTAAAAACTGTGCATTTAAATATATAATGTAAATATACACAAAAATATGCGCTCAGTCAGAGTAGCCTTTTGCGGTGGTTTTGTAGGCAAGTAACATATCTAATAGTACAATAATTATGTTATATCGTTAAAACACAAATTTTCTTTTAAGTAATCATCGAACATATTCATTTCAATGAAATTACCTTAACATCGCCATTTAACATCAAGTGGTAGTGACATTTATGTTTTTCGGTCATCTAAAATGATTATTTCAGCGAAATTGTTCTCACTCACATCATTATCACAACTAAATAAAAAAAGTTACTATTACTTTATTTATTTTTTATTTGTTTCATCACTTTACTGACACCATTTACGTAAAATTACAATAATTATGTTATATCGTTAAAACACAATGTTAGATGACTGTAAAATCGAAAATGAAAAACGTAAAAACGAAAATACGATGTAAAACAACGTAGTTCTCTCACTACATCGTTTTACATAATAATACAACTCATTTTTTTTTCTTAAAATGCACACAATGAAAAGTTGGAGGTGCATGCCCCGGACCGGATTCGAACCCACACCCTCCGGAATCAGAGGCAGAGGTCATATCCACTGGGCATATCACGGCTCTCTTAAGAAATTAAATATCACGTGTCTCAATCGGTGAAGGAATACATCGTGAGGAAACCTGCATACCAGAGAATTATCTTAATTCTCTGCGTGTGTGAAGTCTGCCAATCCGCATTGGGCCAGCGTGGTGGACTATTGGCCTAACCCCTCTCATTCTGAGAGGAGACTCGAGCTCAGCAATGAGCCGAATATGGGTTGATGACAACTCATTATTTGAGTTCTACACCGTTAAAATTATTATACATAATATGCCTGCAGGTGAACCATCCATTTTAATCAAATCATTCTCTGTAATAACACATTTAACATCAATTAAACTTTTTTAAGTAGTCCTAACTTGTTTTTTAGTACCATTCGTTATTAATACGTAAAGTCCTGTAAATTGTGAAAATTATTTATTAAACGAGCAAGAACTCCGACCGTTAACTGTTATGATAATGTTTTCTTGTAATATGGATGAACGAATTCCACTGATACGAATACAGGTAAGCAATTAATAATGCCGGATAATTATAACTATATATATATATATATATATATATCTTTACGTATTTAATGTATTTATTACAATACATAAACTAACAAGACAAACATAGTTATAAAGTAAAAATTGTTACTAATCCAACTCATCTAGATTACTATTTTTGTAATTTTTAACTCTATGGTTTTTAAATCAGTATATAAAATTTATTATTTTCATTGTATTTCATTGTTTTTCTTCAATACCCTTATTGGATCACGTGATCGACCATCTATCTGGAAAATAGGTATTCTAATTCGTACGGTTACAGAACCCTCGAAACGTGGTTTATATTATGATCAACTCCTTTACTCAATATGTTTTCATTACAATGATTTTACAGCAACATCCCAATGGCTGAAAAAGGCAAAACATTTTAATTTATGTATTTTTTTCAATGATTTTCTAGAGGAATATAGATATTTATTTAAAGAATATTAATTGAAGAATTTTATAATAAACACTATAAATAATAGTACTTATAAAACATTCGCGTGTTTGGACACACACAAGGAATTTAGAAATTAAAATACATGTGCAACTACTTTGATTATATTGAAGTTATATTATTGAAGGATTAATGAAATTCTCCAAATCTCAGATATAAAACATGACGGAAAAGAGAAAAAAAAGAATTTCGGCATTCCTATTTCTGTTGAATGTCACAAAACTAAAGTATCAATACAGGTTGTAAATATGGAAGATGGTGACTAGCAAACAATATTGTCACTCTACAGTTTGCAAGAGAAAGCAAACCATTCCCCTAAGTTCATCCATTGCAAATTAACTTTGACAAGGGTTCAAAATCATAATTTGTCATCTAATCAGATACTGATCTTCTATGACATCCTATAGAAGAGACATTTGATCCTAAAGCCAATTAAATTTAAGACACGTAACCTAAAGCAGTTAAAGACATATTTATCAAGTTAAGTAGTTAAAGTTATTAATGGATCAATTTCGTAACAATTGGTAATTATATAGATTTACAGAGTACTAACTTATATATTAACGACAAACGAAGGCTTGTGACTGCGTCCGCATTAAATTCAGTATTTCACAAATCCCGCGCGAACCGGATTTTCCGAGATAAAAAGTAGCCCATATATTGCTCAATACCGCCCTTTATCTTTTAATGAAACTCCTATTAGAATTCTGAACCGCTCCAAAGATAAGTCTGGACAAACAGAAAGAGAGACAGGATTTTTTTAATAATTTTGTATGTATTTGGGTATGTTGTAAATGTCTTGCCACTTGAGAAAACTGTAATTTTGAAATCGCAGACAGACACTTGAATTTTATTGGTACGTATTGATCAATATATCATTTTGTTTCAGGCTGAAGAGGGCACTACAAGAACACCGGAAGGAGATGACAACGATGGCAGTGATCCTAACGCAGGTTCGTCGAGAGGTTTATCCGCAGCTACTTCCAGAGAAGAAGATGACGACTCAAGTAATAACGCAAGCAATGAATCCAAAAGTCCTGGACAAAGGTAAGCTCATGTAAACAACATAAAAAATTCATATTATTACCATAAATCTTGAAATTTGTATAAAATAACAAAGAAAATGTGTTGTTAAAATTACATTACTACTTTAAAATAAGTTACTTAAGTATATGCAATGTGAAAAATAAGAGTTGAATTTACAAAAACCTGTACAATTTACTGCAAAAGGAATTTAAGAGATATTTCTGCACTTCTGAAAAGATAGTTTGCATGCCGAGAGCAATGAATATTCAGACTACAGTTTTGCATTTATAACCATAGAAATTACGGAATTCTTTGTTGTTTGAGGTAAGCATTTAGATGTTAGTCAGTACCCTATCCTTTAAGAATTGAAAAAGATAGATACGGGTAATGTTATGCACTTTGCTGATCATCTTCTTCTATACTACGAAACTGTGAAACGCCTGTACTATTCTGCTTGTTATTATTAGGGATTTGATCAATTTGCAATGCATTATTTAGGTATTGGCGCACATTAGACTGTCTTAGGACAGCATCATGGGATCTACCTACTATCTTATGTTTTATTCTACCGTCTTTCATATCCATCGTTTCAAAATTAACATACCAACCAGATTATTTCAATTAATTTATGAAAACAATAGTAATTTTCGACTCACACATTTGTGTATATACATGATACATTCAATAATACACTTGCTCAACACATCTTTATTATTCAATAAGTTTTGTAAATAAACTGATGTCGATGTGGTTGTTGATAACAAAGAAATAAGATGATGATGAAAGTGCACAAGTGTAACGGAAGCACCTCCTTAGTTAATCATCATCATCATCATCAACGCATATTCGGCTCACTGCTGAGCTTGAGTCTCCTCTCAGAATGAGAGGGGTTATGTTATATATAGCTCAATAGTCCACCACAGACAATTAAGAAAATTCTCTGGTATGCAGGTTTCCTCGCGATGTTTTTTCTTCACCGTTTGAGACACGTGATATATAATTTCTTAAAATGCACACATTTTAAGAAATTAAATATGACGTGTGACCCTTAGTTAATATTGTTAATAAAATGAATAATGTAAAATAAGTGATGCGCCAACTAGTCGCCGACTGTATTGTTTGTTCGATATGAATAAAACACGAATAAAACACGCATAAAGCTTATTTTTAGAAATGCGCCGACTATGACTTTTGCCGACTAGTCGGTTGCAAAGATGTCCGACTAGTCGCTGACTGTATTGTTTGTTCAATATGCGCGAACAAAAATTAAAGAAAAATACATCGACACACTCGCAGGCGACTTGCGAATAAGCTTTACAGAAATCCCCGAAACCGTGATCGGCATGGCCGACTAGTCGGCCAGTCGGCAAAAGTCATAGTCGGCGCATCTCTAAAAATAAGCTTTAACACTGCGTGTTTTAGAAAATTAATTAAATTTGAATATGTTTAAGTTAAAGATAAAATAACCTAATGAATTGTTCTTGTAAGTCGCCATAAAAAAATAATTAAATTGCGATTGCTCTACCAAAGATCGCATCGGAAATTAAATTGGGACGACATTAAAATGATGGCGGTACGGAGATCTCGTTTAATTAATGGTTGCGGTACATTTAATTTTATATCTTTATGAATCGTGTTTAACTTGAAATAAGTTTACAATAGCCCTATTGTATGAAAATCTGAATTGATATTGCTCGTTCCTCCGAATGTTTGTAAATTATAGGAACGAATTAAGAAAATGTTTACGGGTATAAATCATACAGGATGAGCCGTGAATAGCATGACATATTCTACGGAGTGGTAACTGACATCAAGGCCTACTAAAAAAACTACATATACAGGGTGCTCGGGAGTATTTCCCATAAGTCTAGGGTTATATTCTAACTCTAAAAGTAACTAATATTTCTTTCTTTTGTAAATAGATCTTAAAATTTATCCCTTACACGCATCTTAATACCTATTTATATTTTAAAATGCAACGTTGATTCTGTGTTACCTGGATAGTCAGTATTATGTGAATTACTTTGTATGAAAACATATATTTTTTGTAGTTTATAAAATATTAGTCATGCAGTTCGGATCCTATAAGTGATCTCGTTAATATCTTGAAGTTACGGGAAAATACTCCCGAGCACCTTGTATATGTTAGCCAAAATTTTACGGTTCTTAAGTTATACAGACAAAAAGTATGCCTGGATGTCAGTAAGAAGTACTGACACCTAGGCATACTTTTTGTCACTATACTATTGTTATATGTTTTATAAAATTAAATGTAGGACAAGAAATTAATTACTAATTCAACACTAATTCAGCATAACTGTCTACGACTTCGTCCGCATGGAACTCTGTAGGTCACATAAAATTTCGTCCATACGACAGATCTCAATTAAACAAAATTTTGAATTGTACTTTATACACATTGACCTCTTATAATAAAAGGACGCACAATCATGTAGAAATTTCACTTAAAAACTGGCCAATTTTGCTTTGACAGTTTTAGAATTATTGGTAAAGAAAATTATACCTAAAGGCCTTTAAATATAGTCCAATATTCAATAAAATCAAAAATTCAGAATTCAAAATTAAACGTTATGGATTAAGTTTAAGGTTGAATTTGCAAATGTGACTACTTTAATTGAGTGACAAGAAGTTGTATTTAACACTCATTGAGTAAGGATGTTTTTTGGTCGCTGATTGTGCATCCATTTTTAATAGGAGATCGATCTTTAAACCTTATTAATCCGCAGATACAGCATGACAAATAAACAGATTATATTGTATTAGACAATAGACAAACGGCCAACAGTGTGAATGAACTGGCATCGTGAAACCTTACAAAATATGTAATTTTTCTCGTCTGTTGAACTATTTAGGTCGTGTTAAGTAATAATGAACTTGTAATTGGTTTTTACTTGCATGACCTATATAAAAGTTTTTGATTTTATTAGCCTATAACACTAACAAATAACGTGGTGGTAATTTTCTATGGGTAAAAGAATTATTAAATTTAGTACATATAGAGATTACATTCTACAACCTCACCAACTTTACTAAGAGTAGGCGTAGGGTAGGGATAAGGGGGGTAGAGGTAGGGTAGATAGGGAAGAAGCGCACATAAGTCAAAGCGAAGCCAAAGCTTGACAGGGTTCGCTAGTAATTTAATAAAAAACAGAATTTCATGCGATCGAAGTGAAGTACGCTAGACATAAATAAGATATCGCTAAATAAAACAAGAACAGTTTTAAAAGAACAGACAGTATGATTTCTGAAAGAATAATAAGACATAATATGAAAAATAGTGACCACTATACCCAAAGGACAGTCTTCCAGCTCACTGGCTTGGATAGCAGCCTTAATTGAGTTTCTAGTTTGTCCACCAAGATGTAAAAAATATTAAACCTCCGTAGTATTTTACTGCTCATATTTGCAAAATTAACATAATTTAAAAAATTTTCAAGATTTACACATTTACACCATCTGTCAAATAACCAACTTATCCGTCAATTTATTAATTCCGTGAAATTATGACGTTTCTATTTTCGTGTCCATTTGTCTGTTACTTTGAAGTTTCAGTTAACAAAAACCATTTTTTCTACGTTTTTGTTTTATCAAACCAAACTAAAAATCACCCTTAACATGAAAATTGATTATACCTAAATCTTATACAGAAATAAATATTTAATTTAATTACATCGAAACCCAAATTATTGTATTTGTAGATTTTAAAAATCTAAAACTAGCATTGCCACATAATATCAAAAAAAACAGGCAAGGACCACTAGAGCCGTAATACATATTGCTCTGTCACCAATATCAAATGTAAAGAAAATGTAGATAGGCAATTTCTTAGAATCTGTTCAGAATATTGTTGGTCAATACGAACCACGAAGGCAAGCCAAACATTATTTTCTATATTGACTTTGAACGTTAGAATCGAACAAGCTTTTAGTGAAATTGAAAAAAAAAATTTGGATAAGGATTTCCGACGGGTGTGGTAACTTATTGTTTTAGTAGCTTACAGCATAAAAGCTTACATAGCTCTATGGCTTTGCGTTCTTGAGTTCCATCCTCACACTTTTGGTTTTTACTCTACCTACAGTGTATACAATATTAATTGTGTGGGCATGATTTATTAACTCGTTTATCCTTTAGTGTGTATTGTCGTTGGATAGGTTTTTTGAAAATATATTATGGGTGTGTTAACATCACTTTACCATTTAGGAAGATTTGTTAGAGTCAAGTTTCTCCACACCTTGCATCGGTTGTTTATAGATACGTGAAAAAAAGCCAGAAGTTGTTTATATTATGAAAGTAAAAAGTGAACTATCATAGCTAAGTAATAATAAAAATTTAAAGAATTGTATTGTACGGACCCTATACGTGGCCCGGAATGACTTTTTTTTTCATAAATTAGACTTTGAAAGGAGATCATTTTGGGCTCTTTTTAAAAGTGCCGGCCAAAAAAAAGGCACGATTCGTTAGAATTATAATTCTATACATTTTATTGAGTTTCGAAAGGGCCCACCAACAAAATAAATGATACATATCGTTATAACTAGCCATTTACAGCAATACTTACTACGGCATAAACGTTGTAATATAGCTCTGAGTCAAGTTATACAGTTTCGATGATTCGTCAAATCCATATATTCTATTGATTCTTTAAAGTGCAGTTCGACAAAAATGCCATGTATGGAGCGTCAATTGTTATCGCCGCATTGCAACGACTTGCGGTAGGGACGGCTTCAGAATGCTCGTGGCGTTCGAGCCGTTCACATTTCTTGTTGTGTAATTCTTTATGGGTTACTTGGGATAGACGGGGAGAGTGACTTGAGTGGAAAAGGGGAGTGTTTGTTAACAGTCAAAAGTACCTTTATCTTAACCTTAACCCTACACACAACGTTCACAATTGCGTGACTTCACTCAAGGTCATTCTCTGCCATTCTAGGGTCTTATTTTGGTTACAGTTTGGTTTTTTGTTATTGAGTTGTTCAGAAAAATGTTGTGAAATGTGATTCATAACCTTTGTACGACATTAGTTTTCTTATTTTTGTTATCACTTCTGAGCCTGCGAAAAGAATGATCTCCTTTATTATATATAGATATTTCACTGAGATCGCACGTAAGAAAAAAGTTATCAGCAAAAAACTGACTTACCTAATACGCTGGTGCTAATTAAATAATAAAAATCACGAACTCTTCATCTTGGCTTTAGCTCATGTTTTCTAAAAGAAGCCGATACAATCTATCGATTAGGCGTATTCTAGTATTAAGGGCGAGCTCTGACATTGACCCGGGGGATATTTGCGGCGAAGCCTCGCGATTTATCATAACCTTTCGATAGACTAATTGGAATTGGCATGCATTGGAATAGATTCATGAATACAAATTTGTGTCTTTATTACCTTAAACTGAAACATTATGAGAGATCGAAGAATAAATGTACAACGTTTTGCAAATAAACAATTTTAAGAAAGAATTTTAGCATTTGTTTTTGGCACAAACTAATCAGACCGGTAAATTACATCAAGTTAATATGTATACCAATAAGTAAAATAAAATCAACTGGTTTTAAGTACATACTTTGTGAGGACATTTTGTTCCACTAGTGACTGTTGGTCGGGAGCATACTATTTATTATTAACACTATACTACGACTTTTCTATAAGCGTGCATTTAATAAAAAACTTTAAACTTATTAAAAGAGATTCCCGTGGTTTCATGGTTTTAGCAGACTCAGAAATGATTACAAACATAAGAAAACTAATGTCGAAAAAAGGTTATCATTCACAACACTTGTCAGGACAACTTAATTAACAAATCAAACTGTAACCAAAATAAGACCCTAGTATGGCAGCGAGTGGCCTTGAGTAAAGTCACGCACTTGTCAAGAAAGTGTGTAGGGTTAAAGGCGCCTTTGACAGATATGTAACACTCCCCTTTTCCACTCAAGTCACTCTCCCCGCCTATCCCAAGTAACCCATAAAGAATTACACAACAAGAGATGTGGACGGCTCACACACCACGAGCATACTGAAGCCGTCCGTACCGCAAGCCGTTGCAACGCGTATTACATAATAATAACAATGGGAAGTTTATTATAACTTATGCAATTACCCTTAAAAGATTATATATTTTATCTCCGTATTCCCACAGGAATGGAAACTACGCCGGTGAAACTGCCGGTTTTTGCTAGTACATTATATATTTCACTGCATCGTAGCGATTTCAATGGTCGTACGAATTAAAAATCCCACATTATCTGTGCGCCGTTCATCACAATTATGTACCCTCTCCCTGCGGCTGTCATTAGCAGTCTCCTATTTATCAGAGCTTTCGCTGAGTCGACATCGTCCCCGCCATGTCAGCATTGCAAATTGCTTTCGGCCAAACAGCTATATTAATATATCAGTTCGCAGTGACGTCGACTTATTTTGAACTCGTATTACGATATAGCCCAGAATCCGTGAAACATTTTTACATTATTTACTAATAAGTTATATAATTTAACATCCACAATGTTCTACAAATTGCATGATGCATTATCTTGTCCCGACGCTTAGACATTATTTTATTACCTGGTAACCCTACCCAGCGCCGGACCGAGGTAAATTTTAGAATGGAGCGAGATCCAATTATGGCGCCTTTCCTGTTTGCTCCTAACATTATATACTAAGGACGTTTGAAAAGTTCGTAGCCTAACGTATATCGGAATGTCAAGAAAAAAGAAATAAATTTCTTTTCGATCTTGTCTTTATCATTTCGGCGCCCCCTAGGATTTGGCGCCTGGAGCGACCGCTCCGTTCGCCGTATGGACGGTCCGGCCCTGACCCTACCAACTGGTAAAGCTACCATAATCGAGAAATTTTGTAAATAAAAAAGTTGAGCGTCTCATCGAAATGAAGCTACTCACTCACTTTAACTTGATCAATTATAAAAATGTTCCACGGATCCTGGGCTAATACGAGTGTATCCATACTAATAATTTAAACTAGCTAAACACCGCGATTTCACCCACGTAGTTCCCATTTCTAAGGTAATACGGGGATAAAATATAGCATCTGTTACATGCTGATAAAGCAACTTTCCATTGGTATTTTTTTTTAAATCGGTACAGCCTATTCCTAACATCAAACAAAAAATCAAATCCTACGTCTGTGATATAAGCTTAGATGTGAAGGTAATGCTTTCATCCTCATCACCGAAGAAACTTCAACGATGATGACGATGAAAGCGTGTCTAGTCTATTTAATTTAGTTCCATTTTTATAAATAATAATACTTCTATCCTTTTCAGCAGAAAACATTCTGAAAGAGATAGTCACTCTACTCATCAATAACAATTTAGTACGGGAGATTTGTTTACTCGTAAATTAGTTATATCCTTTTCCGCCGGGTACATTGAGAAAAGGATAGAGAGCTCAAACTATTAATATACGGAGAAGACAGCCAAATAGTACTGAGAATGTTTATCGCATTTTATTGATAAAATCTTTCTTTATTAAAATCCGTTCTAGAGCACCTACAAAGCTATAGGTATATTCTAGGCAAGTGGGCTTTAACCTTGACCTTATTAATGCTTTCCATCAGGTATAATTGTAGGTAAGCTGCTGCTATCTAGGGTTAAAAAGATATAAATCCGTATATTATCTTACTCTATCTTTCTCTTACAATAAAAAAGTTACTATATTATAAAAAAAATATAAGTATTATCTACTATATTCGTTAAAGTGTATGTAGAACTACATATATTTTTTTTTACATTTAGTTGTAATTTCACTTGCCTATTATTAAATTTCCCACATTTTATTAGGTCTATATATACGCTAACCCTAGGGTGAGTCAGGAAAGATGTCAACCTGTATTTAAATAGACTAAAATGTGGGTAGGTCAACAACAATACAAATGTCATAACGCATCCATTTATAAATAAACAATTAAAATTATGACATACGTATACCTACTCGTAATAGATTAGAATGTAAGTTATAACTACGCAGCTTTAACTGCAGCATAGTTTTATCTAATCAAAATATCAATCAAAATCACATCGATCTCCAAAAAGAGGTCAATGCAAAATCATTAGAAAATAAACTGTCAGTACAGTTAAAACTGACGGACCATACGATTTACCTGAAAAATTCGACTGTTCTGTTACTTAATTTAAGAATATTATAATTATTATATGCTATTATAATTACGTAACATAATAAATTATTTATTTCTACTCTATTTCTAATAAATTATTTATTATGTATTTCTCAGTGACCTATGTACAAAATAATTAAATTGTAAAAAGTAAAAACCTAGATTAAACGTTAGAATTTTACTTATGAAATCTAGTTTTAGCCGATAGCATCCACAAATTATTATCACTAGGCATTATCACAAATGTATATAAAGCAAAAATAAAACAGAACGTTTTCTCGATATAGGTTGTTGAACAAGTTGTCACCATTCACTGCTAATGAGGTCCCTGAAGATATGTAAGTGCCCTAAAAAAGGCATCAATTGCTTTGAAAACGCTTATTGATTTAGAAGCACGTTAACGTCGATTACGTACGCGATTTAAAATGATTGGTACAGCTTCCAAATTCAAAAGAATATGTTTTATTATGATCGCTATTGTTATGGACTTAGAGCCTATAATAGCCAGGTCTTTCTCATTTTATTAAAGGTCGAAAGTCTGTCACGTCATGCTTCTACCATAGGTAATTATGGGCCATGGTGGCTTTGGGACGTAGCAGGGTTCAAGGTATCTTTATATTGTCTATATGATATAATAAGAAACCATGCACCCTCACTAACACTACACTTCATGACAACTCTTTGCTAGAGACTCTTATAGTTTTATCTTTAATAGTTTTTCGAAGGGTTGCCATGAGACATAAGTTACTGGAGACTAGCGATTTGAGTTCTAAGATAGCTAATCAGTTCATAAGCTAATGAAAATTCAAGAAAGTTACGTTATATACTTGTACCGTCGAGAATCTGAACCTTCAAAACGGTTTGCCTTCCAAAGCCACCGGGGCCCAAACTTGACAGGGTACTACTTACATAGTAAGTAATAATAGTATGCTAGAAGCTTGAGCTGACGAACCTTCAGCTCTTATAAAATGACGCAGATCATCACAGATTCTTGGTTCATGGTTACTGTTCTTTGAAAACTGTACCAAATGTTACTCTACAAGTTACGTAATTGGTGCTCACAAGAGTCAATGTACGTAATGCATAGTTTACTTTAGTACACGACTTGCACAGCTCATGTCTACAACACTATGCTACAGCGCATCACGTACGATAGACATGTTATAGTCCCGAGGGTTATTAGATGGCCGAATACCGAAGCCGACGGTCGTCGGCGTTTCAATTCGGATAATTGACATGCCACCGATTGTTGCTAATATCGGTCTGTATCCTTAAAGCTGTGTATATTCTGCATGTTTATTTTTATTTCCGTGACGTCCAATTGAAAATAAGTTGAAAGGTTGAGTTTCGCACCCATTTTGTCGAGTTGAATTTCATGTCACGTTCTCGCACTGAATTAAGATGGTCCAATTCAAATGATACAATCAGACTGAAACTTTTCACGTAATCTGATTTGATGTTATAGTAGGGGAGCCGAAGAGGTGTTTCGATCAGGATAAACATTAGGGAGTATTGCACGTTGTTGAGTACCTCCACCAAGTTTGGGTCCATAATATAGGTAGGTACGTTTAGGGCAACCAAAAAAACTAACCTTAGAAATACTCAACCAACTAACGTCAGATAAGGTAGTATATAGAATACCTAAAAGACGTGTATGTTTCCAAGATCTAACGCTGTGTGTGTTACTTGATGGAATGGATGGGTTTCAAAGTTTAAAACATACAAACCAAAATAGAAAAAAGATTTTTTATTCATTCTAGTCCACCAATATTTTATACAATATTTTATATTTAATTTTATTCTTTTTATTCTAGTCCACCAAATCTAATCGGTACCCATGACGGTTTAGTAACTGAAAATTAAGCATCCCGGTCTCCCCTACTATAAGAAATGTGATTCGCAAATGGAAACATTGTCTCGACATTGCGCGGTGCGAAGCTCACGACAACTACAGCAAGCAACCACTGCTCACGACACCACAACACTGCCTCGTGTAACACAAACATCCCTTTATAGGCGACCGATCATTGCATCGAGCTCGTCAAGCTCTCACAAGTCTCAGGACACAGAGAGACCGGCATCTGACTCAGACAAACGAGGCCATAAATGGAGACACGTCCAAGCTGTCATGGCATACTACCAGGCACTCAGGAAAATTAAGAGGTTCGATGACAAGACAACGGTAACGCCGAATCGTTGTCGATTGTACTGTATTTATTGAGTGTTTGTTTATCATTTCCAACTAATGTGCTATTTCTCTGTGTTTAGGATTTCAAGAATGGTACTTTATGACTGGTTATTGTGTTCTTATTGTGTCTATACTAGTTTTACTATGAACAATTCTACTTTCTCTACTCACGCTGTCTCTTGGGATATTACCTAAGTCAATTTGGTGTTTGTTTTGATTTCATGCATCCTGATCGTTTAATATATTTCAATAGATTTCAAGTCTACTAGACATCCAAATTTTAGATTCGAATTAGTATTTAGTTTTAGATATCTCGTTAGGAGCTCAATAATTTCACTGTACAGACTAATACTTTTCTGCGTGGACTGAAATTTTGTTTTTATGCAATGCCGCATGTTAATAAAGGTAGATTTATTTGTTTATTATTTGTGCACGTAAAAATAACAAAACAACACTTAATTTACAAAAGTTACGCGACACTAGATAAAGTTAATACTTTTAAAACTTTCCAACTCCAACCGTTCGGTAGCGCAAGCTCAAAACATTAATCCTTGGTTTTGGAGAGAAAATAATACCTCTGCTGTCTCGCAAGCGAGCCATGCCAGATATGCTGTCTAATATCATTTTGAGTAATACTTTTATCGAGTAGAGAAAATCTCGAAAATGGATTGAGTTTTGGGCGTGCAATACATCAACCAAACGGATATGAATTTTTGAATAACAAACTTTATTCATCTAATACATTCACAGTGCTGTGATTATAGACATTGATGAATAAAGGTTTTTATTTATTGCTTCTTCATAAAGTTTATCCTTAATTTATATTGTAACTTTTAGTACGAACCCTTTTCTAAACAATGACTAAAGTTCTCGAACTGATTTATAAGGTAACCAAGTTAGGATGACATTAAAAAAGTTTAGACTCTCTGAAACGTGAGTTACGTATTGATTAATTTTGTTTCGGTGAACTTATTCAGAACAAAGTCGAACCAAAGATGGATGAAGCTACGGACGACGGTGCAGTTGAGTTCCGCGATCCAGAAGAAACCGCCATTGAAGAGAGAAGATTCCTTTCTAAAGCGGTTCTCGACGAGACAAATCCCGGAAACTCAGGAAACTGTAAGAACTTAAGTCATAGAACTATATACCTTATGTTATTATTACTTTACCAAAATAAAATAGGTTGTTTTATATCTGTTGCGTAATAACCGTTTCTTTTCAATTGGCCAAGATTTGGAAATTTAAAAAAAAATCCTTTTCTGGCGAATCGATTTGGCTGGAATTTGGAATGGGGACAGATTATACACTGGATTAGCACATAGGAGTATTCATCTTGGAAAATCTTAAGCTTATGGGGGATTTGTGATTAATTTCACTTCAAGTCGCGGGCATAGATAGCATAGCTATCTCATAATAAAGTAGTCGAACTTTACGTGACAGTGACGTATTGTTACAGAGGTGCCATTAAAATTCCATCATAACTATTTTTTTGAATAAGGACGTAAAAATTAAGATTATAAAGCGACTTTTTCACTCGCCTCAAAACGAACGATAAATTTGTACGAGATCTGTTTATTCATGATTGTAATTCATTTCAAGTATCGCGATGTAAGGTCAAAGTAAAATTGCCTTAATTTACCTCGATTTGAAGCTAATATTCGTCCACATGTCTACCGTTTCTATTTTATATCCAACGGAACTTTAGTAGGATATAATAATCAGTGGCATAAAACGAGATATATTGGATCTAATTTACTTGTCTCATTATTTCGATACTCCTAAACGATTAAGATTGCGAGAACATCAAATCTCGTCCTAATAGTACTGTGAATTGAAGGAGGAGTGGATTGTTTAATTATAATTTTATTTTAAAATTAGATTTATACTTACATATACGTGTATAACAAAATAAATTTACTTAAAAATCACTATTTAGGTAGAAGATACTGGATCAGAAGGAGCGACTGGGGAGCAAAGGCTGAACAACCGCAAGAGGCGGCGGAAAGTGCGCGTGCCTCGTACTGTAGTGAACCCTGATGAGAACTTCTACTTCTACTGGCTGTGGCTGATCACTATCTGCGTGCTGTACAACTTGTGGACCCTCATCGTGAGACAAAGCTTCCCTGAATTACAGGTAATATTTTACTTTACTCCGGTCAAATTAAACTTTGAAGTATAAAACAATTACAAGCCTCAATAGCCTCAATAGCTTTGACGGCCTCCGTGGCGCAGTGGTTTGCGCGGTGGATTTACAAGACGGAGGTCCTGGGTTCGATCCCCAGCTAGGCCGATTGACGTTTTCTTAATTGGTCCAGGTCTAGCTGGTAGGAAGCTTTGGCCGTGGCTAGTTACCACCCTACCGACAAAGACGTACCGCCAAGTGATTTAGCGTTCCGGTACGATGTCGTGTAGAAACCGAAAGGGGTGTGGATTTTCATCCTCCTCCTAACAAGTTAGCCCGCTTCCATTTTAGATTGCACCATCACTTACCATCAGGTGAGATTGTAATCAAAAAGAACTAATGCATTCCCAAGTGTATGTTCACACGACAACGTTTTAAAAACGTGACGCTTTTCTTCTAACTGTGTGTGCATTTTTAATTTTGGGCGTTGGAAGTAGACCTATAATAAACCTATAAAGACCAATATATAATTTAACTTCATACTATATTTGAACACTTTATTAACGTCCGTTAAAAAAAACTCTCGTGCGAATGGGGGCTACTGGCCATTTTAAAAACTAAATAGAAATAGAATCAGTATTTGTAAAATGCTGAATTATAAAGATTTTTTTTTTATAAAGCACCAGTAAGCACACCACAGAAACAAACTTTCTTTGTCTACAAATGTAAACTAATTACATTGCACATGACAAATACAAAACCAGCATAAACTATACCACAATTTAAATGCAAATACAATAATATAACCTACTTTTCAGTGTTAATTAATTTCGTTGTGCTTATTAACTGATATTATTTAAGTGTAACAGAGTGAAAACGAATATCTGCTTCAAATAAAACTGCCAAAAATTAAACAAAAGTTATTATTATTAAACAAAGAGCGGCAGAACAGAATAATCCAATATTTTGATTTGATGTTGTTTAATGCAACAAGAAAAATTAACTAATTATTAATCAAGTAGGTACATAAATAGGCTAAACTTATTATAAAAATAAAATATAAGGAAATATCAATACAACTACAACTACAAAATTAAAATAAATTAAAATTAAAACTAATACCTAAAAATATTTATCAAAATTTGCCGCCCTTGGTAGGGTGCCCATCACGCAGGCAGCATTCCCGCGTTGAATTGCGATAGAAATTCTTTTTGTTGTTTAATTCTTTTCTGTGTAAATTGATCACGCAAGTGTCTAGAAACTCTCAAAGGATTTTGATTCGATTTACAAATGTAGATTGAGAAAGATTAGAGCTTTATCTTATAAGGATTTGGAAAAAATATTATCAGAAAAAAGATTTGGAAATTTAGAGCTGACAGAATCATGGGCGTCTTCTGGTATATAAATAATAATTTAATAGAGATTAAACTTCAATAGCTACGGAAAAATAGAAATAATATTATTTTCAATTGACACAAAATACATACTTATATCAGATTTATTTTCAGTCTCCCTGGTCGAGTTATGACTAATACCTTAATACCTTCTACAAAGAAAATATAAATGTCTAGAAATGTTCCACTCGCTAAAAGAGATTTCTAAGACTCAACACTTGGTTGTTCCCAGGACCCACAATCTCATTAAAAGAAGGCTCTTCTCCCCTTCTTACTGGACATTAATTATATTGCCTATTACTTTTTACTTTCATTTTTCTTCTTCGTGCGTACCATCTGTAAGTTCACGACACGACACGTATTACATAGTTCGCTGGCCTATTCACTATTTTGGTCTTTATTATCTACCTATTAAAATAAACAACAAATCAATGGACAAAATGTCATCTATATACTATATGCTATCCACCAGTAAGCACCGGATGACATTTGTATTTAGTATCGTATTATGTGGATGACATGTAGTCAATTGATTTGTTGTATATTTTAAAAAGTTAATAAAGTTTATAAAATCCAAAATATGAAATTGGCCAGCTGTTGTGTTCTATATTTTTAAGCATTTACATTTCTAGAATACTCCTCGTTGTTCTTCGAGTTGAGAGCGACTTCGGATTGTGAGGTCCTGAATTCAGTCTTGGGTCGGGCTACGACCCAATAAATTGTCGAATTATGGCCAATCAATACATTTAATTAATTGAAGCGTCTTTCTGTGATACCAAAATAACTTTAAATTAAATTGTATGTTTGTCCGGGCTGATATCTTTGTAACGGCTAAACCGATTTTAATAGAGCTTTCACTGAAAGTTTGAATAGATTATTGAGCAACTTATATACTGTTTATTCTGAAAAAAAAAACAACCTCACTAAGCCCGACAACTCTCATTGGAGCAGTGTAGTTTTTCAACTCTATTCTACTTGGATTCCTCTCTTAATACTAATATAACTGTTTATAATAAAATGCCTGAAAGATTATGAGGAATGTATGCTTAGGTAAATAATATAAAATAAAATAATAATAAAATTTTAATAATACTGCTTAGGTATAGTCATCGCTCATGTCAATGAACTCTGAGGAAAAAGCAGCATTTTTCTACCAAGATCGCTGCAACTAACGGCCGAAGGATCTGGTTGTTATAGCATAATAAAAAGTTCATTACTCAGGAAGCAGTGTACTACAAAACATCTGAAGCAGCACTGTATGGTTATTAAACATACAAGATGTAGTTACCGAAATTAAACCACCCTTTTATGGTGTAAATTTTAGGGCATAATTTTTTTTCTTTGTTTCAATAATAAAATATTTTTAACACAAAAATTGAACTGACTTCAAAAACACAAAAATAAACTAAAAATCGAACACATCGTATGTGCTACCTTCTTATCACTTTGAAAGCGGTGCCAAGCCAATGACGTATTAATTAAAGCCATTTCTGAAAGAACCACAGGAAAGAACTGTCTTTTAATCCTAAACGTTTATGATTTAATCTGCTTTAGTTAATGCTTGTTCTTGGCACCGCCATATAAGTGAGAGTGAGTAATCTTTATGTCTATAATACAAGTGTAGTATTAATGTTTACATCACAGTAATTAACTAATTGGGTATACTCATATTTCTTGTATTCATATATTCGTAAATACGGTATCCCATCTTATCCTCAAAGAACGTGATTATTTTATGCAAAGATAACGTAATTACATAAGAATATATGAATCTAGTCGCTGCTGTTGTTTTTATTAAAATTTTAATGTTATAACTACCTAACTTACAACTACAGACTCCTAAAAATTCAAATTTAAACATTAGCCACCTTAAAATGTATGCAAGAAGAGTTCTATATAAGTTATAGACAGAGAAAAATAGAGAATTTAATGTGCCATTGTAAGATATAAAAGATATTCATCAGAAATCACAATTCATTTCTCTAAACCTTTTTAACCAAAATTTTTTAAGCTTTTTAAGATTTAATAATTCTCAACAATGTAACGCTCTATTGTGCTCATAAGTTGGTATATTTACGTGAATAAAATTTTAAATAATATTAAAGCAACTGAGTTTTGAAATCACAGGCTTATAGTTATTTACATAATTCTTGAACCCAATCGAGCTATTTTAAAATTTTCGTCTGTTTAAAATTTTACTCGGTCTAGCCGTTCCAAAGGTTGAGGTTAAGGTTCCCGTATGAAACTGCTAGACCAAGTAACATATAGATAGATAGAGGAGGTTGTTAAGCAAAATATCGGTTACTTTATATCCCTGGAAAAAAACCCGCGAGATTTCTGAAAAACTGTTAGTTAAGCTAACGAAATCGCAGGAGTCCGCTGCTATAATTAATAAAAGCTTAAATCTATCACTAATTGACAACTGTCGAACTTGCACGAGTTGAAAAAATGCACGAATCATGACACTGAATAACGAATCGCGTTGTTTCTTTTTTTACAGAGTACGCACCTAATTTATTCTCTGTTTTAGGAGAACGCAATATCTATTTTGTCTATTTACTTATCTGTCTACGATATAAGTGCTATTTAAATTATGCTACGGATACCATATGCCTTGATAGTAATACCGTATTCAATATAAGTTGAACTTCATGCGACTAGATTACGCGATAACCGCAGATTGCGAAACCACACAGGTGATGGCTCTATGATAGTTTTGAGATGACAGCATCCCGTTTGCCTGGGCAATGTGATTTAGATAACCGAGTAGACACTTTCTATCAATCTGTATGTCTATCTTCAATCATTGTATTTATGAATATTTCGTGGTCATATCTCAAAATCTATATTTTAATATTTTTTACTTATATACAATACAAGGTAAACGACGGGGTAGACGTATTGAAAGGAATAAGCTAAAAGCTAAGTCTCTTTAAACAAAAAAAGGAATCAAAAGTTGTTGTGTAAGATTTTGCCACATTACGAAACCTGATATACATAAAATACTGTAATGGCGTTCACTCAGATGTCATAATAGATTCTTTAATACGTAGACGGAGAAAAAATTGGACAACTAACTAGCGTGCCGATTTTATTCAAAAGTTCCGAAGACGCACATAAATAATGACTCTGTTGTGTATTATATTTTTTTAACAAAACGTATAAATTCTATTAATCATAGACAAACTTGTTTGACTTTCCGTTGTGTATGAAAAAATAGCACGTGCCATGATGTCGAATATCGAATCGCCTTATCTCTTTTCTTTCTAGAGTCCACACATAAAATATTGTTTTCTTTGACGAGTGCTCTCTATTCTTCAATTACTTTCTCTGTCAACGCTTTAGTACGATATGACGTAGCTCGACTTCATGACTATTCAAATTACAATACAGTGGTATTTTCTCATAATTATCTATAAAAAAACAACATTCACATTCTTCTAAAAAATTCACACTGGGCAGTCGCCAAAAAATTGTTTATTTAACTCTACACCATTAACGGTAAGAAAATGTATCTGTTGATCTATTACTTTTTCTGTCTACGCTTTAGAATGAGATTGCGTTGCATAACGTCATGACGCTTCCAATAACAAGTGATATTTTCTTATAATTTTCTATAAAAAACCACATATTCTTACAAAAAACCAAGTCGCCCAAAAAATTGTTTATTTTACTTTACACTGTTATCGTTACCGTCAAGAAAATGTATTAGGGTCTATTCATGTATATTATAGTCCTCAAGGTAGTTATATAAATATGTATGTAAATGAGCTCGTTGCTAGAGTAGACAGTCTGAAGTCTGCCTTCAGTGAAATTATTTCCCCGAGACAATCATCTAAGTAAATAAAACGAAAGCAAAAGCTTGAGTGTCCCACCGAGAAACAAATGGTACACAATTATTGGATGATTAGATTGGGGCTCGTCTGTTTACTGTGCGCTATGACAACGTGGGTTTGAAATTGTTGTTTATTTACTTTGTTTGTGAGAGAATAACATGTAATGCTAGCCTAACTTGGACATTGTTTATTTATCTAAACTAATATTGTAAACTAGCAGACGCCTCGCGGTTTCATTTGCGTAGTTCCCGTTCCTGAGAATACGGTGAAAAAATAGCTTATAATTATCAAGGATATTGCAGGATTCTAATTTTTTTTATTCTTTACAAGTTAGCCCTTGACTACAATCTCACCTGATGGTAAGTGATGATGTAATCTAAGATGGAAGCGGGCTAACTTGTCAGGAGTAGGATAAGAATCCACACCCCTTTCGGTTTCTACACGAAGTCCAATTAAGAAAACTCGATCGGCCCAGCCGGGGATCGTACCCAGGCTCTCGGTCTTGTAAATCCACCGCGCATACCACTGTGCCACGGTGTTCGTCAAATCTAATAGTGAAAGAAGTGTTTTTTTGAATAAATTCGTTACATACAGAAATACATAATATGTATCCTCTTTATAATATTAGAGTATAAACTATATATACGTAAAGGTTGTGAAGCTGTGAGTTTATAGGGGATAATCTCTGGATCTACCGATTTTGAAAATTGTATTACCAACAGAAAACCACGTTATTTGTGAGTATCATAGGCTATATTTTTTAAATCCCCTTAAAATACGGGAATGGAAACTGCGCGGTTGATAACCGCGGGGCGTCTGCTAGTACTATTATGTTTGCATGTGTCTTTACTGCAACAACCAATTAACAGTGACGAATATATACAATGTCTTAAGAAATATATCTTTCCAGAAATCTGTGTATACTAACTCTTATAACCTTGGCATTTTTAAAGCTACTGTTACTCATTTCAAGCACGAAAGCATGCTACTTTTGAGCAGTTGCTACTTATTAGCATGTGTATCGCAACATTGCAAATAATGAGCATGCTTATTTCGAGCTTGCTCAAGAATCAATAGTCGTGCTATTTATGAGCATGCTATTTGCTGCGCGAGTAGAATGGCGTGCTTTTAGCGCGTCTGAACAGGTTTGCTTATTGAGTATGCTAGTAGATCAGCATTGCTATTCTGTATTCTCTTCACCTTCATCTCTCCCTGGCTAACACGATAGTTTAGACAGAGTGCGATAGATACAAATTACCAGGTGTAACTGGAATGTTAGCTTTGAGCATGCTTATTCAGGAGTATACTTAAAAATAGCATGCTTATTGCTTGCAAATGTAAACTGATGATAAGCATGCTCGTATGGAGCATACTTGATAGCACGTTTTTAGCATGCTATTTTAGAGCATGTGTACAAGTATCTTAAGAGTAAGCATATGTCTTCTAAGAAATAACACTTTCATTTTACACATACTGTCAGGTGAGATCGTTATCATATGCGAGTGTATCTTGTTAAAAATAAACTCTTTTGCTTCTTATTACATATTTTTTTTAAATGCTGTTAACAATGTAAAACATTCGAAACTCGTTTATTAATCTACCTTTATTTTACCTCACCTTCTACTCTGCATCACAAGTAAAAATAATGAGGCAAAGTTCATATTTCACGAACAATTGTTCTGTATTCTCCAGCCTCAAATGAACCGTTGAATATTACAATTCAACTTAAATTACAACCACTATCGCCCGGAGTCATAATTGCACAAAATAAATTGTTTTATTAACAAAGAAACTGTTATTAAATGTTAGCGCCAAGCGGAAATTGCGTTTTCATTTTAGACATAAAATAACTTTTAATTTACTATTCATTTGGTCACCATCAGCCTTTTTTTTATTCTTTACAAGTTAGCCCTTAATTATATTATAATTTTCTCCAAAGAATTTAACCATAGAGTTATGGGAAATACTCCCGAGCACTCTGTATAGTTCTTTTTTTTATTCTTTACAAATTAGCCCTTGACTACAATCTCACCTGATGGTAAGTGATGATGTAATCTAAGATGGAAGCGAGCTAACTTGTTAGGAGGAGGATGAAAATCCACACTCCTTTCGGTTTCTACATGACATCGTACCGGAACGCTAAATCGCTTGGCGGTACGTCTTTGTCGGGGTGGTGGATCAAAATTCTCACGGACATAGTTGAAGAGAAAAGCTAGTTATGAATGTAGAAAAAATAATATATTCCGCATAATATAAAAACTAAGCATTTATGGACCGGGAAAGGAAATAAAACATCCACTTTATTTAGTTGGTTACGAAAAACGTGGCGTAGAGCCGTAGAGCCGTAGACCTTCGTAGCATAAACACAATTGTAGCGGCGCTACGCAGTATTTAGTAATTGAATTTACCACTTTGCTCGTGTATCCAATTGAGTAACTTTCCAGGGGTCAGGAGTGTATTCATTATACTTTTATTCACTGAGATGTTATTACTTCTAGACACCACTATCATTAGTCGAATGAATACATTAAGTCGAAGTTTACTTTAGAATCTAACGTTTAGATGAATTTTTTAATAAAAAAGATACTTTATGGCTGCGTTTAGTTTGAATTTCACATAAAAAGTTAGAAACGTACACTAAAAAACACACTACAAATACTAACATAGACACAAAAATTGTTACTAACTTATTAACATATGTAATTGATAATATTTATTAATGCTTGTAAACTTGGAATTAACGGTTTCATTGAAAATAAACTAAAAATTGTAAATAAGAGGAGTAAAAGTTAAACAAATAAAGGTCGAGATAATAAAACTTAAGCTAAGCTAAGCTAAAAGCTAAAGCTCTTTCTTGTTATTGCCTTGCTTGAGTTATCTGCAATCTGTTTTGTTATCATTAGATGGAATTGTCGTGTTGACCTTACTACTGTTGCGTAATCTCAGAAACTGTGATGACGAGTCCTTTTTCATTCACCCTTGGTAACATTGGTAGGACGAATTTCGTCAATCAACATTCGTCGAGTCTGTCAATCACAGGCTTTCATTATATAATAATATATCTGACTTTAATCACACTAATATTATAAAGGCGAAAGTTTGTGTGTAAGTGTGTTTGTGTGTGGTAGTGTGGGTGCTTGTTCCTTCTTTGTGCTGCGGCTACTGAAGCGATTTGGCTGAAATTTGGATTGAAAATCAGAGATTTACTCTGAATTAATACATAGGCTACTTTTTATTCCGGAAAAATCCGTGGTTCTCGCGGGATTTGTGAAAAACTGAATTCTGTTTGTTTAAATATATTAGTTACTTAGTTTGTATAACTAACTTTTAGTAGTATTAAAAGTTATTCTAACTATAAGCTTAATACAGTTTTCTAAGATTGTAACTTTTTGTCCCAACCAATTTATATAATATTTATTTTATTATAAGTTAGCATACATAACAGCAGTGAGTCATAAAAATATGTGGATAAAACATTGCTTTGGAGAGATAAAAAATAGCGAAACTCCACCTCTTTTTGGCCGCTAACAAAAGGTTCTTTTATCTTACAAGGGTTCGTTACATTTTTCCTTCCAGCCATTTTTTATCGATGACAGTTTTACGGTCAGGACATTATCAAAGGTATTCATTTCCTATGAAAACCTGTTCCGATTATTTCCGATACTATATTCACGGATTAAAGGTTATTTTTACATCATCAACCAAAGATTAGAGTTTCTAACTAAAAAAAAATCAAAAAAAAATCAAATATAGATTAGATAGCATAGAAATATAGATTTAGGTCTTCTTAGAGGTCCTTTTTGGGGTAATTCTTTGGATACTTAATCTTTGCGAAACTTTCAGAACTTTTTTTCAGCATACTGCGTGTAAATCAACGCAGATTTATGACTTCGAGTTCTTGACTTAACTTCCCAGCTTGAGTCACTTGAAAGTTATATTTTTCAAAGTTCAAAAAAGGAGGTGGTTGTGGTTGGGTTCACCGAACAGGTCAATGTGACATTATTTAGGGCATACTGTCTATGCTTCTACTCATGTCAACTTTGGACCAAGTACTCTAGACGCGCAATCAACAACATCAGGGTACAATACAATAATGCGTATCGTATTCTGATGAAGTTGCCGCGGTACTGCAGCGCGTCGGGCATGTTCGCAATGGCCAGAGTACCTACCCGATTTCTTTGCGAACATTCGATCGCAAATTTCTAGTATCGTTTGCGGTCCTCGGACAATGAGATTCTCAGCACGCTGGCTAAGTGTCTCGACTGCTCAATTTACAAGCATTGGCTCTCAGTGCACCAGAAGCCTAATAGGAAGTAACTGAGCATACGAGTACATTGATAGCCTCGGTGGCGCAGTGGTATGCGCGGTGGATTTACAAGACAGTGGTCCTGGGTTCGATTCTCCAGCTGGGCCGATTGAGGTTTTCTTAATTGGTCCAAGTCTGGCTGGTGGGTGGTTTCGGCTGTGGCTACTGACCCTACCGGCAAAGACTTACCGCCAAACGATTCAGCGTTCCGGTACGATGTCCCGTAGAAACCGAAAGGGGTGTGGATTTTCATCCTCCTCCTAACAAGTTAGCCCGTTTTCATTTAAGATTGAATCATCACGGCAAGGTGTGATTGTAGTCAAGGGTTTACCTGTAAAGAATAAAAAAAAGGTGAAACTCTAAAGGAGTTTTTTCATAAATATTTACTGATACTAGTACCTACAGTCCTACATGTAAGACATGATTTTTTTATTACAGATAATGTGCCACTACTTCTGGCTGACGTGCGATGGAATTGGAGACGTGGTGTTCGCCCTTGACTTGGTAGTACAACTTCGGACTGGATATTTAGAACAAGGGCTTATGGTATGAAATATGACGTCTATTAAAGTACCTAGTTATAACAAATGTTTTATTAGTACAAGATACAATTTACTATCTACTCAATTCTTAAGTATTGTTCTGTACCTAAAAGCACTTTCAACCTACATTTTACCACATTCGTATTCAATTACCAACCTTAAAATAACCATCTGTTTACACAAGTATAAAACAAAAGCGGTTGAATAATATCTACACTAATATTATAAAGCTCAAAAGTTTGTTTGTTTGTTAGTTTACTAGAACGCGCTAATGTCAGGAGCTACTGGTCCGATTTGTAAAATTTTTACAGTGTTTATCGAGGAAGGCAATAAGCTATATAATTTTCCCGTTTTCTTACGGGAACGAAAAACACGCGGGTGAAACCACGAGGCGTCATCTAGTCATTCAAAGTCCACATCGGCTGTAAGAATCTGATGAAATTTAGTACAGAGGTAGACTAAAATCTACATAAATGCATCGATCGTAGATCGTTAGATGGGCCTCAAAGCGTCGCGGAATTGTCATTGGTTTCGCACATTGAGTACGTCATCACTCGTAACACATTTCTCTTTAATCATGTTGTGGATTGTGTTTTTACACTTCCAAAATGAACACGAAGGCATAATTAAGGGATTAAAATATAAAAAAAAACAGTAAATAATTTTTCAAGTCCACGTCCGTCGTCCACTCACAACATGCGCTTGTTACGTACTAAGATAAGATGTGCGTGCACGTCTTTGGGTAATGACATAAAATTGTGCATTCTTTAGTATGAAGGGGCCCATCTAACGATTTATATCGATGCATAAATGGAATCCTTGTAAAATCTTTAGTTATATGACAAAAAGAAAGGAGGAACTAAGAGAAAGTGATGGACGAATGGGGGTAGATTAAAAATAATATAGTTATTGTCCGTATCAGCTTTTAATCAATTCTTAAATCCTGTTCCTTTAATATATGCATCAATGTAGTGTATCATGTCTAGATTTAGCCTATATGTTCAATTTACATATTGATTTATGTTCCTAGGTTTACGATTCAAAGAAGCTAGCCAAGCATTATCTGGCATCGCGGCCTTTTCTGTTGGACATCGCAGCCTTAACGCCGTTAGATCTGCTACAACTGAAGATTGGAACTAACCCAATTATACGTTTTCCAAGATTTCTCAAGGTACGTCAAAAATTGTTATCATAAAATATTACGTGATTGCTTTATGTCAAAGTTTTACTAAGACAAATAACGTATAAAATTCATGGTTAAGTTTGAGCTTTCTTTATAAAATTATTACGTGATGCTTTTTATTACCTGATCCAATTTCAGGGTAAACAATATAATTATATTTTTATCCAAAGAAAATGGAGTTTCCATTTCAGACTACACTTTTTGTATATAATTATCATAAACACAACGTGAAAATGAAATTTCAGCATTTTTTGAGTTTATTGGAGTTTACTCCTTAAGAATCGGCTTTTCATATTTTTTCAATTCTGCGCACTTTTCATCTTGCACTGCCTCCTACTCATCTGCGCACATTTCACTTTTCAGGCGTAAGTATTGAGAGCAACATACACCTATTTAGCCAGTCGATCTGAAAGAGTAAACTCCATAAGTCTTATAATTCGATGAAACCAACAACAGCACGCTCGAAAAAGATGACGTCATGCGTCGTTCCCTCGCTCTAGGGTTGCCAACTTTTTTTACAAGAAATAAAGTATATTCTGATCTATGAAGATTATTAAATTAGTATTTTAGAAAAACGAACATTTTCTCTTGAAGAATGCAACCATTCCATCAGTATTTTCTTATGACATCGTCACGTTCAACTATCGTCAGACTTTACAGAGAACCGATTTTTTTTTATTTTAGAGTGAACACATTTTATTTAAACGACAACTTTCTTTAAGGTGGTATATTTTAGTTTAAAATTGCATTTATTTGTATTACTTTAATGAGACCTATATATTTTGTTTTCCGTCAAACCAAAGCTCTCGTTTCACTTGTGAAACTCCTACTTTTACTTTAATGAATACATTTAATTTTCACGGCCATGTAAGGCGCGCTAAGTTAAGCACCGTTTCAATGCTCCAAATATCTTAAGCAAATGATGAATATTCAGATGAATTAGACTGAGGCGGCGGCTTTCACACGTGTATATTTGCATTCATAACTCAATAATCCATGACTGTAAATACATGACCTATCTACAAAATCCTCGTTAGATCCTACTATACTTTTTTCTGTCTTATTATTTGTTTTTCTTATGTTGTGGTGTATAAATAAATAAATAAGTCTTTATTAAGAAAAGGTTGTAAATGGGCAAAGGACTTATAATTGAAAATGAATATTAATACTTCCTAAAATTATTAACATGTGAACTCCACTAGCATAAAGTCCCCGATATATACTTAAATTATGTTCCTTTTTATTATCCTTCCTTCCTTGTTATTTCGTTAGCTGACATTATAGTTAAAATAGTAATAATAAAATCCTTTATTCAACCAAAAAAAAGAGAAATCACAATCTTCTTACAGAGCTTTCAAACTAATTAAAAATATTTAAATTACTCAAGGATTTATAAACATTTAAAGTTAGTCAATACTTAGTTTAATATGAAAACATTCAGCTGAATGGGGCGCTGCCTGAGCGCTATGCTACAGCTGAGAAACTATAGCGCTGATTTTCAGGCATGACTTCAGGATGAGCTCATGGGCCGATCAGGAATGCGATTGTACAAAACTAGAACTGCCCATCCAATGCCCTTCATTACCCCTTAACTTAACTAAGTAACTTCATTGTTAGTGACGAAAAAGTACATTTAAATTTTGGAATCCTATAGACATAAAGTTCAAATTTAAATAAGACGTGTTTAAGCGATAAATTCGTCAATGTGCTTACATTAACGGAATCGCATCCTTGTCACTGACAAACTGTCCTCATACATTTCGTACGTAAATGTCATTATTAAGGTGATATATAGTTGAATAAACAATTAAAATAATAATGCAAATTAGCGGTAAATCCAATTAAGATATAAGTTAAGATTCGTCTTTTATGTTTCAATTACATCTATTGTTTCTAGCTCTTACACTAATGCCTGCCCTTGACACTCTTATTAACGTAAAAATACGAATTACGTTATATATATTTTACGGTATATAAAATCCGTTCGATGCGATCCGTACGATGCGAATTAAAGTGTTTTTCAGATAGCATGAGTACGGTGACAGTCGCCTGTATGACGTTCATGATACGTACTATTATCATGAATCGCACTAAACTTTCGAGAGTGAAACAAACTGTCACCCGCACAATCCTATATGAAACGAACAGTGTGCCTAGTAGGAGTTTTCAATATTTTCATACTGTTACTGTCACGTTGACGTAAACGCAAATATTTATGGAATTGAAACAGTTGTGCAGTAGTACCACTAGATGGCGCTGTTTCAATTCCTTAGAAATTCTCGTTTTCGTTACGTGACAGTAAAAGTATCAAACTGCCACTAGGCCCTCTGTAGTGGACGCACTTGTATGACTTTCTATACAAAGATCACTAAAGTCCGTTAAATGCAATGCGTCCGATACGATGCGGATCTGTGGACGCTTGCCATTAGACGACACATTTTTTACGAGACAGTGTTTTTCTATATCTATAGCAAAAAGATTTAATTTGCTTTAAAAAAAGTCTAAAACTTAGAATATCCGTGTGGAACTTTGTGTTTTTGAATCTAAATTGAGTTGTAAAATTCTACTGACACACAAAAACGGTAACTTTGGGGTAACATCAAGTTTTCTTACTTGTTTACTATCGAGTTTTCAAAGTATTGGAAGTTTGCAAACTCCTTGGGTTTGTATAAGTGGATACCTACTTCGTTAATGACGAACTGGATTAAAAATTTACAGTATTTAAATAAAAACTTTGTAATGTTAAATTCTTAATGGACTCGCTTACAGCAATGTATACAAAGTATGTTTCATAAAATATGATCGGATATTTGTCAGGATTGATTTATATTTATTGACAGACTTCGGCGGTAACTAAATAGAAAGTTATTAGAAGTGGAGAAGATGTGAAAGGTGAAAGGGACGGATAGTAAACGAATGCATGTGAACGAAATGCGTATGTTGAGATGGATGTGTGGTGTGACAAGAATAGATAAAATAAGGAATGAGTATATAAGTCTGAAGGTGGCGCCAGTGACAAAAAAATTGAGGAGTAGAAGATTAGCTTGGTATGGACATGTAATGCGTAGAGAGGAAAGTCATAGTTAGGACATAAGAGGAAAGGAAGGCCAAAGAAGAGGTTGGATTGTGTGAAAGAGGACATGTGTGTAAAAGGAGTGGATGATGAGTTGAGGAGTAATAGAGTCGAATGGAAAAGATTGACATATTTTTCCGACCCCTCTTAAGTGGGATAAGGGTAAGGAGATGATGATGAGAAGTGGAGAAGATAATATCTTCATCGTATTATCCCAGGTTTACCGAGCAGTGAGCTGTTACTATATAGTGGAGTCACGGACAGTGTACCCGAACTTCTGGCGCGTCATCAACCTCATCCATATCCTGCTGATATTGGCGCACTGGTTTGGCTGCTTTTACTTTCTTCTGTCCGAAGCCGAAGGATTTCAGGTACCTCATTTTAATATAGTTGGCGATGTTATACCTCCCTGCTTTAGAAAGCACACTAACTCTCTCACTCACTGCTGAGCTCGATTCTCTTCTCAGAATGAGTGGGGTTATGCCAATAGTCCTCCACGCTGGCCCTATGTGGATTGGAAGACTTCACACACGCAGAGAATCAAGAAAATTCTCTGGTACGCAGGTTTCCACGCGATGTTTTTCCTTCACCGTTTGAGACACGTGATATTTAATTTCTTAAAATGCACACAACTGACAAGTTGGAGGTGCATGCTCCGGACCGGATTCGAACACACACCCTCCGGAATCGGAGGCAGAGTTCATGTCTACGGGGTTGTCACGGTCTTATTTATTTAGCTATCTGATATTGGTCGTCATTATTATATTGGTCAATAGTCAAGTTTGCCTCCTTATATATTATAGGACGTATTTTAAACCTTTTGTCGTACAATGTGCAAAAAGCTGAATAAAATTGATAACAATGGCATGTGTTTTCAGTGCCTCTACCTGACAGCCGTATCTAACTATGTCTTATTTAGTACTGTGTAACCTAACTTTGACAAAACAAGCCAACGTTAATTGTAACAATCAGCAGAGCAAACTGCGTTACCGAGACGTCATAAAACAAGAAATGGGTACGAAAACAAAAGTCGTTGCGCTGCGGCTATCTATACAAACTTGTTTCAAACACTTCTCTTTGTGAAAATGTTTAAGAAAATGACTGCGACTATAATTGTTTAGAAGTGTAGATTCTTTTTTTAGTAAAATAATATAAAAAAAAACAAAAAGACTTTTTTTTTTAAATAGCCGAGATCGAAATGATCGGATTTTTGATCTGTGTTATTAAAACACGTTATTGGGTTTATCTCTATTGATGAGCTTTAGTTTCCATAGTTATTGCTAATATCTAGAAATTATTAAGATACGTTAAGAAGTCAAAAATCTAAAACCATGCCCCTTCTGGCGTCTTGAACACCTTTAAGGTAAGAGCATCTAACAAGCAAGTACATCCACATCTTATCTTAGACGTCATCATTACTAACCATCGGGCATGATTACATTCGTAGCCAAGCGCAAGCCAAACTTAAACCCGCTAAACAGAATGAAGGTTATTTTTTTTTAAAGTTTATTATTGTAAGAAAAATTTAAAAAAAAGTTGAAGCATAAGTTAAAAAAGTCTTGGATAGAAGCAGGCGTTACTTTGCGGAAGTTCATCATGATTATATAATGATTTATTTATTTTGCTATCATCCGCGAAAATTCGGCGAACCCATGCGACAACGTCACCCAGGTCCGACAAAATACTCTCTACGTACGTTTCACCCCGAAACCGGAGCATCCTCAGGAGATGTTGACTCTACAACGTTTACTTTGCAATTGCACGTTGTAGAGTCAACATCTCCTGAGGATGCTCCGGTTTCAGGGTGAAACGTACGTAGAGAGTATTTTGTCGGACCTGGGTGACGTTGTCGCATGGGTTCGCCGAATTTTCGCGGATGATAGCAAAATAAATAAATCATTATATAATTAAAAAAGTCTTTCATTTTCTATGAAACACGACTAAAACTCACGTGATAACGGCGAATATACGACTGGTGAACAATTTTATATAAATATATTAATTCAGGGTGACTGGGCGTATCCCCACCGGCCGGGTGACTACGCAACTTTGACCAGGAAGTACCTCGGCTCGCTGTACTGGTCGACGTTAACACTGACTACTATTGGTGATCTACCCACGCCTGAAACTAATGCTGAGTAAGTGATTGCATGTATTTTAATATTCTTTCTTTCAAGTTCTGTTTGCAGTGTGTAGTAAAGCATCGAGCACACTGATTGTAGGGCTGCCAACCGTACTCTATTTTTTAAAACCGACAATGCTTTACAACATTATAACTGTTGTAGTAATTTATAGTTCGCTTAAAAAACCTTTACTTTAAACAACGCTGTCTAACAAAATTTATAACGCACGTTTACATTGAGCGATACGAAGCATTATCTAAAAGCATCTATCTGTCTTAAAACTTTTTCTTTCTGTGTAATAATTACTTCTATACATGAAATAGTTGTAAAAAAGGCAAAAATAGCAAGAAAAATGTAGTTTCAAGAAATAAACAACAAATACTTATGCTATTTTTTTAAAGGTTTTGTAGATTTCCTAATAGGTTTTTTATAGTTTTGTATTACTTTGAAAAATAATATTTCACTGAAGAAATGTTGGCAACCCTAACTTTGCTAAGATTGCATTCAATTGGGTGCCCGATGCTTAAAATTAAATATAAAACCACCAATCAACTCATAATACAGATATAATAGTTCGTTTTATTATATCAAGCGTACGATACGTATAGGGTATCCTATATTGATTGTCTAAACCAGTGGAAATTTCAAGGATCAATGTAAGAATTTAATTTAAAGTTAAGATTGCAACCTTGGCTAGTTACATGACCGATAAGTTAGTAAGCGATCCAATATGGCACAGTGTAGTCTTTTACACAGCGTTATTTAAAGTTTTGCGAAGTTTTCGTTAGTAACCATAACGAGTACAGCTACACTAGTGTCGAACTACTTTTTGTGTTTAATGTGTTACGCGCGTCAACATTCTATTATCTAAACCTAGCCTTACGATTCTTTTTACGAGTACATTGGCGCAGAAGCGAATCGTCCCGACACATTATAGTACTCATATGTTGAACTCTATCCTGCTGACCTATTCACTATTTTGGTCTTTACTATCAACCTATTAAAATAAACAACAAATCAATTGACAATATGTCATATACATACTATATGATATCCACCAGTAAGCACTGGATGACATTTGTATTTTATCCTACTAATATTATAAACGCGAAAGTTTGTATGGATGTTTGGATGTTTGTTTGGATGTTTGTTCTCTTTACCGCCTACTACTAAAGCGATTTGGCTGAAATTTGGAATGGAAATAGATTTTACTCTGGATTAACACATAGGCAACCCCGATTTTTATCCCGAAAAAAAACCATGGTTTCCCGAGATTTGCGAATCCAGATGATTTTGATGAAATGAATGTTTGTTAGTCTTTCACGCCTCGACTACTAAACCGAATTAGCTGAAATTTGGTACTGAGATATATTATAGCATGGATTAACACATAGGCTTTTTATCCCGGAAAAATCCATGGTTCCCGAGGGATTTGTGAAAAACCAAATTTCACGCGGACGAAGTCGCGGGCGTCCGCTAGTAAAATAGTATGTAGATGACATTTTGTCAATTGTTTTGTTGTTTATATTAATAGGTTGATAATAAATACCAAAATAAATAAAAAAAAAGAAAATAGGTCAGCTGGTTTATTACTTACAAGTGTTGTAAATATGAAAACAGGTATGCTAGCAGACGAGTCAAGTAAATAGAAGTATTACCAAGCGCACAAACTTACTTGTAATAAATCGAGGTGGAGTTCAGTATATTTGTTACCATGTCATGACGTATCGCTTTGATGCAGTACCAATGTGAAGGGAGCCTTAGAGCTGCTTTATAGAATTGAAAATCCGTCTAAAACTAATATTAAATTTCATATCAGAGATATGCTAGACGAAATAAAATCTGCAGCAAAGTATATAAAAAGAAAAATTGTATGAAACTAATCTTGTAGACATCCGTTTCCGAGAGTAATATAAAAAGTTAGAAAGTCATTACCCGTTTCGAAATATAATATATTCTGAAACTTTCCACGCATTTTGCGTCTGCATACATAGAACTCGTAATAAAGTTTCATTAGGAATTTAATTCAAAGCTTTGCTGTGTAACGAATATGTTAATCAACGTAAAGCTAACACGAAATTTGGCTCAACGAGATTTATTTCTGCTAAATATGAGAAATAGAAAGAAAGCCTGCAATAGCCAGAATTACCTCATTTCATGAGCTACCTCATTTCATGAGCTGTGATAGCCCAGTGGATATGACCTCTGCCTCCGATTCCGGAGGGTGTGGGTTCAAACCCGTCCCGGGGCATGCACCTCCAACTTTTCAGTTGTGTGCATTTTAAAAAATTAAATATTCTGTACCAATAATTCTAAAACTGTCAAAGCAAAATTGGCCAGTTTTTAAGTGAAATTTTCTACATGATTGTGCGTCCTTTTATTATAAGAGTTCAATGATTTTTCATATTATAATGTGTTTACCTACCTAGTACTAGTACCTGTTAAGTAATCGTTTTTTTTAATAATTTTGCATGCTAGACTTAGGCTAAACATTATAAATAAAAGATTGATTGATTGATTGAGTATTTTCTTTCAACTTTCAACCTTCATAAAATGAGGTATGTCTGGCTGTTGCAGGCTCTCTTTTTATAAGAAAATCTTCATAAATAATTAATAAATGTATAACAAATGTTTAACCTAAGCTTTTCGAGAATGGCTGAATGTTGTTTACCGTGAATACGATGCTGTGTAATGAAAACTATTTTCATCGAATCTAATAAATTGATTCTTTTGAAAAATAATGAAACTCGCGAAGTTTGTGCGTTTACTAAACTTTCTAATATACACGATTTGTCTAATATAGATGATTATTTTACTTGTGTAACAAAATTACAACAATTTAGCAATACCGTACAGATGCTATAAAATATTATTTACGTTTCATTTTGACTATTTGTTGCGTTATTCTTTAGCAATGTTTTTACAATTCGACAGTATGAATCTTAAATTCGTGTCTAGCTCTCTAAGGGTTTATTTACACGAGCAGCATGTTGCCGACGGCAAAGACAACTGCCGCTATTGCAGTTGCCGTTTCAGTGGCAGTCTACGGCGTTTCGACGGCAGTCGACGGCATTTCGACGGTAGCCGATACGTCAGCGACTTGCTGCTCGTGTAGATGAACACCACGGTACTATGCATATAGAGCATATAAGCACTATAGAAACTGTATATATTTGTTTCTTATTCAGGACATCCTAAAACTCCATAAAACACACGTCGAATCTGGAACATAATTTTCAAAATTATTCATTATACGTATACATCGTGAATCCTATTTAATGTTTCAAGAAGTTGTAGCAATAATATTTCTATCGTATATATAATGTCAATTATTCTTACGTAGGGAAAGTCTATTGTAGTTTTATGCTTTAGCTAATAACTCTCATTGTATACAATTTATATAACATTAACACTAAACTAATGGAAATGAAGGTTGCATGGTATATATCTAATACTATATACATAATAACATATATTACAAATATATATACTAACCATCGTGTGTATATAACCATATATTATATTTACTAGCACTCACGGAGGTCCCAAATTTTTGCCGCGTCGGGGACTCAAGTCGCGACTGCTTCAGTTCAGATCTAACCGGGGGTACGTTAGAAACTGTATGCGATTGGTCAGATTATGTTTTACATAATACATAAACAATGCAATATCGGAATCAATACAATATCTAAGCCAGCGCATCACTTCTATTACGAGTATACACTTAGCCCTCAATCGCACGAGTGCTTTTTAAACGTACGTGAAAAAAGCGTTCAAATACAACAAATGCATTCCCAATTATATGTTCACATGACAGCGTTTTTAAAACGCGACGCTTTTTTTCGAGCAGCGTTGCATTTTCAATTTTGGGCGATGAAAATAGACCTTTATTTAACTTCATACTATATTTAAACGCTTTTTTAACGTTCGTTAAAAAAACTCTCGTGCTAATAAAGACTTACTTTATGATAAGTATCGTGGTCAAGCATTTTGTCGTGCCTTGACATTACTTAATATTATTATTGTTTCGTGGTAAAACTCGCTAATTATTTCTTCGTACATATACTATCATTTAAATATATTTTAAGCGTTAAAAATGCGTCAATAAAAAGTATATTTCAAAAATAGTCGGCTTCTGTTTTGAGTACATTTAAAGAACTGCATTTTTCAATAATGGATATGGTTGGCTTAACTGTTTTGCAATGGCCTAACAACATTGCCGTACTACATGCGTTATAAAAAATTAAAAAACCTCTGGTTTTTACTATATGCAGATTTCGCGTTTATTTAAAGACGGGTTCCGCTGTACCTTACAATGCTCGATGCACTTTCGAGGTATTCTCACGAATTACAGAAGTCCGATCTACATAAAAGTTCTTGGCGTATTTTCACGTATTCGGCTCGGATTCAGTGCGTTACTTTAGGTATTTAAATGAATGAATAACAGCCTCTGTTATGCTCAGCTTTTTCCCACAATAGAAATATTGGAGAAAAGCCAAATTAATAGAACAGTTCCCTAAGCTGAAATACCATTATACCTACACTTAAATAGAGAAAGGGCTATCAAATGCTCATACAGGCTTAATTCACCCAACAATAGATGATATTACGGTCCTTACAATGAGCGCTAGTGTATGGAATTTACCTTTAAATTTAGGAATTCTATGGCTCTTTTATGTCCTATGGTTATTATTGCTGCTTACGTGGTACAACAACCGTTAAAGGATTGTTTATATATTTATATATTAATTGATGGACCAAGCAGATGGCTCACTTAATGATAAGTGAAAAACCCATCGCTTATAATACCGTCCGTAACTTCTCCGGCTATCAAATTAAACAGCGATGCTACTAGGTACTTGTATGAGATATAGGCATAATATTTTACAAGGTGCACTCTTGAATCAATTGTGTTGATCTATAATCTATATACCTAGTAACCCTACTAGGTATATAGATTATAGATCAGTATCGAGACACATAATTATCCAATTATGTGTCTCGGTGTATATTTCGAAATAAGAGCTACTAAATCAAGTGGTAGTGACTTTTTATTTTTGCACTCATCAGATTATGACGAGCGTAAACGCGTAAACGCTTCTACGCGTTTCGCGTTTGGCAAAAGGCGCTTAGACGCGTTTAATATATATAATATTTTATAATGTATATATATATTTATAATACTACCGCTCTTATGCACGACACTAAAACGCCTGTTCATGATATAGAGGCTTAATTCGACCAACAATGGACGTTAATATCGCGATAAGCCTTACAAAGTGCCTACGTAGACAGAACTCATACCGTATTTATCCCTAAGGTACAACCGCACAATATCATACCGGTTCGGTTATGATACTCGTATTATTAACGACTTTAATTTGCGGCATTTGAATTGGCGTTCACTATGTCTTAATATTAATTAGGCGTTAAGTAAATTAAATTACTAACTAAAATAAACTTCCTACTCATCGGTCGATCGATTTAGACGGCCTCTGTGGCGCAGTGGTATGCGCGGTGAATTTAGAAGAAGGAGGTCCTGGGTTCGATCCCCCTCTGGGCTGAGGATTTTCTTAATTAGTCCTAGTCTAGCAGGTGGGAAGCTTCGGCCGTGGCTAGTTACCACCCTACCGGCAAAGACATACCGCCAAGCGATTTAGCGTTCCGGTACGATGTCGTGTAGAAACCGAAAGGGGTGTGGATTTTAATCCTACTCCTGACAAGTTAGCCTGCTTCCATGCTAGATTGTATCATCACTTACATCAGGTGACATTGTAAGTCAAGGGCTAACTTGTAAAACATTAAAAAAAAGGTAGAGCAAGTCAAGGGCGATGTGGACCATCGTCAGGCCCAACTTTTCTACGCCAGTGCCCATTATAAAAGAACATGTATCCTGCATTGGAGTCGCGTGGTGGGTTTAAGCGCCACATCCCCTGCCCTGTCCTCATCCCAAGCAAGGCCTGGTCTTGTAGGTCGTAAAATAGGCTATGACAAATGATGATGACAATTTTTATTCTTGCTACGCCAGTGTTCCTAATACCTATGTAATTATGTCTTATTTCGTCATCAACCCATATTCGGCTCACTGCTGAGCTCGAGTCTCCTCTCAGAATGAGAGGGGTTAGGCCAATAGTCCACCACGCTGGCCCAATGCGGATTGGTAGACTTCACACACGTAGAGAATTAAGATAATTCTCTGATATGCAGGTTTCCTCACGATGTTTTCCTTCACCGATTGAGACACGTGATATTTAATTTTTTAAAATGCACACAACTGAAAAGTTGGAGGTGCATGCCCCGGCCCGGATTCGAACCCACACCCTCCGGAATCGGAGGCAGAGGTCATATCCACTGGGCTATCACGGCTCAATTATCTATGTCTTATTTAAACTACCTAAACTAGAAAGATTTCTATTCGTTTAATATATACACATACTTACTTTATATCAGCTCCCTCTCCTATAAGGAGGTAGTGGCGTGCATAAGGTTGTTAGTTTGTCGATCAGAGTATGCACAGGTAATAAAATTATGCAAAGTGGAAAAATCTGTATTTAATAAGCACTAAGAAGACAACTGTTAGGGTGTGCAGTACTTTAGTGCATGTATGAAGTACACGCCACTAAAGGAGGCCTGGCGCTTTAGTAAACCGTTAAAATAGGCTGATAATTAGAAGAATACCCACTCATAAATACCAAGTTATATGAACAGAAGGTAGCAAAATTTTTATGGTACCAAAAACAGCACCAGTGTTTAGATTACGCTGGAGTTTAATGTTTTAATTAATATTCAAATTCCATTTTGAAGCGTAATTTGTATTCGGGGAAATTGAATTGATCATATCAGACCGCCCGACCGCGGGCTTCCCTCTCCACATTCCACGATAAGCCTTTCCAAATCGCATTTTGACTCTAACTAAGTAATCTTCAAAGACTAGGTATTATAGGGCGTGGCTAATACGCCTTGCGACATACAGCCCACGGCTTTCAGGAAGAAAATTGAAATTGCTTTTATCGTGATAGGTAATGTTATAAAAGCCCATGTTTTCTCGGATATGCATATAGGCAACTTATTATTGTTTGTACTCGTAATATAAAACTATTTAGGTTGGTGTAGCGGACGTCGGCGACTATGACCTCCTTAATCCGGCCCTCAAATAAATCCATTCTTAACGGACGTCAACTATAAACCACCTCTCTCCCAAATTCGCTTTTATTTATTTAGTATGCGCCAAACTTAAAGTTCGCTTAGCTAGGCTATTCTGTAACGATATCTTTATAACTCGCAAGTGCGAGTTTCGAATTCACCTCTATCTCTCTCAGTTTAACACGATACTATGGAATTATAAAGATAGCGGTGAATTTGAAACTCGCACATAAATGAGTTATACAAAACATCGTTAGAGAATAGCCGTGCTGAACAAGAGATTTTCACTATGGGGTGTAAAAAACAAATCCGAGCGGGGTTGTAACTCCGCAGTTCGGCGTGTTCCAATATAGAACGGACTAATACCATATCAATCTAAAAAGAGCAGTGGCGAAGCTTGCCTTGTATCAGAATTAAATCCCGAAAATCTCTTTAGATGTTTTTTCTCCGAAAAGCACCAGAATGAGTGCGCCCCTGAAAAAGAGTACCTACAGTCCAAACACACAATTATGTTTCGTAAAAACGTAAATGTGTACTTGTCATCGTAAACACGTCTGTTACGTCGATAACTCCTCTGTTTGTACAAATATCGGATTAATTATATATCTGGATTAATTATATATAATACAATTAATCCAGATAAAACCAGAAATTATTTTGGTCTTTTGGCCATGTATTTTATAGGTTTATTTAAAAAAATGTAAAATATATCAGTACTAGCGGACGCCTGCGACTTCGTCCGCCTTTTTACCTCCTTGATCAAGCCCTATCGCAAAATCCGTTCTTAGCGGATATCTACTAACTATAAACTAACTCCCTGCCAAATTTTAGCTTTGTATATTAAGCGATTTTCAAGATTTCGTGATGAAAACCATCTTTCGCATTTTTATATTAAGATGGTCTTATCTGCGAACAAATGAAAATTTAGCTTAAAACAATTGAATTTATCACAATTACTGGTAAATACACACCTACTTAGGTAAATGGCTAAATCAAATCAAATTTAGGTACTTGACCTAAACCCCAGAATCCAGACTAGTCACCAAAAAACTCAACCAAACTGTTACTAGCATTAAGTCTGTAATAAACGCGAGATAATCCGTCTTACGAAACAGGAACTACCAGACATTATCTGGAAAATATGAAAGGAAAATATCTCCTATCGTGAAAACCGTCTACCACGCAACCCTTTTATGTATAAAATATCCCATTAATCTTGAATATTGTTCGATTTTCCCTCTTACACTTTATGCACGGATCATAAAGCAAGTCAGAAAGTGATCTCCTGGGTAAGCTTACTAAACGGTTCAAAGTCTAACGCGCTAGTTTTATAATCTGATCTTAAACCAGAGCAGGAGCTTTGTATATGTTACCGTAAAATTATAAATACCGTTCGATTATAATCTATCTCTCGAGATAGTGTACTGTCGATATATACTGCAACATACTGCTTACAATTTAATGTGTGATTATTCGGTAGATTGTAAGGATTTTTTCGTTAATTGTACGTTAACAAAAAAAAAACGTAGCGTTCCGGTACGACGTCGTGTAGAAACCGAAAAGGGTGTGGATTTTCATCCTCTTCTTATCAAGTTAGCCCGCTTCCATCTTAGATTGCATCGTCACTTACCATCAACTGAGATTGCATTCAGGGGCTAACTTGTAAAGAATTAAAAAAAAAGCTGGTGCAATGTAAACGACTTTACGTGCTCATCGAGGCATATTTTCAAGGATTTTTTTTTATAATAATATTTAAAAATCGGTATTACCAAACGTTAATAAATGTCAAATCGGTGCACACCTATTTAAGTAAATCATTCGACTAATAACTATATTTAAGAAACAAAATTAAAAGGCAGTTCGTACAGAGTATAATGTAGATAGAATACATAGATAGACAAACCAGTGCTGTATTATATCACTCGTAAAATTCAATCCGTCTGGTCGGTAGCGCCAGTCAGTCGGATTTCATTTCGTTCGATTGTGAACCAAATCCATAAAACATTACAAATAAGTAAACACGTATTAGGGCGCGAAGGATTTTTCCATAACATTTTTTTATCAAGAAAATGTGTTGCTTGCTAATTTTCGTTATTAAAAGATCATATTATTTAGATGATACTTCATGATAATGAAAATAAAACACACATACATTTTTGAAAATGGTTATCGGAGTTTCTTGCAATTAATAAGTTTACAGAAATGTTAACATTTGTTTACCTATACTACTACAATTCATCTAATGTAATATATTCGTAATTATTAAACTGAATTGTGTTTATTTAGTTGTACGCGCTAATCTCAGGAAATACTATTTTGAATTGAAAAATTAATTATTTCATTGATATTCATTCATTAAGGTACAGCTACTAAGTTGATCCTAGAAGGTAAGATACCCGGAAAGCGTGCTCTAGAAAGACAGCGAAGAAAGTAGATAAATTATGTTGAAGATTGGACTAAGTTAATCTACACACAGCTTAAAAAATTAGCAAAAGACCAGAAGAGTTTTCTACAGGTGACCGCCAAACTTTAGTTGGAACATGGCACCTAGTGATGATGATAATGCTACATAAGAGCCACCCCAAACTTCCTTACCTAATATGCAACCTGTGACAAAATATTCAGAAGAAAATTCGATTTTCCAGCCATCTATTTCCCGTCCTCGGAAATTGCGAATTTCGCTGTTAACGTATTCGTTCTAGGCAGACATCATTGTTACATATCTTTGACGCAGGGCTAACAATTCGAGAAATTTGCAAAAAGAGAAGTAATAATGAATTCACGATATGCACTGAAAATGTATCCAGTCTGTGAGGCAGTTGGTTGAATACATAAATTTATATGTGTATGTAAACAAATTTATGGACATCTACTGCAGGACATAGACCTTTTGTAGGGACTTCCAAACATCACAATCCTCCAGCAAATTCCTGCGACTCCCTTTGATGCCGCACCTGCGCGAACTGCGCTTTCTTGTGCGGGGTCGTCTTTACAGCACCTTGGGACACTAACGTGAATCGGCTCTTCTAACTATATGCGCCGGCCATTGCCACTTCAGCTTCGCAGCTTGCTGAGCTTGAGCTATGCTGGTGACTTTGGTTCTTCTGCAGATCTCATTGTATCACGCAGAGACACTCCTATCATAGCTCGTACCATCGCCCGCTGTGTGACCCTGAGACTTCTTATGAAGCTCATAGTTATTGACCACGTTTCGGAACCATAGGCTGGCAACACGCACTGTTCGAAGACTTTTATCTTCAGGTACTGAGGAATTTCGGACGAAAAGATATCGCGAAGTTTCCCGAATGCGGCCCATCCGAGTTGGATTCGGCGGTATTTGTTGTACCTTTGTGATAATGAAACAATATCTGACGGAGGCTGTTATAGGTTTTTGTTCAAAATATAACGCATGGTTACACTTCCGAGCCTTGACTTTAATAAGCAACAAAATTATTGTCTTTACAACAAAACTTTACAATAATTTTGAAATTATTTTCAAAATAAACGTATAAGTCCTATTTAAATAAAGGGAGTTAGATTCGTTTACACACGGCAATATAAGTAGTCCAGGGTAAGTTCGGGCAGGTAAAGGCGTGGTACTTAATAAATAACGTGGGTCAAAGTGTGAAAATTGTCCGGTCTTAGGTACCTATATCTGTAAGTTACGGCCGGGATGCCTCTCCCGACACCTATAAAATACCGCCTGGGGTAAAAGCTATAACAAATCCACTTTTGTTTTATAGCCTTGCCTCAATAAAATTAATAATGATGAAGCCACTGGTCAGCCATTGTTTTGATTTGATGGCAATTTAATGATACTTAGCCCGATTGAGCATTCTACGAATGTCTGGATACTTATCCCTAAATTGTTGCTTAGTTTATAGCTGTTGCAAGCATGATGTATAACCCTTAGAAGGGATAGCAATGCGTGTTCGTTGGTGAAATAAAATTAGCAAGACAAACAACATTTTTACAAGAGTTTACTATATATATCTATACTAATATTATAAAGCTGAAGAGTTTGTTTGTTTGATTGAACGCGCTAATCTCAGGATCTACTGGTCCGATTTGAAAATTTCTTTCAGTGTTAGATAGCCCATTTATCGAGGAAGGCTATAGGCTATATATTATTTACATATTTCTACGGGAACGTGAACCACGCGGGTAAAACGCGTGGCGTCAGCTAGTTATACTAATATTACTCTAACAATTCAATTCTAATATGTTAGATAATTGACAATAAACCCTAATAAACTCTACGAGATAGGTAGGATGATGGAGCCGCAACACAAACGAGGGAACTCTTTAACGGTTTACAGCAGTTACCGTGTTATTGGATTTGATAAATTTGTGTCGACAAGAACTTTCCACCTAGATGGGTTGTGACTGCCTAACAGTCGAAATTCATTCCATATTTAATTCAATTAACTACTATACAATACTATTATCCATATTCCTACAGCCAAACTCCCATATTGCACAGAAAAAGTTCAAAATATAAATTTTAAACGACCCATATTACAATTTCCATTGACTTTTTAAGATTATTGCTGACTAGCGGACATCCATCCGCGTGGAAATCAATGTAAATGTTGTGAAATAGGGGTTGAAACCCTATTTCACAACTTTAGGGGTTGAATCACATTACAATTCGTATATTTTACAAGCTTTCAACCCTTGTTTCATTCAACCCCTTTTGATTTAATTTTTTTAACAAAAAGTATCCTATAATGTTTTCCGTACTATGGTCTCAAATCGTGCTAAGTTTCATTTGAATTCCTTTATTAATTTCCGCGTGATGCCTGGCTAACAAAAACACGGACAGACAGACAGACAAGAAATCGAAAAAAAATATTTTTGGCTTCAGTATTGATTGTACAATGCCCTCCAATAAAAATTTTCAAAATATCTTTAATATACAGACATTTTACAGTTTCATTATAAGTATAGTTTGTTCACGAAACCGAAACAATAGTTTAATTTTCTAATTTCGTTTGCAACACAATTAAATTCCCGGTCAGAGATTCCCATTGCCTTTTTGGACATAAATTATTTTTTTCTTATCTTTATTACTTTTGATTTCCGATTAATTAATAGCGGAAATTAAATCGGCTCTTTATTAAGTTTACTCTTGAAGCGGACGGCTTCAAAGAGATCGCGCTATCTAATTTCCTCTTTCTTTTGAAGTGTAAAGTCCTTCGTATTGCCTTACCTTGCAAGCGCAAAAGCAAAATTAGAACCGCCAACTAAGTCATAGTTCTTGTTTGTACTACTATTTACTAGGAAGCTTGTTATGACATATGAGGCTTTAAGCAAAATAACTTTAAGTGCAGACTTTTCCACAAAAACTGGGTGGAACGGTACATGTACATCGCTCATGATCTTTGTCTTACTCGTATTCATTTTGAGGCCCACGTGTTGAGAAACTCTGCTTAGGTCATTGACCATGGTACTAAAGTCATCCAGAATTCTCTACAAAGAAGACTCGTCAGTAAATCGCAGTTTATTGATGTACTCGCGATTAATATTGATGCTTATTCTGTTCCAGTCGAAGCTTAAAGCGTCTTTTAATGGTGCGATAAAAATCTTTGGTGATCATCCCTATCGCATTTTGAATCAACAATAACTTATATTGATTTATTTATTCTCCCTGTCACATTTTGTATTGACATTATTGTAATATTTAAACTATTGTCTGAGTAATCATGAAAATCTTGAAATTAAAGCTACGAAGAATATATTAGAACACAATAGTCTGAAAAGAAATCCACAATAAACTCAGTTAGGTATTTTTTATTATCACCAAATCACAGTTTTATCAAAACTGTTACTAAGTACCCAGTTACAGCAATTCACTCCTAAGCTTTTTAGTTTAATCCTTTACACTACAACATAAAAGCTTGTGATCAACAAAAACCCTGAACTAGTTATATAGACAAAATATATTTTTTTAATAATTAATTCCAGGCTTTAAAAGCAAAATCTCGTACTAACAATGTACTAAAGTCTTTGAGCTTATCTCTTTTAGAAGCAAATTAAATTGAAGCTTTTATAAAAGTAACGCTTTACTAAACGTTTATTCCCGAAGAGTAATGATGGCTCTTCAGAGTCCATTATCCGTATTACTTTTACGAAAATTGAATGAAATCCTGAAAAATCACAACCACAGCGGAGAGCCTCAATCAAGGCCAGTAACAGATTCGAGCTTTATGATATACTAGCCGACTCCTCGCGGTCTCACCCGCGTTGTTCCCGTTCCCGTGAGAGTACGGGGATAAAATATAGAATATGATGCTCACAAATAACGTGGCTTAATTTTCAAAATCGGTTTAGTAGATCCAGTGATTATCCTTCCAGTGATTATCCTCTACATCACCACAAACTTGTTTAGTTGATTAATTGAGAAATTTTGAAGAAAAACTTTGTATCTATTTTTCGAATTAGATTGACATAGATCAGAAATCCCATACAGGCGTCCGCAAAATTAGCTATGTTCGATACAGGGGCGTAGCTACTGCCGTATCAGCCGTATCAATGATACGGGGCCCCCTGGTCTACAGGGGTCCCTTACGGGTGAAAACAAAAATTTGTTAAAGTAATCTACAATATTACTTAATCTGGTCTGCTTCCCGAAAAAAATAACAGAAAAAACTACAAAAATTACAAAAGAAAAAGAGGCAATACTTTATGGTTAACTTTCGGACTTTGGCGCTCGTCTATGTGGAATGGTGGCAAGAATACTGGCTGCATTTCCGTGCTGGACAGCCAGGCTGATCCTTTGCACGAAAAATGAGCCAGCCGTTTTGTCACCTGTCGAGGCAACTAGCCGCGGTAAAATGATTCGGTAAAATTTTTTGGCACTGCGACTCCATGGCCCAAGGGTCTCCATGGCAAAAGGTACAAATATGTAAATCTCTGTCAGAGAGGCATACTTGAGCCACTTACTGGTTTCAGCTTTTCTGCTGCGGCTCCCGGTCTTGATTCTGTCTCCCTGATATGACACGGTGCTAATGTGTCAACGTATGTAGCGTCCCACATTAGGGCCCGCCCCATTTTCCAGGGAACCAGCGTCCATCCATCAGGTCTTGCCATCATCCCGAATTATTCCTGACGGCTCGATTAGCGCAGGAATATTTACATCAGTTGACTATATGTAAAGATTCTACCACCGGTTCGGAAAGCTCTGCTCAATGAACATTATTGCGCACGAGTGTGTTTAACTGTGCACTTACTAAAGTTACGCACAGCCTTACCAGTGGAGACGGAAGCCAAATGCGATACCAGCTTAGTACCTGCACTGCTCGAAATGTTTGGAAACAAATGTGCTGCACACTATTTTGATGAATCGTACCTTGACAACTACAAATTCAGTGCACCGCAACCACACAATACTCGTAATTGGAACGCATAATATGACACCTAAGGGAAGCGAGGACGGGCTCGTATTTACATAAAGGTATATTACTGTTAACGGAGCCGACAACCCGTAGGTATTCCTGAGAAAGTCAATATCACATCGAGGTCATGTGTACTAGTGCAAATATTTGCAATAACGGCAATGAGCGTTCTCCTCTCGATCTCGTCTTTTCCTTGCAGTATTTATTTATGTGCATGTTTTTTTGTTGCCCTAGCTTGTACCCGTGAATTAAGTAAAAAATATTTCCCCTCGCTTTAGTTAAAGTTAATTCTGTCAACTAATATATTTTATGGGTAGATACGTCGTTAGATCTTAGGTGTATATGTGTCTATTAGTAAAATGTCATTGGAAAAATGTATTTCAAAGCATGCAAAGGCCTCGTTGAAAGCAATCTAATAAAATATTAAGCAATCCCTGTTACCAGAATTTTCGGAGATACTGTGAAATACACTAATGACAAAGCTATAATTAGGTTGTTAGGCCAGTATAAAATTATTTCTCGATTCTTCGGATACAGTACTTCTTTTAGTTTAAAGATAGCCTAAGTATAATTCTGTTCTCTTGACAATAATATGTATTATGTAATTTCATGTGATTTTTGGATTTATGAAACGAGAACCTAATGCTAACTTATCCTAATAACTGTAGAAATCATACCCACGTAATGTAATTATTGAAACAAAATTTCTAATTCCATGTGGAAACAAAAAAATATATATTATTATGAGTTACAAAAGAATCGTATTAAAGTTCTAGTTTTGTTTATAATACAAATATAAATAGTATTTAAGATATATCAATTTTATCGCCCTTTGAGAAATGGAAATTTTTCGTTCGTGGAAAATTGGGGGTGTAAATCCCTGATAGGTTTCATAACAGCGTGGTGTGAAGGCCAAAGCTTTCAAACGACAACATAAAAAACCCTTTGAGGTAACGAAATTTGCTTTTAATATACTTAGCTATTAAGGGATTTGAATAAAACTAAATGCCCACAAGGCTGATACTGTTGACAACAAATACAAAATAATTAATTATGAAAGAATACAATGATAACTTAAGCTAACTTATCCTAATAACTTTAAAAACCATGCCCACGTGGAATGGCGGCAAGAATACTGGTTGCATTTCCGCATCAGTCAGCCAGACTGATCCTTTCCCAAAAAGGAGCCAGCCCATCAGTCGAGGCAACTAACCACGGTGAAATAGTAGTTTTGACACCTTACTTAAGTAAGATCATAAATGTACGAGTATATCATAGTGGATAGATATACCATATACATGTAATTTGTAAAACACTTGCTGGGAATCTTAAACAGCATCTAAAATATCCATGTCTCTATCGTTCCATGGACACGATAAAGGGAACACGTCATTTATCTATAGGCAACAGTATTTGTGTCCCGTCGCTTATGATGTTTTACATCAGCTAATTAGTATTTAATATAAATCTAATCTAATCTAATGTCAACGACTATTCGGATAATACATTCATTATTTTATATTCTAAATTATAGTCCTGACATATGCAAAAATAGTCGAATGCCGATGATTGTTCCTAAGTTTTAAACAAACTAAACAACTTCATTAAAGTATCCTTAGCTTTAATTAAGTTGTTTAGTTTGTTTAAATATTTGGAACAATCATCGGCATTCGATTATTTTTGCATATAGGAAAGCAGTCTATGAATACTACTATACTTTACTATATCATCGTACAGAGATTTAAGAATAAGGGCTAGGCTTGCGAGTTCTTTATATATTTAAAATATTCATATTATTTTTTATATTGAAAATTGCAATTATAGTGATTTCACGATCAACGGTTTAAACCAATAACATTATCTGACCAATTGCGTACAGTTTAAACTATAAATAGGTTTGTGATTATTTGCACTTATCTTGTCCGAATGGCTGTTTCAATTATACAAAATTATCAAAGATATATGTTCAATGACAGTGTTTGTGTTGTTTTTTACTGTAGAGCTAAAAGGGATAACTATAGCATCGACCATTGAGATGTTATTGACCCCAGAAGAATGAACGTCTTAGTAGAACGATTACGCTAGGATGGCAAAATAGTGTTGAGCATTTTGTTTAAATAACATAGTCGTGGAGTAAAGTAATTTAATTTTGCTTTTTTTAGCATATTTGATACTCGTATTATGGAGGTGCAATAATAATTGGTCCACCATCTAGTACATGTGTAAATGTGTGTGTACTTATACGTATATGCTAAGATTTATAAAGAATACAATGATTTACCGCTTTAACTCCTGATAATTTTTCATACTTATTTCATAGATAATAAAGTAAAAAAAATACTATATGATCATTTTGGACCCAGGCATCTCAATCGTTACACCTGACAAGAATCTGTAGACATCGGTAAGGATACATAGTTTACCTGAAGCAGTACGGTCCTCTATAGTATAACATCTCACTGGAAGCGATGGTATAGATCTGCGTTTATTTTATTCATATAAGTCTAAAGACCACCCTAAGTAAGGTAAGTCAATTAAAAAGTTTAACACAACTTATTTTTCTTGCATCTTCAAGTAAATTTGAGCTTGCTAAGTCATCAAAACCAAGTATTCTTCTAGTTTACGGTTTATTATTTCGTAAACTAAAAATTAACTCATAACATAGCAATACAAATTTCAGCGTATTTCCTATTTCGATATAATTTATGAACTCTATCTATAGAACAGCGGAAATATCAAGAATTCAAAGTAACACATTGTGGTATGTATAATTATTTGGCAAAACAATAATCCTATTAAACTTACTCATAATTCAAACTTAGTTTCAAACAACACAAGTACCGGTAATACGGCTTTTGTTTGTGTAAACTTTTTCGAGGAAAACAGCCATTTTGACGCAAAGTAGGTAAACTAGAAATGGCGGCGGCGAAAATTTGGGGGCTGTTCGCTTCGCAGCGACAAAACTTCGTGTGACAACAGTTGATGTGAATAAAACTTTGTCTTTGTCATTAAATTGTTTTTTTTTAATTGTTTCTTCCTTTTGCGTTTTTTTTTCATCGATTGGTAGTTTACGGGGACTATTTGAAAGTTTTCGAACAGCCTTCATTGTTTGAAACCGCCATTTGGTAAACAAATTTGACGCTTTTTTCCTTTACTTTTTAACATTTTTATGCTGCAACTGTTCGAAAACTTTGCACCTATTTGTTTTTTCGTTTATTTTTAGTATGTAATTTTTTTATTTTGTTAAGTTGATTCGTTTATTTAATTGTATTACTAAAAGTTTTACGTTTCGCAGTTAAATGTGCACGTAAAGTTGAAATTGTGATTTGATAAATATTTCTGTTGCAGATACATATTCACGATCGTTAGTTACTTGATCGGTGTGTTCATCTTTGCTACAATAGTGGGGCAAGTTGGGAACGTTATCACCAATAGAAACGCAAACAGACTTGAGTTTGAACGGCTGTTAGATGGCGCCAAGACATACATGAGGCATCACAAAGTAAGAAACCAGTTCCTACCTACTGAACTACATAATATCTACCCTTTAAGCAATGATGTTAGAAGAAACCAGAGGTATAGGTTATACGCGGACAGCGAATGACACGTTAAAACTATGCTAATTAGCAAACCTGAGACCAGTCGCCACACTGTCATTGCACCGTTGACAACGCCGCTGAAATATTTTTGTGTGCCAGTTGTAATCATCGAATGTGGTTTATGTAACCTATCAACCTCTAACATCATTGCCTTTAGGCCTAAAATGCGTGACACTGAAAATTTATTGAAAGAAAAAATCATTAGTCATTCGTACGCAAACTTGTAACTTCTGAAAAAATATTCTTCTTTGTTGTACCGCTAAGTAGGTACCTACTTTTCCGTATTTTCCACTTCACAAATGAAAGTGATTTATTTCTCTTTCTCTTGACAGAAATGTTTGAAGGCGTCTAATATCATCATAATAAAGTAGTTACTAATATTATAAAGAGGTAAAGTTTGTGAGATTCGTAGGGGTCTACTGAACCGATTCTGAAAATTCTTTCACAATTATAAAGTCACGTTTCCTACGTATCCCCACGGCAAAGAGCTATGCTATATATATATATATATATGCTATGCTGATGAAACCGTCGATCATCTACTAGTTCTAAAATAATCCCACAGGTCCCAGGTGGTATGAAGCGGCGCGTGTTGCGATGGTACGACTACTCGTGGTCGCGGGGGAGGATCCAAGGCGGCGGCGACATCAACACAGCCCTCGGCCTCTTGCCTGACAAACTCAAGACTGAACTTGCCTTGCATGTCAATCTGAGTGTGTTGAAAAAGGTATTATATTTTTTTAAGGTACTGACAATACTCTCAGATGATCAGTTGATCACTCGGTTAATTACTTCCTCTGGGTTGAACACTGTATCTACTTAGTTACACGCACTACTGTAGCACCCAAGTGCAACTGCCTCCTTTCTTGTCCAAGTCTTGTATTTATAGACTAATCTATTGACAGCCTAGGCTGTTGACATATACTACAGGTACTAAATACATACTAATAATCTATACTATAATAATATTTAATAAGGTATCAAAGACACATATACATATAAAATTGAAGAGTCTGTCTGTGTTTTCGTAAATGCTTATAGTTATTTACAAGATACTAAAACGCTTTTTATTAATATTGTTTTTTTTTTATAAAAAGGAATATTTTCCATATCTTTTTAAATATGACCAATATTCCCATTACCATCTAACTAGTCAGGAAAGATTGTATTACAAGTGGGTACGACAATAGTTTAACGGCTCGGGGATAGAACCACCACCCCTCGGTTTGTGTCCGACCACTCTTACCGTTGAGCTATAGAGGCTCTTCATAATCTCTGGGACGGCTGAACCGATTTGAATGAGACTGTCACTGGAAGACAAGGGAGGTTACTGAGCAACATATAACTTTGATCGCGGAATAATACTTGGCTCCTTAATTTCACGCAGACAAAATCGCAGGCATCCGCTAGCATCTAATAATTTTGGGAATCGTGTTTCTTTGTCAATAAAATCAAATTTGTAGCAATATTACAGTTTAAGACGCGTGCCTAATTCGCAACACCCTATTTTATTACAATATATTATTAACAATAACACTTATTTTATTTTTAGGTTACAATTTTCCAAGAATGTCAACCTGAGTTTCTACACGACTTGGTTTTGAAAATGAAGGCCTACATATTCACGCCTGGAGATTCGATATGCAGGAAAGGTACTTTTTGTAACTTTTAACCGACATCAGAACGGAGAACGCTTAAAATTCTATACTACGACCTTGCTCTATGTGCACTGTTTACCAACACACAAATTAAAAATGAGGGTATAAATCGCTAGTCATTTTACACCTAATAACAGTTAGAATTAACTTGTTTGTAAGCTAATGAAACTAAATTCGATTAATAAACTAACAACAATTAGATATAGTTAATATATTTTGAATAACATTTTATAAACAAACAATACATTATTTAAAATAATTAAGTTATAAAATGACATGCGTTTTCTAACTTCATCTATACTTATAATAAATCTGTAGAGAAGTCAATTCAGTACATGAAATATATTTGCAAAATAACTAATCAGGGGGTGATTAGCGATCGATACTGATGCCAAAAATGCAATCAGTAAAATTTTTGTCTGTCTGTCTATCTATTCGTTATAGAAACAAAAACTACTCGTTTGGTTTTAACGAAACTTGGTGCAATTATTCTTCATACTCCTGGGCAGGTTATAGTATAGGTACTTTTCATCACGCTACGATCAATAGGAGCAGAGCAGTGAAGGAAAATGTTGGGAAAACGGGAGAAGTTACTCCATTTTTACACCGTTACTACTGTAAGGGCTGGATTAAAGAGGTCTAAGGGCGGACGAAGTCGCGGGCGTCTGCTAGTTCCTAATATTTGTTTGTTGGTACACAGTTCACACCGAGTAGGGCTGTAGAACATATAGTTAGTTCATAATCGGAGAAATCTTGTTTCGTTTTCAGGTGAAGTAGCACGGGAGATGTTTATTATAGCTGATGGTATTCTGGAAGTTATATCAGAGACCGGCCGGGTTTTGACTACGATGAAGGCAGGGGACTTCTTTGGTGAAATTGGCATACTGAACTTAGATGGCTTGAATAAGTAAGTTTCATACATAAGTTAAGACAATGTTCGTACAGTTGAAGAATAAAAACCGGCCAAATGCGTGTCGGACCACGCGCAGTGTAGGGTTCCGTAGATTAAGTTAGCACTTTAATTCACAAAAATATCGATAACGATACCCCACATAGGATAGACGATAAAAAATTCATCCTCACTTTACATGTAAAGAAGGAACCCTTAAATTAAATTTTTGATATGTAAATTACAAAACATGAAATTAAATGAATAGACTTATCATTGAAATTATTTTCATTTTTGGTATTAGAACGTCAGACATAAACTCTTTTTATTGACTTTTAAATTGATAAAGTTTCCGTATAAAACAGAAAGTCTAGAATGAGCTAAGTTAAATTTAGGACAAAAACTCTTCCCAGAATCATCCCTTTTAAAAGGCAAACGTTAAATAGTTTAAATATTTTGATTAATAAACCTTATTAAAATACAGTAGAAAATGTTAGACTTTCGTAATAACTTGGCAATGTATTTAGTAACATATATATCGAAGTCAGTAAGTATATTTTGTAGTATTTACTTTGCGCATAAAGATTTAATGGTTATTCATACCCCTTCACGTAGCCTTTTATGGTTATGTGACATACGGTTTGCTGTAAAATCCAAAATGGCTTCAGAATGTCACGTCGAAAATATCTTGGATATATTAATTTTGAGGTTTAAAATGTAATTATTTATTTGTTATCATCATCCTCATCATATCAGGCTATGGACTTCCACTGCAGGACATAGGCCTAGGTGCTTTTGTAGGGACATCCAAACATCACGATCCTGAGCCGCCTGCATCCAGCGAATCCTTGATACTCGCTTGATGACGTCAGTCTACCTGGTCAACCAACACTACGTTTTTTAGTGCGGGGTCGCCACTCCAGCACTTTGAGACCCCAACGTCGGTTCTTTGAACTGTGTCCCGCGCATTACCACTTCAGCTTCGCGGCTCATTTAGATATGTTGGTGACTTTGATTCTTCTAATAATTGAGAAAGCTGCACTTGAAATTGTAGACGAATACGAGTACATATACCTAGAACAGAAGGTAAAGTTAGGTAGTTCGAATAAAGAGTAACAGATGAACCTCCGAAATCAACTAGGCTGGGCAGCATTCGGGAAACTTCGCGATATCTTTTCATCCGAAATTTCTCAGTGTCTGACGACAAAAGTCTTCGAACAGTGCGTGTTGCCAGTGTGACTTATGGTTCCGAGACATATATATGGTCGTTAGTTTTGGGCCTCATAAGAAGGCTCAGAGTCACACAGTGGGCGATGGAACGAGCTATGCTAGGAGTATCTCTGCGTGATCGAATCAGAACTGGAGAATTGGAGATCCGTAGAGGATTTATTTGTACCAGAGTTTAAAAAAGGCCTCTAAACCTTGCTACTTTGTAGTTGTAGTTTATAATAAATTAATATAAAAAGTTTCAGTAAAAAGTTTTCAGAGTCAAATGAGAATAAAAGGATATACCAAACGTTTAATACACAACAGAAATATACAAATAAATAGAGTAAAGAAAAAGAAATCAATTATGGAAAGAATAAAATTATACAAATATAAATATAGAATATTTGTATAATTCAAAAAGTCACAACTAAACGAATTCATATTCTTCAATTCTTGTCCATAGACGCACAGCGGATGTCAGATCTGTCGGTTATTCAGAACTGTTTTCACTTTCGAGAGAAGACGTTTTGGCTGCTATGAAAGACTACCCGGAAGCTCAAGATATTTTACAAACATTAGGCAGAAAACGTCTACAAGAGGCAAAAAACATGTCCAGACAGAAAGTCAAAAGTAAAACGACTGGTAAGTTTGTTTATGATCCACATAAAAATTACCTTTTAATAAAAATAAAATATTTATTTAGCTTGGCAAACTCAGCAGAGTAGCTCAAAGCATGATTGGTTCCAATGTTTCTTAGATAACATAATTATTACAATTCAACATTGTTCTTTCAGGTGAAGTAAGTCCTGATAAAGGTGGAACTGACGACAGCACTTCGAAGCGTATAGTACACAAACTTAGAACTGATGTTAAGGCTAGTCTATGATTATAATATCAAGTATTTAACTTTATTAGTGATAGTATTTAATTATCCCGTTTTTATTTGGATGAATACTACATATTTAAAATAAATAATTTTATTTATAAACAGGGTATCCGCAATGCAATACGAAGTAGATCAAGGGTTGGACGTCGTTCAGGTGAATCTTTAGAACTACAGTCACTAGCTAGCAGTGAACCCAAGTTAAGACGCATGCCTAGGGTTGAAAGCGACGATTCCCAACACCAAAACCAAGATGTAAGTACTCTCAACTTTAGTTCTTAAAAATAGTGAATTATTAATTTAATAAGATAAATATAAAAAAACGGTAATTTACTTTCTGTCATTTTAATTTAGGATAATGGTGAAACCACTTCAGGAAGCAAAGAAGGTGAAAAAATTATTTCTCCAATAGGCGCTGGATTGCCATTACTATCTCGTCTTAAGTTACTTAAAGAGAAACAGGTGCATACACGTTATAAAATTTATAATCTAGATTTAGTGAATTAACATACAAACTAATGTACATGTTACTTACTATTTTAAATATTAATAAATAAATACTTATTATTTTAAATATTTCAGGATCGCGAAGAAAAAGTAGCAAAACAAAGAAATTCGACATCTTCAGTGATATCTCCTCCGCCGATGCATCCAACTCCCTCTACGAGCTCTGCACTAGATACAGAGCCAGAGGTTATTGGCGCAGGTCTTCCTTTGTTGCAAAGATTATTGCTACTAAAGGCAAAAGATGAAAGGGAAAGAAATCAATTAACACCTACTACCAGCAACCAACCATCAAGCTCTGAAACAATCAGCCCTAGCTCAATAAAAAGCCCATTGAGTCCAACTGTTAAAAATTTGAGTCCTCTAAGAAAAGGATCTGAATCTAGCTCACCGGGTAAGCTTCAGAGCCCAACAACAAAAATGGCAAGAAAGAATTCATCAGGATCGAGTGATGGTACATCGAAACCTAAAGTTAGTTTTAGAGATAAAATTCTACAAGTGCAAAGTGATGGTACAGCAGTATGCCAACCTCTGAATAAAGAAATTAGCGAAAAACCAGCTGCATTTATCGAACCAACACCAAAAACAGAAGTAAATACGATATCTATACCTCACTCTGTCGTTAGCAAAATCAAATCACCAGCGAAATCCATGGGGTCAACTTTTCGAGACAAATTAAAAATTCTGCAAGGTGGAACGTCAGCCAAAGAAAATGAAACATCTATTGAAAAAAGTAAAGCATCTGAAAAAGCTGCAGCGGAAATAAACCCCATACAAACAAAAGAATCTCAAGAAGAATCAAAAAATAAGAAACCATGGAGTAAACTGAAAAAAGCTGCAATATTGGGAGAATCTAAAAGTTATAGTAAAACAAGTATTGATGAAAATACAGAAAATACAGTGGAAGAGGGAATTGTAGGAAGTTCAGAATCAAACGTGAATATTTGCGTGCCTATAATTAAAACAGCAGAGCTTGTTAAGATAGACAATAATAATAGTGTTATTCAAAGTGATAAAGATAAAGGCGATAAATCTGAGATTAGCCATTCGAGCTTAGAACATACCCAACAAAAATCACTTGATTTGCTAACCATGTCACCAAATAAAGGTCAAAGATGTGTTAGTAGATCAAATGATCGGATAGCCTCCGCGATAGGCACATCTGGTTTATTGACAAAAGATAAAAAATATAGGTCAATAGATGATTTATCGCCTGAGTATGGAGGGTTACCATTTGTAAAAAAATTGAAAATTTTAAACGAAAGACAAAAGTTAGCAGAACTTGAAAAAGTTATCAAAATTCGAAGTTCAAGTCTAGACTGCACAGGCTCTTCAGAAGATTTATTATCAGATACACTTACTAGAAGTCACTCGGAAGGTAGTACAATGGACAAACGAAAATTCAAACGAAAATCTTCGGACTCGGTAGAAATGCATGAATCAAATGAAACTCTTGAGAGACGTACACTCAAATCTATTTTAAAGAAGTTATCTGAAGATGTTACTCCCACAGAAAGCCCTGAAAAAAGTAATGAGTTAAGAAAATTAATTCGTGCTCCAACCTTAGAAGGATATGCAGCAAGACACTCTAAATTTGCGAAAAGCGTAACTTTTCACCGTCATACATTACCTTCACCGCCTACTAGTATGCCTCAAGACGACTCTGATGAAGTATTTACTATCACTAAGCCCCCCGTTACTTTATTACCTAAGCCATCCACTCCTGATATTACTATATCGGATACAATAGAAACTCCACTGTCTCAATCTAATATTAATTCTTTTTCTACCACACAAAATATTGAATCCGACGTTAGGATTGAACATAAACTACAAGAAAATATTGAACCATCTTTTGATTATAAATCACTGCGGCCGGAGGACATCCGAGTACCATCAGAGAAATCGAAAATAACAATTATATCAGCTGTAGCTAATCAAAGAAAACTATTAAGAGGTAAATGTATAATATTCTCTTTACAATTTTTCTACATTCATTCGTCATTTTATTTATGTAAAAAATAGATCGATTTCTTTATCCAGGTTCTATAGAAGAACAAGAGTATTTTGGTGAAGTTCTTATTGGAATCAAGCAAGTAATACAGGGTCATTTACACGAAGTTCAAGGAAAATTTCAAGAGAGGTAATAACAACAATTTCCTAGATTACCTTTCTTCATGGTAGTAGTCTAGAATAAGATAAATAATAATTGTAATTGTATTTCTCCGTAGGTTCAACAGTTTAGAAAATGAAGTACGCAAACGCGACGAAATAATTGGACAGCTTCAGAACCGCATACAAGAGCTGGAAAGGCTTGGACTATCAACAGTACCAACAAGAATTGACGAAGCAAATTCAGATGAGCAACATTCAAATGGAAGTAATGTACTTAGGCAACAGCAATCAAAAAATACTAGTTCTGGAAGTGACGATAATTTATCTGGCGTGGATGAAGGATTTATGGTAATTATTGTACTTTAGTAGAATTTTTAAGTGTTTATTGATGTTTTCTTATATTTTATTTAATAATGTTTTAGAGAGGTGACTCTTTAGATACAGTATTTACATCATCACCACCTGAAGTAACTGACGAGAATCCCAAACTATTAGATCAAGAAATGGTATCAAAACAAGCCGAAGAATCAGCGACTAGTGAAGAATTGACAGAAGAAACACTAACAGAAATCACAGAAGGAATAGAGTTGTCGAAGCTATCGTATTCAGAACTACAAAGTTTAGCAGATTCATTATCGAATAGAGCAAGCAAAGCATCTAGTAAAGAAGACTGGACTGTTAGCAAATCAAAACGTTTAGATTTAAATCTAGATGGAAAGGCTGGAACGTATTCGAGAAAACGGGCTGAGAAATTGAAACATAGAAAATCTTGGGATGATGAAAGCAATCAAGAGACTTTAGAGTTGCAAGATCTAACCAGGTGACGCATATGATAATAATGTAACTAATCAAAAACAGGTGTGTCAATATTATAACGAATGTTTTTATTCCAGACCATTATCGCCGCATACAACATCCGAGGATCGTTCCCTTTTGAGTCCAGAACAATCAAGTCTCCGTACTAGCAGACGAGGAATACATCCTTTCCAATTTTTCGGCACACATCTAGATAACACTAAGAGTAAAATAAAGAAAACTCTATCCGTGGACACAGGGATGCATCATACGGGACGAAAAGATATAAGTGAGTACTAAGTTATTAAACATATGTGCAGTCTACTATTTGATTGCTACGAATACTGCCGAATAGTTAATTGCTCTGTGACTAATAATAATTAGAGCGTTATAAACTGCCTAAATTGTTTATTTTGATATACTATCTAAATTACTTATTCACAGAACATAGATCACACAGGCAGCAACGCAAATTTAGCCTGGGATCATTTTTTGGTTACAACCGTGGAGCCACTCCAAAATCCTCAAACTGCAATGATGTGGTGCTGGATATGGGCAGTGATCTTAGCTGGAGTGAGAGGTAGAGTAAACTTTATTTTTTAATGTTTTTTGAAAAAAATTTGAAACAATGATTGGCGAAAATATTAATTAATATGTTTTCTTCTGCAATTTAACACATTGTCATATATTGAACAATTTAAAGAGTCAATGCCTATTTCTAGTACATCAACATCATCGAGTAGCGATTCTGAGTCTGTACCACGCACCCCGGTGTTCGAAGAATTTGTCGACAGTAGCTCAAAGCGAGGCCGTGGTTTTTCTACTCATGGAAATGAATCACCTATTAGAGGTATGAAAGTTTAATAGTTAAAGCTTAAAGTAAACATACGAAGATACTAGCAAAACCCCGCGGATAATTTGGATAAAATGTAGTCTAAGTTACTCCTTGATAATGTAGCTTTACATTGGTGAAAGAATTTTTCAAATCGGTTCCGTAGTTTCAGAGCTTATTTTATGCAAACAAACAATCAAATCTTTTCAGTTTATAACATTAATATAGATAAAAGTATCTAATAAGTTACAAGAAACAATATCTCCAGTCAACTCGAATGTAATTTTAAGAACATAGAATGAAGATTCAATTGAGTACTTTAATTTTCCTTCCGAAAATGTTTATGACGGGACGTGCAGCAGCGACAGCGATTGTACCATTATTTTGTGGTAGAGGAAACACCACACCCAAGGCCCCAGGACTTGTGACCTTGGGTGTAGAGTCAAGGGATCCCTTTAGAATGCATAAACACTCACCTTTCCTGCCGGACATGTTCTTGTCCACACTAAACAATTTATGATCAATAATTACAACACAAAACAATACTAATAATTACAACAAAACATTATTAATATTTCTTTTATTATTAAAATTTTTATTGCACAAAATCACTAACGCTACCGGCAGCGTGATGGTGTCCACGTTGTCTAACAAAGAAGAGAGCTCATTAAATTTGCTCTTATTTATACCAACACTGATACCTCCCCTCCACAATAACCTAAATAATGAATGGTAATACTACCCAAAACATGTTCGTTTAATTGAATTGCGAATTTGTAGCTTTCGCTGGCAGTGGAAGCGATTGGGAAGTAATGATGCTGGCTGATGAATTAGAAAAGAGAGAACGAGAAAAAGAGAGAGATGACGGCAGGCGACACCACTACCCATCAACTTTAAGAGATCTTGAAGAGGTATAAATTGTTACATAGTTACTAATAGAATTTATTATACATTAGGGAAATCCATAAACCAGACCTGTGGACTACGATTACCTCCTGTTCGTAAGTAAGTGTCGTAAGTGATCGTAGATTAGTCTTAGATTGAAGCTTACTTGGAATAGTTGCAAGTTTATTCTACCCATGCGTCTTATGATTTCGCTAAACCGCTTGGCGTCTTTGCCAGTAGGGTGATTACAGCTAGCCTCAACCGATGTCTATCGCCAGACAAACATATACCTAGCAAAATTTTATAGCAAACAGCTACAGAAAAGAAACAAAAATATCTTCTCTACCTAAAGAATACAAACTTAATCACACAAAGACTATTTCCGATGCTCACCCTCTAAAGGGTCGTTTATATTTAACGCACACGTCTCCGTTTGCTTGAAATTAGTTTTGGGATGAATTTTTCTGTAATAAAAAGTTTTGGTCCGACGTTTAATTTTTTTTTTTGATACCAAATTTCATCCAAATCCATTTAGTGGTTTAGACGTGAAAAGACATACAGGCTAACTTTCCCATTTATAATAAAGTATGGATTGACTTTATTAAGTTTTAACAAAAAGGTAAAGCTTCGCTTCAGCTATTTTTCAGAGCCAAATTTAAAAATACTTGGTGTTCAGGAATCCGATACCCCACAGCGTGAAGACAGCCCCGACGACCTGTCCAACATGGATGACTCGAGTTCTACAACACAACTCCTGTCTCAGACGAGTGACACTTCGCACCGGTCACTGGAGACATCGTTCACCGACGCTGGGAGACGACATCAGCGCGTCGGCTCACTTGGAGAACAGGTCAGTATTGTTTTTATATAATAAAAGCTCTTTATTTATGTTACGGTCCTCTGGATGCTGACGGCTCAAAAACTTGGTGTATTTTTCCAGCAACTGAATATAGTTCCCTAATGGACTTGTGAACCTATGTCGTCCATCGGCATGATAATGATGATGATGATGAGGACAAGGTGCCAAAACTTAACGATAGGTGATGTTTAATGCCGCACCTAATCTAAAACAATCAACATCACAAAATATAAATAAAATTTCATTTATTAAGTCATTCAATAAATCACTTCAATGTGTTCTCAAATTCGTGATGACAGTAGTTAAAAATATTTCATTTTTTTTGAAAAAATATCAATTATTGCCAGTTATAAGTCACATGACTTATTCATATTTTTTCTAGAAGTGGTACAAATTGGCTTCTCGCACGGTATTATGTTTTTTTAATATGTATTAAATAACGCAAGTAAGACGATAATCCGACCCGGAAGTATCATACCATGACCTCTCAATTGAGGGAAAGCCCATATCCGGCCCAGACCTACCCTAACCACCCTGCAATGTATTTTATATCTAAAAATATCTTGATAGTTCTACTTTAATAATCAAATCGTCTTTATCAAAAAAGTTTGCTACAACGTTTTACGACAGTTTTAATTCATCTTTAATTTGTCCCCAACTGTATCAACAATTATTGCTTGTCCCCGAACAACGATCTTTGAACATACAGCCCGAGTCTTACGACATTTAATTTGTTTGTTCGTTTTCTTATTCGATAAGCTTGTTGGTAAAAGAAAAAAATTACAGATTCATGTCACTTGTGTCGTCACAACGTTTTGAGTAAGAAGAGTGATAAAAAAAGGTTTTTTTCTTTAAGAAACATAGTTTTGTTAAGCCAATTAACATCATATTATCATCTTCATATACTTTTATACGGGAGTACACCTGGATCCCTGGAGCCGACGTTGTATTGGCCGGTGGGCATTACCTTTCGAGTCTGCTCTTTAATCGTAGAGCTATTGAGGCTTAAGTTTGTCGTATTTTTTATCTATATTAAGACATGCATTAATTTTATTTTGTGTCTCGCTTTATTTACAGACGTTACCAGGGTCATCTTTATTACCATCCAGAGGTCTCATATTACGAGCAGCAAGTTTGGATCGTGACACCCCATCAACAGTCCCCGGTGGTAGGCGATACGGCTCCCTTAAAAGTTCAAGTAGCGAATCCCATAAAAAGCTCTGATCCGTTGAATTTCAAGACCCACTAAGAACTGAAGACATCAAAAAAACGCAATGTTGTAAAGAAAACATAGCACATAATCAAAATGTAAATGTAGCAAATAAAAATCCTAAAACTCCTGGTCCAAACATTAGTAATTATGATAGAAATAGAAATGATATTAAACATTATAATTCCGGTCTAAAGAATGGATTGGATAGAAAATATAAAATGCCTAGTGGGTCTGTTAATCAAGATGATCACGAAGGATCACTAAATCGACTTGACGTTACAGGTCAATTAATTATAATTATCGTAACAGTGGATGATAACACATATTTTATAGTTATATATTTCTCTGTGTAATATTTCCGTATTGTCATAGGTATGTAATGTACATGTATGTAACTTATTTCATAATTTATTAATTTTTAATTAAAGCTAAGTAATGAAATGAATGAATAATGAATATAAATGAAATTAATGTTTTTTGAAATATATGTGCACAAAATATTTATCTTTACTTTGAATTAAAAAATAAACAGAAGATAAAAGTCAAGGCCGCCCCTATAAACGCTGGCTTGCCATTCGAAGCGCCGACTTAAAGCCAAAAAAGTCTTAAAAATCGGATGCGGGAAATAGGTCTAATATTATACTTAGTTCGCCGATTGGTTAGTGTTAAAGTGAGTCAGTGAATAAGAAAATAAAAACAGAATTATTTAAGTTAGTTTAGTTATGCTATTCATTTATGAAAAAATCAAATAATAAAATAACATAGCAAGATTTAGTATAAATAATGATGATAATGATCATAATGATGATCTACCGGATTTAATTTATTTTTATAGATTATAGAATAATTAAGCATAAAATGAATTAAATTCCTTTTTATTTATACTTAATATAAAATATTTTAAGCATTCATAAGATGAAGCACAATGTTTTAAATAGAAATAAAGATACAATATAAATTGTTAGATTTAAATAAGTAATCATAGTAAATAGTATGTCCAACTTTTCTGTAACATACGTAGTTAGTTATATATAAAATGAATATTATAAATATTTATCCTAAATATCTATTTAAAAGAATTAAACCATTTATAACAAAATAGTGCCAAAAATACTATTGTATTTAGAGGTCGGATATAAGGAGTGAGTATTAAAATATTTAATTAGTAATTTAGACTACCGCCAAGTTTTTTGTTAATTAAATAATTAAGTAACTTGTTAATTTAATTCTAACAGTCAATGAAATATACTCAGAGGCACAATTATCCTTTAATATGACGCGAGTATATTAAAGTGGACGGATAATTGTGCCTCTGAGTATATAAGAACCTACTTAATAATCAACTGTCAGTGATTCTAGGTATACCTTAGATAGAGAAATAAATAAACTGATTTGCCTGGCGTTCTCATTCAAAAGATACGTATTCGATTTTAAACACTTCATAAATACCAACCATTAATTTTTGCTGCAAGTTGTTCCCACAAAGTTTATGTATCTATATTGTATATTTTTAACGAAAGACATAATTTTCAAACGTGTTTGTCCCATTGCTCTGCTTGGAAACGCCATGAAGCGTCATGGCACGGAATAATTTACAGAGCCCTCAATAGAAGGGAATGCTGGTGCTATATTTTTGTCTATTTACTTCTTTGTCTACGAGGTTTCTATTTATATTTTTATTATTAAAATTTAAAATAAAACTATCAAAATGTTTTATATTTTGGAAAAACTTAGATTAATGATTAAATGAAATAGATTAGATTTATTTGACTGTTAATTACATTACAAAGCTTACGTTTGAATTAAGTAAATAAAATAGGGTTACATACTTAGAGAGAAATTAAATACTATACCTACCTATTTACAAAATTATTAACCGACCCGAAAAAAAGGAGGAGGTTATCAATGCGAGTTTATGTTTTTAGATATTATTTGATTTTCATGCTTACGTAGTTTATTTACTCTTTATTTATGACCAGTTAAATTCTACTTTTATTACATCCGAAAATATTCCTATAATATTAATATATTAGTCCAAGTCAAGCATAATCTAATAGCTGTGAAAACCTCATGAAAATCAGTCTAATCTAGTTGTTGAGTGATGCTTGCTTGAATCCAAGTGTACAAAATTTAATAACAATAGCGAATTTAGAGTCCTTTGTTATAATAATTATAAAATATACTTGCTCATACCTTTAAAAAAAACATTTTTTTAAAAACTCATGTTCTGCTAATTTATGTATTCCTAAATGTTTTCATATTTACCTACCAGCATCATTTCCTCGGTTACAATTTTATAAATTTTAGTATTTCATCTATAGATTGCTAATTAAACTTGTATGTCTCCACCGGTAGACATAATAATTTGGGGACACGACAGTGTCCTCGCCAAGTCGAGCATAATTTTACGTTTTTGCCTATTTCACCTATAATATTCTCCTTTATATTTTCATATCTTTTATTTTTTAAAGTGAATTTCTTTCGCATGCTTGACTTAAAGAGTAGGTTGGTGAATGCGTTACGAAAGTTTTATTAATTAGAAAAATCTGAAAAAGTCTGTGAAGTGAGTGTGCCACACTCACTTCTCAGACAATGGTTTTAAACGCCATATTTTTCTAATAAATAAAACTTTTTCGATTCTGTGATTTTTTTTTATTTTTTTTTTTTTTTGTAGTCATTGTGAAAATATCCAAAGTTTTTTTACTTTACGCTTTCGACGAAAGAATCCCGCTTTTTTCACTCAAAAAGCTTCCCAAATCCCAACTTGGCGAAAAAAATCTAGCAACTTTGAATGCAATACAGTGATGTTTGATGGCATTTTGATTTTTATTTTTGAATGAAGTTTTACTTCAGTTGTATGGGCTACAGTACAATCGTGTTTAAATTTTAAATATTAGTACGACCAGCTGATCTATTAACTAGTCTGGTCTGTATTAACAACCTATTGAAATAAACTTCAAATCAACTGAGAAATGTCATCTACCTACTGTATGATACGAGCGAAGGGTTGTCAGTTGGTATCCGATCACATTTGTTACTCAAAATCTCAATTTCGTTTAAGTTAACTAACTTTAGAATGCTGTTATTTTTGCATGATGTGACTAATTTTAAGTAAAACTACACGTGTAGTGCTCAGCGCTAGCCTAGTTTTTAAAATTGTTCAATTCTGTGTACACATAATGAATTTGTTGGTGGTCCATATATATATAAATAAATATTATAGCCTGACTAAAAACCTAAAAACCCATGCCTGGGGGCGTCACATTTTTTTATTGAAACACTTTAAAAGGTAATAAAAAAATTGTTCTATTTTATTCCTCAAGCTCAGGATTTTAGTTTTCTGATCTGGCTAATGGGTACAAAATTAGTTTTTTTTTGTTCTCATCTTTAAGAATTCTTTTAGAAAACAAAAACTACCCAAAAAAGTTTCAACTTACACTAAAAGGAATAATTCTGACTATCTAATAGTGCAGTCTTAGTAGGTACTATATAAATACGGTGTTGTTTTTATTTTTTTTTAAGTTCACTAACTACTTTGTTCCTATTTAACCCGAATTTTATAAAATATAAAATTAATTTGCTTAATAGTAAAACTTTTTGGCTAGTTTGTAGTGATAACAATCAGTAGGTAATCAATGACGGTGCTTATTATATGATCCCATCCAATAGTAAATTATTTATTTATCAAATTAAAAAACCAATTATGTTCGACCATAGTCACAAATGTAGGAATTTGTATTCGAAATTTGAATTACTCATAGAGTTTCATTTATGTTCGACCATAGTCACAAATCTAAGAATTTGTATTCGAAATTTGAATTACTCATAGAGTTTCATTTATACCTAGCCATTTAGTAATTGCCAAAATAAAGGTCCATAACTCGCTTGTAGATTTCCATTGGTGGTGAAAATTTCTAAAACAGTGCAGTAGCCATTCATTACGAACAAAAAAATCATTCTCTTTATAACATTATTGTACCAACTTGTAGATAAAAATAAATTTCTACCAGGTTTACTTCTAGCTCCCTCAAAATGCAAATTGCAATGATAGACCAGTAATGGGCTTGTCTTATTTGACTACTGATAATCGCCCTTTTTTATAGAAGAGAGGAAGAGTGTTTCATACCCACAGAATAAAGATGATCCAGAATGAGTTTTTACAAGCAGCGTGGTGAAGCCGGTGAAACCCACAAGGGTCACGCGTCTCCTTGACTTCCGAATATATAAACTCTTTTCATAATTTGTATTTCAAAATGTAACACTAAAAATAATTACGGAAATTAATAAAATAATCAATAATTACCAATAAAAATACTCCATCCAATTTAGTTTCTGCGAACAGTTTTTAGAATACTTAAAAACATAAGACGCCATTTTTCTTGAATAATTTTGAAAGTTACTGATGCGACGCTTCGTGTCGTACTGACTCGAGAATGTATTCGTTTTTTTAATTTTGTATATGGAGCGGCTACGACACCGTCGTGTTCCGTGCGCTCTATCTGCCTAATTAATCCATACCTGTAAATTGATTGACAATGGTAATGTCTAGGGAAAAAATCCCTTGAAAAAGCTTTACTTAGCAAAGCTAATGGGTCAATTATCAACGATCAACTTGAACCTATGTGTGATTTTCTATATATAATGAAAATACATGATTCGTTTTTGAATATTGTCAATACCTTTCTTTTTATTAAAGTAGGTACACAAGGAAGTAGCAAAAGGGTGGGCTTCTACCTAATCGAGTTACTGCAACTCTGATGATATTACTTTTTTTTAACTACATATTCTTAATCCTCCATAATATTGACTACTCGAAGATAAAATTTCGTATATCGCTTGCCGGATATCCAGTTCTTATTTTAACTTCTAATGCATACCAGTGTCGTGCACAGGGTCTTTAACTAGAGTAGGCACTGTAGGAAGAAATTGTTCTAAATGGAAATCCTCCTCCAGGTTGGTAATAATCAGTTCAGGTATGCAGTGCATTTTTGCCTGTATGAAGTGCACGCCACTGATACCATTTTTGACCATACTTCAGTAGGTGTTACTGATTTTTTTAGCACAAAATTATTTTATGAAAACCTCTATTTTAATGATGTAAATATAGTCTAAGTTAGCAATTCTGAATTATCTACTTCAATGATTTAAAAATTATAAATATTATGTTTAAATTATTTTGGTGAGCAGCTTTATGTTATTAAAGCACAGTCAATAGTGTAAAGTAGTTTAATAATAATATCATGTTATTTATCTAGATGTAATTATTGTTAATAAAAAATATTATATTACCAAATAAAGACAACTTACATACAAAATAGATATGAGTTTATTTATCCCTTTCCTTTTTAAATAAGTATATACCTACAGGGTGTCCAGTAAATACTACGACATACTCTACGGGATGATAGCTGACATTATTATCATTATCATCATTAAAACAACCCATATTCGGCTCACTGTTGAGCACAAATCTCTTTTCAGAATGAGAGAGGTTGGCATCAAGGCCTACTAAAATAATGTATCAAATCTTAGCCGAAATCTTACGGTTTTTAAGTTATATTGATTTTTCTACAAAATAATATCACTACCTTCAATGCAAATTACTCGTATAGGTAGGTACTGTGCGCTGAAAAATTACATATAGGTACGTTGGTTTTATACTTGGTAATTATTTTTTTAATAGTTGTTTCAAGTTTCAAGTTAAGAAAGTTTAAATTCTTCTACAAAGAAAGCTTTTTCCACAAAACGGGACAAATTATTTTTTTTATGTTTAACATTTTTTTTTGTATGTACCTACTTTTAACGGCACATTGAATGTGCCTGAAGTAAAACTCTATCCAACCATACCCCACACTATGAAATATGCGAGTAAAAAAATTCATCCCCACTTTACATGTAAGGGAGGTACAAAAAAAATGCTTTCCTTTTTGGTTTTCCTCTCCGTTGTATGAGAGCAATAATAACATTTCTGTAAAATGTTTTATTAATTATAATTAATTAATATTCATTGTGCGATTACTCTTTTTAACAGTTGAACTAGCAAATAGTTAGAGATCGGCAGACTGTTAGCTAGTTTGCGTACTCTACACCGACTGAACTGTTTAGTTGGCTCAGCGTGTGTTCTAGCTAGCAGGCCAACACGACTAAACTATCGGTCGATTGAAAAATCTCTGGTCTGCGGGGGCTCTTATAATTATTTTAATTAGTGGGGAAATTAGTGAGGAATATTTTTGAGAGTTGACAACACTGGTTTGACATTGACTATGACTATGACATTCAATCAATATGCTGTCATATTTACGTATATATTAATCTGTGGTCTTATTGCTCAAATCAGAAGATTAAATAATAAATATTATTGTATTATTGCTGAATATTTTGAGATGTAATACAGAATAAATGTATTAAAGAATAAAGAAGAAAATAAAAATGTGTTGGTGCCTATTTCGTACCAAGTCGGGCAATTTTAGATAATTTTTATAGTGAATTGCGAAACAAAACAACCTACTTGATATACATAATATTTCACTGTTATATTATATTTCTCTTATTTTAAATCAAAAATTAAAATGTCCCCTCGTAAACAGCCCGTTAGCTTGTACCAGTTGTGTATCAAAAATTGTCTTAACTTGATAAATGAAAGTTGTTATGCCATCGAAAAAATGTATCCAGATATCGATTTCAAAGAGCTTAAGAAGCAAAAAATATATGAATTGAAAGGTTTCCTAATGGCTACACTGCCAGCCAGGTACGTAAAAATGGTTTTTGATTACCTTGCTTCCTTTGTTGATTTTCATAAAATAAAGTCTATGAATGTTATAGTTAGTAGGAATTGGTGGTGAGAAATTAGTATTGTAGCTTTGTTTTATTACTAACTAATACCTACTATATACTACTACTATATTAACAAGTGTGTTTGTTTTTTGGTTACTCTTTCACAATATTCATACTCTACTGATCCTGATATTGGTCACTACTAGTGAGTAGTCACTATATTAGAAGAAAGCATAGTAAATCTCCGTAAGTACTCCGAGACTTGGTCGCTAACTATGAGCCTCCTAAGAAAGCTGTGACTCTATCACACAGTGGGCGATGGAATGAGTTATGTAGAAGTATCTCTGCGTGATTGAATCAGAAATGATCTGCAGAAGAACTAAAGTCACCGACATAGCTCAACATGTTGTGAAGCTGAAGTAGCAATGGGAGGCACATAGTAAGAAGAGCCCATATCCTTAGGGGTCCCATAGGGGGAGGTAAAATCAAAGTCAAAATAAAATTGTTTATTAATTATTTCAAATACATTTTGAAATGTTTATCAATACATTTTATATTGTTTTTACATGATTATAAAAATCAATGGTGATGAGTTCCTGAGGGGTTGAAAGAAGTAATATTATGCCTTCAGTAGCTACAAGAAATTTCTAGTACAATCACATACATATTATTATAAATAGCATTTCTTATTGCTTTTAAAATTGCAATCAGTTGGGAGCAGGGCCGGCCCGCCCATACGGCGAACAGAGCATTCGCTCCAGGCGCCAAATCCTAGAGGGCGCCTAAATGGTAAAGAACTTTGGTCACTCCAGAGTATGGTCGAGATCTTCACACTCACAATTGATATAGGTATATATTATTAGGAGCAAACAGGAGAGGCGCCATAATTGGATCTCGCAACGTTCTAATATTTACTTTGGGCCCGCACTGGTTGGGAGACTACTAATACTATTGTTCACTCAAATTGAGTGTTATATGTATTTATATACCTGCACTTTTGTTAATGTAATTTTGTGCTAATCAAAATTTATTTGTTTCAGGATATTTGACGCACTATGTATAGAAAGAATATCCAGCAGATACCGCGGTGACCCTCGTACTCAACTCAATGTCCTGATACATCCAAAGATGACAATCTTTCGCAAGGTTTATGTTGATAACGGTATATCACAAAACTTTTGGCTCAAAACAGTTCCCTGGTTTAGTCGTTTAGTTATCCTGGACTTGAGATATGTTTGTACTGACGAAATTCTTAAAATTATCGCCAGTAAATGTCTTCTGCTCGAAGAGCTCAACATTATTTCTAGGGTTGATGTTTGTAAGTCTGTCATTAATGCCTCTGTTTTAATCAGGAACGTTTCCGATTTTGGGTTGTCCCATTTAAGCAATCTCAAGAAGCTGCGCGTGCTATCAATGGATCCCCCGAGGAATGAGAAATCTGCTCGAGTTGGGCGATGTGTTACACAAACCGGTATCATTATGCTTCTCCGTGAACTCCCCTACCTTGAAGAGTTAAACATTGAGTCCTGCGACATCGGATCCACGCTGATCGGCGCAAGCGTGGGCATCGGACCGCTGAACCTCAGGAAAGCCAATTGTCATTTTGCATCCGCAGAAGGTATTCGCAAATTAATTAAAATCTGCCCCCAACTAAAAGAACTGTCAGTAACACATTTATCAGCTAATGATAAGGAGTCTATATTAGAAGAAATCACAGTCAGCGAACTCAGGTTGACTGTGTTAAATATGTCATTCTTCTCTTACACTGAATCTTTGCAACGACTCCTACAAGTTCAAGGCAGATATTTAACTCACTTTTCGCTTTGGGATATAGATCAATCTGTAAATATAGACGCCGTCGTTCACATAGGCCTCTCCTGTCCCAACCTCACCAGTCTTTGTCTCATGACGCAGTCCAATAATTTGTTCATACCACGTTTCTTCAAACGACCCGATAACATGTTTTCCAAATTGCAAAATTTAACATTAGGTAATGAAAATTTTAAACTCGATGACATGGTTCTCTTTTTTCTTGAATCAACAAAAAATATGACCAAACTTGTTTTGAAATATCAAACGAAATTGGCCATAGATGAACTGTTATTGTATGTATTAAAAAAGGGTTATTTGAGCAACATCAGCAGCCTATGGTTGGATATAACTCTGGAAGTTTCCATGGATGTGGTAATGCAAATCATACAATCGTGCGACAAGCTTACTGACTTAACGGTAGATGTAACAGCCAAAAACGTCATACGAATCCTGCAGTGTATCAATGACGAAAATCTGGATTTGAGATTTGGTGGGTATTGAGTTATTCCTTCGGCGAAGAGTGAAAACTATATAACTGCAAAATTACTTTTGACGATTTTTTGACGTATTTTCTGCTAGTTTCGTACTTATAGGTACCTACCTAATTTTATGGAATTTCAAAAAGGAAAAATATAAATAAGTAAGTTCAGCTGTAGTTTTCCACAACGACGTTTATTGTAAAAAATCATTACTTAGGTCTATCAATATCTATAATCACTTATACAATTTGAAATATAATTAAGATTTAATTTTTTCTGCAAGTCTGTAAAATCTTGTTATTATTACATTGTGGCAGAGTTATGCTATATTTCTGAATTGAATAGCAATAATATTTTAATTATGTAAAATAAATAAAATTAATTAAAATATACATTTTTTACTAAACATATCTGCATAAAATATAAATCGGTCAGTGGCGCTTTTGGAAGCAACTCCTTGAGTCAGTTAAACAAGCGAGTATCGGACGTAGTCCTCATAAATCAATTTAAACTATTAAAAAAAACACTCGCATTTATCTAGTTTTCTCTCGACTCCACGATTTATTGTATTGTCTTGTATTACATTTTACAATATAATTATTATATAAACTAATTTGCAATATATCCGATTTTTAAGTTAATCTTAATTATTTTCTATTACCTACCTACTTACTATTATTTTCGTTTTCAATATGATCAGAATATTGATTATTAATATTAATTACTTAAGGTAATAAGTTTGTGTTTATACTAAAAAAATACTAATAAGAATCACTTAAAGTTGTTACATTTCTAATTTTTAATTACGGCTCGTATTCGATATCATATTACTAGTCTAGGGGTCGGTAAAATATGTTAATCTCTTTTATTCTCTTGTCTTCTACCATTTGTCAACACACACATTATCCTACACTAAACACACACTCCAACCATCTGTTTGGCCCTTTCACTTGCAATTTCAACATTTAATAAGGAAAATACCTTTTCTAATAGGTACCATGTACAATATCGCCAACTTAGAGTCCACTCTGAAGATGAGATGTATAGCTGCCCAGTGCAAAGATTTTATACTATTAGGATATGTTCTCATAGGTACGTGCCTACAAAATCACCGCAAAAAGTGATAATTAACAACTCCACTAAGCGCACACATGCACAATTTTGTGTTTAGGTACTTACATTATTTATAGGTACAGGGTGCTGGGGAGTATTTCCTAAACTTTGGAGTTATAATCTTTACCGATCTTAATTAATGTTTTCGAAGTAAATATTATATTATTTTTTATGTAAATAGATCTTAAAATGTGTTCCTTATACGCATCCTTATAATTATGACGCAGCCAAACTTTAAAAGGAGAATGCCAGATCCTGACCCAGTCCTCACTCGGAATTTTGCGGAAAATGTAGATGTACTAAATATATTTTAAATAATTGTTTTTTAATAAACCATTTTTACTGTTAAACTCCGGAATAAAAATCTGCCAAAAAAAGTAATTATATCCATTACGTTATTTCCTCATAGCTGACATTGTTTACTTATTTTTTAAAAACCTTATTTCGACCTTGGGTTCGAGCCCTTTAGAGCGTTTTTAGTGCATTCTAATTATTTTATGTTCAAAATGGCTAGAATCCAGAACTGTGAAGTCAGATCAAAATGTAAAAATAAAATGTCATAACACTGTCAAACTATCAAAACTCGTAATAGACACCTCGGAGTAATTTGAAAATAATAAAATCACGTTTTTTTAAATGTATTGCATGTGCTAAGTGCTTCTGTATTTACAAAAAACCAATCACGAACTTCACTTTACTTCATAATAAACTGCACATATACTTAACCTTGAAATCAAACTTCAACTTGGATTTATTTTCATACCCCTAGTTATAAAGGGTTAAAAGGTAATATTTGTTTAATAGTACAAAAAATCCAATAAAATGATATATAATATATTGTTGCAAATTATTTTTTAGTGGGTCAAACTTCTATACATTGTCTGGCATTGTCCTTTAAGACTTAGTATGAAAACATGAAAAAATTTAAATTAGGTATAGTTGAAAAAATGCAGTTTGGCTCCTATAAGACGACTCGTCAACACCTTGAAATTATGGGAAATACCTACTCCTCACCACCCTGTATTTATACAGGGTAGTGGGGAGTAGGTATTAACTTTCCTTGTTTACTATAAGTACGACTAAAATGAAGAAAATTAGCCACGCCTCAGTTTCGACGCGCATCTAATAGTATAATATCTTTACCCAATGTACAACTTCAGAGCGGATTACAAGTTTGGTTTAACTCGTACTATACCAAACTATGTGATTTGGAACTGCACAATCAAAACGAAAAAAAACCATTATTACTTGCAAGTTAATTAAAAAAGCAAGTCACAATTGGCTGTAGGAAGGTACTTACTTAATGATGTACATATTTCATTCCATTGAACGGCTCATTCACTAACTAAACTAATGAATTATCAAAACAATAACAATTTAACGTTATCCTACTGTGACTTAATAAAAACAATCTTAACATTTAACTAGGTACAGTGCTCGCCACGGATCTTTACGTTTGTGAAGTTAGCTGCGGAATGAGTATAAACTCACGGTCGCGTCTAGCCGGCTCCCCGCCCGCGCCGTTTGTAACGTTACTGATTCATTGCGCAGTCATTTGTTGCTAACTTCACACACACAATATCTCGTGGTGGGCACTGTATGACATTATGAGTGGTAATATTCTGATCATTTTATATTTCCAGGAGGAAGACAGATAGGATTATTTACAGATGTCATTAAGAGATCGGGTTAAGTGCAAATTAGTGTATTCAAATTTAATGATTTGTTTTATTTATACCTTTACTCCCAAAAGATTCATTCAACATGCCTGAGGCAAACGCCAATCAATCAATCGAGATTCCATCTAGGTAGACTATAGCTTGGCAACTTCGTTCGTAACACACCCGATGGGCCGCGCGGGCCGGGTAGCGATGAATGAAAAACCACCTGCACCTCACTTCCCCGCACGCACGATTTTACACCTGCGCATCTTTCCCCACGTCGCCCGCATATCATGGAAGTGTCATCAACGAACTTGCCAGATTATAATATTATAAAGAGGAAAGATGTATGTATATAACATACACTCAAAACTACTGGCCGATTTGAATAATTCTTTCACAGAGAGCTTAATTATTATCAGGGAGTAACATAAGCTATATAACAACACGCTAGGTACGTCTTAAAGGAGCATCTACGAAAAACGTGGCAAAAACACGGGAGAATATATCCTTTTGTGAGCTTCTTACTATAGGTACCCAATCCTTTTTACAGTAATCAAAGTTCTAATATAATGTGTTCTGCAACACTTCATTGATGCTTCAGCCAATAGAATATCTGCTCCTATTGGTCGTAGCGTGATGTTATATTCAGGAGCATACCAATGATACGGCACCTTCAGACTACAGGGACCTCTTACGTGTGAAAGCAAAATTAGTAAAATGTACTCAATTCACAATCTCACTTAATCTAATCTGGTGCTTCCCAAAAAAAACACATGAAAAAAACATTTTTCACAAAAAAAAGATTGCCTTTTCTTACTTTTGTCATATCTGAACAAAAGTAAGAAAAGGCAATCTTTGTTTTCTGGGTTAAGTGTGCGCCCAAAAGTTGAACCTCCTACATTGATTAAGTCATTGTCATATTTATTTTACCCATTTTTTTCTCTTTTGTTGAGTTTAACCCTACATTTGGGCGCCAAAACAAATTTTGATACAGGGCACCTCCAAGGCGAGCTACGCCACTGGTTATATAATCAATCTCAGTGACTATAGAGCTTATGACACTCACAAATAACGTCTTTCTACCGGTAAAAGAATTTTTATAATCGGATCAGTAGATTTGCCCCTGCATTCCGTAAACTTACAGCGATGTGGCATCGCTCATTTCCATAGCAACTTCGTTGTTAGTGACATTTTATATTTGGCATTCCATAGAAATGACGGCCAAATTCTAATATAACTTAATACTAGGCGTATATTACGTCGACGAGTTTAAGATAGCGAAATCATACCCCAGGAGATTATCCGCTACAACCTACATCTTTACCTCTTTATAATATTTGTATAGAATTATAGATAAAGCAATTATTTGATGTAAAATAGCAGAAACTTCTTTTTATGTACATAAATATATATAAGGTATAGGTAGTGTGCGCTAAACTTAGAGTCCTTTTTTTATTTTGCAACACCAAACTCTGTAGCTATTATTAAGGACTCGAAGTTTTGCGCGGTCTATAACCATTTAGATTATATTGGATAGAAGCAGGCGTTACTTTGCGGAAGTTCATCATGATTATATAATGATTTATTTATTTTGCTATCATCCGCGAAAATTCGGCGAACCCATGCGACAACGTCACCCAGGTCCGACAAAATACTCTCTACGTACGTTTCACCCCGAAACCGGAGCATCCTCAGGAGATGTTGACTCTACAACGTGCAATTGCAAAAATTTTTGCAATATATGCTATATATATTGCAAAAATTTTTGCTATATGACCGCTTGGAAAAGTACAGTCATTTTAAACTACAGACAGACAATTCACACACAGTTTTATTTAAATGTATGTATTGATAAGAGTAAGTATATAGATAATATGTAACATACAAGCCGACGCCCCGCGTTTTCACCCACGTGGTTCCCGTTTCCGTGAGAATACCTACTGGGATAAATTATCTTACGACTCTCGCAAATAACATGGTAAAATTTGTTCAAAATCGGTTCAGCAAATTCAGATATTACCCCCTACAATACCACAAACTTTACCTCTTAATAATTTTTGTATAGAATATAGGTATAACATTTTTTTATTAATAATTATTATATCACTAAACCATTATTGAAGCAAAGCAAGCATTACTTTGCGGGATCATTAAATAGCTCGAACATAAACATACATACATACAATATCATGGAATCCAATTTAAAATAAAAACCGTTGCTTATAATTATTCTAATCTTAATCAAAAACAAAATGGACTTTACATACCTAATTTAATTACATGTTGTGTTACATTATATGATGTACTTGGTCTTCATAAAAATCATTAGGGATATGGCTCATGCTCATTAGTGCGTCGCGTTGCGTCGTCGCAAGTAATCGCAACAGATTATTTGTTTTTTCTTTACAAGTTAGCCCTTGACTACAATCTCACCTGATGGTAAGTGATGATGCAGTCTAAGATGGAGGCGGGCTAACTTGTTAGGAGGAGGATGAAAATCCACACCTCTTTTCGGTTTCTACACGACATCGTACCGGAACGCTAAATCGCTTGGCGGTACGTCTTTGTCGGTAGGGTGGTAACTAGCCACGACCGAAGCCTCCCACCAGCCAGACCTGGACCAATTAAGAAAACCTCAATCGGCCCAGCCGGGAATCGAACCCAGTACCTCCGCCTTATACTGCGCATACCACTGTGTCACGGAGGTTGTCATTTCATAAGTATATTGTTTATTAACCAAGACCTTGTTTTTGACATTTAATTATTTAATTGCCTTCAAAAAAATATTCTACATTGTTTTTCATCGTGTTTTGATTTTTTTTTAATTTAACTGTGGTCATTTAACATGGTTAAGTCAACAAAATGACCTTGAAATGTCACTTTACATCAAGTAGCAGCGATTTTTTGTTTTTACAATCATCTAACATGGTTATTTCAACAAAATCCAAGATTTTTTATTAAAACTAATGTTACTACTTGCTACTACTACAACTATATCTATCTACAAATGTCACTATACGATAATTGTCACTTTAATGACAAAACTATTAAATGATCAATTGATCACAAAAACTATGTATACCTTGGCAAATTCGTTCGTAACAATACCGATAGTCCGCGCGGGCCGAGCGGGGGGGTATCGATGTCCCGCGTGCTCCACTTCATACCCGCGCAGTCCTTTCCCCCCGTCGCCAGCGTTTCATCAACGAATTTGCCAAGATATAATATAGGTCATGTTTTAAATTGTATACCGATATACATAATAGGCTCTAAATAAATACTGACTAACGATTTAGTTATCAACTAATTAAAAGGAACATTACCCTAAGATGACAATAGTGTAGTTGACTCATATCAAATTCAATATAAACAATATTAATTTCGTGTAGTACATGGAAAAAGGGTCCGAAATATATCGATATCAATAAATAAAAGTTAAGGTATTCTTTTAAAACTAAAAATTTTACGTTTTTATTAAAATTTTCCAAACGTCAAAATCGCTGTCGTCCATTTTGTGACGTCACTAAAACTCTTGATGTACTAAACGTCGAACTAATTGATAACTAATATTTTAGTTAAACGCTCCATTTGTATGGGATTTATTGTAGTGACGTCATGAAACAGTTGAAATATAAACTGTCATGGCCGACAGGCGTTTTGGCACGTGTTGTCAAAAACATATTTAAAAAACTAAAATTTTCAAGTAATGTCTGAAAAAAAATGAAATTTTTTTTTAGTCTAGTAGAACGATAATTAACTATTTAAGACTACTTAAAAAAAGTGTCAACTAGCCTATTCATGTACACTAAACTTCACATACCGTTTATCAATGTCATTGTCACACCGGCACAAAACATCAGTCACTGTGTTCAAAATATAAACTTTTTTTTATATTTTTTGTAGAAAAGTTCATGTCAAGTGGTCGTCTTTGGGACCACCTCCTCCGTATGCTATGGTTCCTTAGTCTCCAACACTATCTCCTTGTCATTATCCTTCTCATCATCGAAGAATTCATTTTTGGGTTCAACCATTTTGTCAGTCTCTTCTTGACTCATACGGATGTCTGGGTCCGGTTCCTCCTTTATTCTGTATTCTTCAGGTAGGAAGTCGCCTGTAACAATATTTTTTTCTCTATGACTATTAATATAAAATTAAGTCATTGGTCAACGACAAATAAACTTAACTGAAAATTCGTGTTGACAGTGTTTGAAAAATGAACATAACTTCCTTAATTTAGTTCAAATGTTTATGTAACCGTTATTAGTCTATTAAAGTTCTTATAATATTATAGGTCTTATAATACAAACATATTAGCGTACGTCTTCATATATGAGGATACGCGAGCCTCGTCCCCTTGCTCTTTCTATTACTAAAACATTAGCTTTAGCTTTTTATGTTCTGCGGTTAGGAATATGTACAATAGGGATGATGACAGATTTTTCAATTGTATATAAATTAGGAGTAGGTATGCTAATAGTAAAGCAATTTTGTAAAAGTAACAGGGTACCTGCGATCATTACTTTCGGAGCTACAGAGATTTAAAGGGTCAGATTTGCGGCGCTGCCGCGGTTTCCTGAAAAACGCCCCATGCAAAATGGTACGATTTAATGACGTCGTAGGTCCATAATGATCGCAGGCATCTGCTAGTGTATCATAAAAATCAATATATTCCAACTTAGTCATCATCCCTATTGATTTGTAAGACAGAATTATTCATGTTTCAACAAATAGATATTATTTTAAATTTTTAAAACGTCAACAGCTTCAACTTAAACAGCCATATTTTTAAACATGCATTAAGATTCATATCTCAATTTTCTTCCAAGTAAAGTTGATCTTATTGAGCCGTGATAGCCCAGTGGATATGACCTCTGCCTCCGATTCCGGAGGGTGTGGGTTCGAATCCGGTCCGAGGCATGCACCTCCAACTTTTCAGTTGTGTGCATTTTAAGAAATTATATATCACGTGTGAAAACATCGTGAGGAAACCTGCACACCAGAGAATTTTCTTAAATCTCTGCGTGAGTGAAGTCTGCCAATACGCATTGGGCCAGCATGGTGGACTATTGGCCTAACTCCTCTCATTCTGAGATAAGACTCGAGCTCAGCAGTGAACCGAATAGGGGTTGATAACGACGAAAGTTAATCTTACAATTACTCATACACTTGTATTTATCGTTCACTTTACATTGAATAAAACTGAGATTTAAATATTAATCCATGTTTATAAATATGGCTGACAGTTATTACCTGGTATATGTGTCATTTGGACAGCAGGCGAGTGCTGACACATTTTCAGATTGTCATACACGTGTTTCGTTATAGCTTCCAAGTACTGCTTGCTGTTGGCATTTGATGTACTGAAACATATTGAATTGCCTTATAAAAAACTAGCACACGTTCCACGGTTCCACCTTGTTTTTGTGGATGTGTGGTATAATATAGCCTATGTTACTCGCTGATAATGTTGTTTTCCATCGGTGAAAGAATTTTTAAAATAACTGATCCAGTACTTTTGCATCCTATTCGTAACAAACAAACAAACAAAAATCAAACCTTACCTCTTTACAATATTAGTTTTAAAAAAGACAGAATATTAGCTATTATAATAAAACAATTCTACCAACTTTTAAATCGTAACAACCTACCCACTAAACTAAAAAGCGATCATTTATTATGTTCTACCTGCTGATCAGTTTAAAGGCGGCGCTAAGCCTATATACCACAACAGCCTACCAACCTGCATTAGAGCAGCTTTGTGGATCTAAGCTTATTATCCCCTCTCCTACAAACATTGGCGTATCTAGCAGTAGCGAAGGCTGAAATTTAGTAATAGGTAACGCGGTCATGTGTTGTTTTTGTCATGCACACAGGATTTATTGTACAGATTGTAGAATTGTAGTATACCTATTTCGAGTGTATAAAATAAATTATAATTATGAATGTGTACGAGTATGTACGGATTTTTAAAGGTAAGCCGCTAGGAATAGGGTTGTTTAGACTCCTCGTTGCTGGTACCTAGGATTATGTCCTAGGGTGGTTAGTATCATAATAGAATTCCATATCGGTAGACCAGAATCCTAGGGCTCAGGTCCATTTTAGCCTCCCATCTATATACGCCTATGCCTATAAAGAGGGAGGCCTAAAAACGTTGTGGGTAGTTAAAATGGGCTGATAATGTTACCTGTTTATTTCTGGGTGTAGCTGGAAGTCAGGAGCGAAAAATTCGAGATATTCTGTATAAGGCAGCTCATCTGATATATTTTCATCTACCAATAGGGATGTTTCGAATGTCCAGCAACGAGCAACGTTTCGTAAGGTGTATCTGGAAAATTTAATGAATACTGTAAAAATTTAGATTTTCCAACGAAAATATGATCTCAGGAATTACAGAACGAATTTTCGTGCAGTTTTCATAGATACTATTGTATTTACTTTGTTTGCTACAGCAGATGTGGTATAAAACATGAAAAAAAAACGGAAAGAAATCAAAGCAACATCCGAAAATTAACAATTGCTTTGGCTATTTTAGGTAGTGAGATGTCCGCAAAATCAACCAGTACACTTAAAGATAAATAGTGGACGACCGCGACTTCGTCCGCGTGAAAAACGACTTGCTTGATGTCGTCAGTCCATCTGGTGGGCGTCGACCAACACTGATCTCTCTACTAAATTGTAATTTCTTATGTGCTTACAATTTTTTTGTAATAGTATTGTAGAAAACAGTTGTTTTAATCTATACTAATATTATAAAGCTGAAAAGTTTGTCTCTCAGGAACTACTGGTCCGATTTGAAAAATTCTTTCAGTGTTAGATAGCCCATTTATCGAGGAAGGCTATAGGCTATATATTATCCCCGTACGGTATATACGGCAACGCAAACCACGCGAGTTTAAACAGAAATGTACATGTATTATCGTAAGTGCTTGCAACAAACGGGCGCTTAGCAGTGGTAGGTTGGTAGTTTGGTACCTACATGTCTCAAGTTAATAATAGTTTGTTACTTTGTAAATTATGTCCTAATTGTTTTTTTTTTCCTGCCATTACTCTAAATGTTTATAAAGGTGTGTAAGCCTGTACAAACAAATGACCATAGCATGTTAGCAATAAGAAATATTTATAAGTCTATTGTTCTAACACACTGTTACAATATATTATATAATAAAGACAATAAAAATAAAAAAAAAATCAAAGCAAACCACGCGAGTGAAACCGCTCGGCGTCAGCTAGTTATTTATATGTATTGATATAGAATTATAGACTCTCACCCTCCACCTCCAACAACAAGCGTAGGCACATTCAGATTCTTCACAAACTTCACACACTCCCCGTGACCTCGTGTAGACAGAGAGAAGCAACCGAGTCTATCCCCGGCCAAAGAGTCCGCACCACACTGTAGCACTATTGCCGTTGGTCTATAAAACTCCATCACATTCGATATCACTGGTTTGAATACCTGTACAATAAATCTTTGTTTTAACATAAATTGAGTAATCTATAATAAACTAGTGGACCCGGTCACGCTTTGCTTTGACTTATGTGCACTTCTTCTCTATCCTTACCCTACACTACCCTACCCTACCTAACACCACTCTGAGCAAGATATTTGATTGAAATTGCAGTAAAAGATTTTTTTTAATAAAAAGAAATATGGTCCATTTCCTCTAATACAAAAATAAAAATATAATACGACTGAATTAGAAAATTAATTGATAGCCCCTGTGTATTATAGTTTAATCTGTTTTGTAGAATAAATAAAATATGCATCAGAACAAAAGGACAAGAGCTAAGTCAACATTTTTTTTTAAAGAATATTTGCCATATCTTTTTCAAATACAACCTATATTCCCATTTCCCTCCAACTAGTCGGGAAAGACTGTATTAGGAGTACGACAATAGACCAACGAATAGACCAACGGGCGGGGATCGAACTACCATCCCTTGATGATGAGTCTGATCACTCTTATATTGAGCTATTGAGATTCCCTAATTTAACAACCACAAGTGACACTTGCCTGCACATAACTCTGATCGTCGATCCCCTCTTTCAAGGGCACATTAACAGAAAAGTACCTCCCGCTTTCTGCACCAATTTCGTACATATCTCCGGTGCCAGGGAAGAAGAAATTGCCATACTTGTGGAAGCTGACAGTCATCACTCTGTCCGTCAAATAAAATGCTTCCTGAACCCCATCTCCGTGGTGCACATCGATATCAATGTACAGCACTCTGGGGTGGTATTTCAATAATTCCAATATTGCAATCACTATGTCATTCACATAGCAAAACCCTGGAATGAAAATTTCCCATCAGTATTTCAACCTTATCCCAACTATGTTGTGTCAGTGGTATATGTCATAGTCTTCCAATCCCTTTTATCATAAAAATGTATCAATTATCAAGTTATATTTAACACTTAAACATAAATCTTCTTTCACTCTTCTTTCTTCTGTTTTTGTGTCCTTCTAGTTGGTATTTTACAATTATTGATGAGAGAGTATTTGCATGAAAATGTACTCTAAAGGACTGCTGAATAAAATATTAAAATACTATCAAACTATTATCGACTTCACTGAAATTAAACTGAAACTAGATTATACCTCTACTTATAGCTTCAGGATTAGTTGTCAAACAAAACAAGAAAAGAATCAATTGATTTTTATTGTTAAGTAGTTTTAAGTGTTAAAAAAGTCTCTTTTGTAAAAAAAAAGTAAAAAAAAATTTGTACTGTTATTATACAAAAAGATACTTGTTTTCTTCTTTTAAACATAATCAATATTCTGCATTACTCTCTAACTGGATGAAAAACCTCACTATGACTGGGTTTGTGGTATTTTTGGGCCCAGTGAACAGGGATTGAACCTTTAAGAATCAAGTTCATAGAGAAATTGTGGTTTGTCAGAATTAATTCCATAAAATTACAATATTCTTTCAAATAATCTTAAACATCCCAAAAGTGCAGTACCTACACAGATATTTAATGGTTGTGAAACAAACCTGATGGTTCAAACTTTTTAGCATGATGCAGACCTCCAGACCAATTGATAGCGATATCACATGTATTATTGTTTAATTTCATAGCTCCTTCTAAAGAAGCTCCTGTATACATTGAGCAAAAGTCAAACAGGCCTTCAAACACTGGACAATCATCACCAACATTGTAGTGGAGCAAATCTTTTGAATAGGCTGCAACAAAGAGTTATTAATATTAATAAGGCACAATTGATGAATTTGAATCTGGAAGGTAGGAAATCTATACTAATATTCGTTATCAACCCATATTCGGCTCACTGTTGAGCTCGAGTCTCCTCTCAGAATGATAGGGGTTAGGACAATAGCCCACCACACTGGCCCAATGCAGATTGGCAGACTTCACAACCACAAAATTCTCTGGAATGCAGCTTTCGTCACAATGTTTTTCTTCACTGTTTGAGACATGTGATATTTAATTAAAATCCACACAACTGATAAGTTGGAAGTGCATGCCCCGGACCGGAGGTAATGTACCTTCTATAATACCAGATATTATAGGGGGTAATCACTGGATCTCCTGAACCAATTTTGTAAATTCTCTTACCACTAGAAAGACACATTATTTGTGAGTGTCATTGACTCTTATCCCTGTATTCTCAACTGGAACTATGCAGTTGAAACAGTGGGATGTCAGCTAGTTTTGTATAGAATTTATCTGAATCTGAGATATTTACTCTCACCTATCAATAGCCTGAAGCCATTGCTGCTCGTGCAGTTTGCAACTTTAGTTTTAATTCATATAAGTTCTTGAGTTTTTATTTCATTTATTCAACACACACAGTTGACATTGTGGTCCATTTCCATAAACAAACAAAGCAAGCAGGCAAATGAAGAGCATAGGCAGGGGTAACAGTGTGAAGGCAATCAACAGCTCGAACAGTCAATGTATGCCTATTGACTGCTTGATTGCACACTGTATACTGTGAACCAGTTACAACTGCTCGAGTGCTCAAGTTAATTATGCAGTCTTTTTTCTGATTGTCTAAGTGCCATAGGCTTTTTAATGAGACTCAGTGACGTCACCAGGGGCTTTGGGTGAGCACAGAAGCATCACTTGATGGGGCCAGAAGGCAGAGGCAAAGTAGATGGGGGCAACGGCTCTCTAAGGTGTCTCTTCAGCTTAGCAGTCGCAGCAGTCGATCCTGACTGCTTCAAGCTGTTTGTATATACCCGGCGTAAGTGTTACTAAAATGATATGAAATACTCACTCTGTATATTCTGTGGTGTCACATTCTGTAAGAATTCTATGTAATCTTCACTGTGAAATCTACACATATCATGCGCAGTTGCTCTATACGGCCTGTATATCTGCATTTTCTTGTGAAGACCGTAGTTCAACACGAGACTATGAGTAACAGATAGCCTGTGCGGTTTCATTGGATGACCTGGACCATAGTGGAAGTTCCCCACGTCGGGGTTGTAAAAATATGCAACCCTGTGTTGAGTCATTGCAATAAAACGAACACGTATTCTTTTAAAACCAAAATAACGCAAAGTATTAGAGCTATAACAATTAAACGTTTTGTCAATTGTATGTCACCTATCATTACTCGGTATTAATCAGAACAGGAATAGTTTTTTTGATATTTATTGAATTTATAATAAATGCATGTTTTAATAATAATATTCAATTTACGATTACTTTCCTGTTTTTTTTTTCAGAATACCAAACTGAAAGTACAAACAACCAGTCAAATCACAAACACCAAAGAATAAATTAATAAATTTAAGTACAAGTACAAACTATCTATACACCAAATCCACCAAATAAAAAGTACTCTGTGCACCAACCAAACATCTAATCTGTGCCAAACACTTTTTGATTATAGACCTTTGACGTTGACACTTATAGACTATATATTTCTAGATGCAACAGACATAAAATGAAAAATATCAACTCAGACAAATTATAGAAGGACTTGTATCGCACCCAAATTCACGAACAAAATTAACTGTAATTTTTGTGGAAAAATACACTTTTAGGGTACAACGGTAGCCAGTATGGTATATATAGTATCTATGGTCCAATAATAAATCTCTATTGTCTGTGGATATTATTTCTTCAAACTGTCATCTCTCGGACATTCAAGTGTCATAATATGGCATTCTCACTTATTTTCAAATGATTTGCTGTTCACTTTATTTTACAAATAGTATTAAAGAGAACAGTCAAGCAGTGCTTAATGTGTTTTCTTTCATCTCGCGACTCCAACTCCCAACAATTCAACTACACAAAAAGATATTTTTACGGAGATCTTTAACCGACAAACATGGTTACAACTATGAAACATCAATACTATAGATTTTATACTATAGAGACAGTTTTTATAATCGCATTAGATCCTTGATCATATACCTTATCAGAAAAGCAATGACTAGCGAGGCAGGTCTACAATAATTGGTCTTAGAATATCATTTAATTCAATTATCAATTTGTCATTGACCCTGGGAGAAATTGATAGTGTGCAAAAAAGTTCAGAACTCTAGGAAAAACCAGTTCCTAAAAAAAGTCAATTGTCTTTTCTTTTGTCATCGTCATTTGTCAATGTCAATGTCAAATTGTCAACTTGATTGAAAGTAAACCGGTAGCCGGTAATTTTATTTTTATGTGTTAAGTTTAGATAGTTATAGTTCAAAACTGATAAACAGTAATTTAGCGCTGTTTGCGAACAATATCAGTGTTCCGGCTTACTGTTATAGTATAAAGGTAATGCTATTGTGTTTTTGCTGTAGTACCCTAACCTATAATACATATCTTTTGAACCATTACATATTTAAAATTATTCGGTCTTACGGTTTTTACCTGCCTAATGTCAACATATTACGTAATATTATGCATGTTAATACTTTAAAAGCACTATACTGCTTATCGTAGATGTTTCCAGATGTTTCTATTTCTACATACATTTTTATATAATGGTAATGGTTGACATTAACTGACTTCTAATAAACATGTTCTCATGTTTTGTATAATTATAATTATGTTGTTGCTACAATGAAAATTTAAATGACAAGATGAACACTTATTTTCCAAAAAAGTCTATGAATTAAGTAGATCAACTTAACAATAAATAAATACACTGATATACTTAATTGGGCCAATATCATTACTTAAAGTGTTTTTCAGATAGCATGGGTACTGTGACAGTTCATTTCACTCTTAAAAGGTTGCTGCAATTCACGGTAATAGTATGTAATAAGAACATCATACAAGCAACTGTCACCATACCCATACCAGAAAGAAAAAACACTTTAAGTATTGCAAACCATAAAGGTTATTATCCCAGGCACAAATGCAAAATAATTCACATTGTAAGTATTAATAAGTAAATACTGCTAAGAAGCATCCCTAAAATAAATTGTTAAGTATGTGATAATGCTATTCATATTTTGACAAGCACATTGAGTCACTTAGAAAGTAGCATTTCATCATTTATTGTACTTTAAATAAAAAACACATATAGATATTTTTAAAATTTGATTTAATATTTATGTATTAACTTAGTTTTAACCGGTGGCTTAAGCTCCAATGTAAGGAACCTCCTTGCAATTCACACTGTCTCAAGGATTACTTACTAGTTACTACCCTCTGTATCTGACCTTCGAGCAATGAGCCAAACAAAAGCTTCTTAAGGTGTTAGTTGAAGCTTTTCACTATAAATCCATTAACTGGAATTATTACAACTATTGTGACGATAATGGTATAAAAAGACTCTGCAATCAACAATTAATTTTGCAGTCTCAAAAGCAAGTAAAAGTATTTTGATACTCTCATAATGTTACATTATTACTAATCTACCTACTATATAAAAATGAGATAAAATTTCACTTCCTGACGCTGTAACTCCAGAATGCACAAGCCAATTTCCACAGTTTTGAATTTGTTGGAAAGGTCTCAGGCTCCGTGAGGTTTATAGCAAAGAAAATTCAGGGAAAATTTTAACGTAGGGTAGGGGTAGGGTAGAGGTAGTTGAAAGTTTACATCGAGTTTCACGCAGCAAAGTCACGGGCACCTGCTAGTTTACTAATATAAACAAGTTTTATATTTTTATACAACCTTCACTTGCCAAAAAAGCCTCTAAATAATCATGTTATAACTACATTATGTAATTTTTTACAGTGCCAGTTTTATTTTAGCTTTAGATTTCATGTTTTTATTTAAATTCACAACACAAAAAAGTCAATGTAATGTAGGTGATATCATAATCATTCTAATTAATTTCAATTAAGTTAATAAAAACAATTTGTTGAGTTAATGAGTTTTTGATGAGTTTTATAATAATTAATTTTAAATGGAAAATACCCAAATGTATGTGAGAAGGTAGGTATCTATACTTATAATAAATCTGTAGAGAGGTCAATTCTGTACATGAAATATATTTCCAAAATAACTATCAGCGGGTGATTAGTGATCGATACTGATGCCAAAAATGCAATCAGTAAAATTTTTGTCTGTCTGTCTGTCTGTCTGTCTGTCTGTCTGTATGTTCTTTATAGAAACAAAAACTACTGGACGGATTTTAACGAAACTTGGTACAATTATTCAACATACTCCTGGGCAGGTTATAGTATACTTTTCATTACGCTACGATTCATAGGAGCAGAGCAGTGAAGAGAAATGTTGAGAAAACGGGAGAAGTTACACAATTTTTTAAGCTTACGTCGCGTGTACAGCCTTAATGGTTAAAGCTACATAGAAATTATGTATTACGGAAATGTTCTCCTTAAAATTATCTATAAAAACACAACAGCATTTATATGTCTATCTTTTATGGTAGACTCACAATAACCCGTGTAACTCCCGATAGCTTAACAGTTCGGAGCTTTCTAATTATATTTGTCTACTCTTATGTTTATAACACTCATCACTTATCCCTAATAAGAAAGTTAACATTATTACCTATTCAATAAAAAAAGAATCATAAAAATCGGTAAAGAAACACCAAAGTTATACATGAAATATGCTAAGCCATCGCGCGTGAATACTAATTCTTGCTTTAAGGATTATTTTTGTGTAACGGTTGCCGCGCTCGACGCGACTCGCGGTGGGAGGAATAAATAAAGAAGTGCAGCCTTAATGAGTAGGGTATGGGTAGGGTAGGGTAGGGTAGGGTAGGGGTAGGGTAGGGGTAAAGTAGTGGTAGGGTAGGGGTAGGGTTGGGATAGGGTAGGGTAGGGGTAGGGTAGAGGTAGGTTAGGGTAGGGTAGGGTAGGATTAGGGGTAGTTGAAAGTTTACAACGACTTTCACGCGGACGAAGTCGCGGGCGTCCGCTAGTATAATAATAAAAGTGTCAAAGTCAAGTCTGTAAATTTTATAATGATTGAAAATCATATACCTACTATGTGGTAAAAGCTGCAAAAGCTGAAAATAATTGTTATAATGTTAGCAAAGTTATAAATACAGTGTAAATAAACTCCATATAATGTCAGTTGATTTAACTCCAAACTAACAACAAACAACAAATAACAACAAAGTGTTGACATCACATAGCTTAGCTAGCTTGCTTTCCATACAATGATACACTATATATAGAGTACAACTCACTCTATAACAACAATTAGGTAATAAAGACCTAGTAACCTTTTAAGTTGCCAAATCTAGTGAAAACCGTACAGCTGTTTAAATTTTTTTGTTGCTTTATTATCCTAGCCTGTAGTAAACTTGTAGTAAACAACTTTCTAAGAAATTTGTTCTTTTGTATACAAATTGGGATTGCATGTCTACTGTTGTTGACCATGACTAATAAGTAGAAGTCATGGACTTAATGCATTATCATATTCTTAGTTGCTTACAACTTTCAAATAGTAAACATGGCTAGTAAAAGAAAATCATTGTGTATTGACAAAAAAGTTTACCTATACATTTTTCTTCTTTCCATATAACAACCACTCTCCATAACGCCATAAAATGTACAGTCTCTTTAGTGTTGATATATATAGGGTTTACACTGTATATTACTTTAGTGTAAAATTCTGTTTTTCATAAATCCTCAGATAATATGAATATTTCTGTGTCTATCTACCAGTGAAAGTCCCATTTAAAGCAGTTCAGCCAATCCAATCAAGAGATGACCCTGAACAAACCGACAGACTGACAGATAACAATTTTAAAAAAATTGATTGTGTTTTAGTATTGTGTAAATAACTTTAAGCACTTGTGAGTTATTTTGAAATCACAGACAGACACTTTAATATTATTTATATGTTATATATATGTATTGATATTGATGTATTGATGATGTAGGTCTGGCCATCACATGCTTTTACTCTGTAACATATGCCTCCTATTACTGTGTTTGTTTTTTACAACCCCATTTCACTTCAACAAAAGTGCTTTGCTTTTAATGTATCTATTCAGATATGTATTTTTAAATAGATAAGAAGTATTTATCTCGAGAGATACAAATGTGATAAACATAACAGGTATTGATTTCATTTTAACTGTGTGGTTATAGGGGTCAGTTATACTACTTTATAACCTACTTTGTGTGTAGTTTCCATTGGATGTAATTACTGTTCAAATTAGGCTTGACTCAGACCTACCACTTTCCGCCCACTTCAAAATTAAACAAAGTGGTAATTTGTTGACAGTTTTGCTGAATTTACATTGTTGCGAAACGGAATGGAAGAGAATTCTTGTATCAGATTGTAAACGTAAGTTAAATGTTAATTTCATAAAGAACAAATTAGATGCGAGATTAAGTATGTACCTATTCTAGGGAAATTCTTCCACATTATCTTAGCTACAGTTGTTGCCTACTAACTTTAAAAACATAGGTACATAGAACATACAACCTACTACTTTTCGGTAGTCGGTTAAAAAGTATCTTGATGCCACAGTAAACTTAATAGTACAGGGTGAAGAATAATTAGATTCTAAATAAAAACAAAGTTCCTCTTAAGACTCTGATGTGTAAATACGAAGAGTCTAAATTGACGCTTCCGTTCCATTCCGTTTAGCCGCTATATAATTTTAACGCTAGCACTAAATTATAAATTGCGATAATGCTGAGTTGTGCGAGAAATTCTTGTCTATGTTTTAACAACAGTGGTCGTGGATGATGTCACCCACATAACTGTCACTGATATACGAAGTCCCACTCACAAAACAAAGTGAACAGAAGGAACGTCGTCAATACAATCGACACTTCAAATACAATAATAGTGTAGTTGACTCATAAAATTTAATATAAACAATATTAATTTCGTGTAGTACATGGAATAAGGGTCCGAAATATATCGATATCAATTAACAAAAGGGATTTCTTATACAAAACTTAATTTAAATAACACGCATTTTTTCGTCAAAAACGCTGGTGTCCATTTTGTGACGTCACTAATACACTTGAAGTACTAGACGTGAAACTCAATTGTAAACTAATATTTTTTCAAATGCTCCGTTTGTAAGGGATTTATTAAAGCGACGTCATGAAACAGTTGAAATATAGACCGTCATGGCCGACAGGCGGTTTGGCTCGTATTGTCAAAAACACATTTAAAAACTAAAATTTCGTAAAACGTCTCAAAAAAATATGAAAAAAAAAATCAGTCTAGTAGAGCGATAATGAACAATTAGGTAACCATAGTAACTATTAAAAAAAGTGTCAACTAGCCTATTATAATCACTAGGCGGAAAGTGTCAAGTCTGCGCTAAGCCTTAAGGTATACGGGTATATCTACCTATGCCTTTGATAATTTACACCGGCGAATGCAAGGCAGTTCTCTCATTCTACAACTGACCGTTAACGCAATTGGTTTACGCAAAGCATAGTCAAGTTATATAAGCATTTGTTTTTATATTTTCAATTGATATTTATTTCTCTTGTATCAAAATGGGACGCATGTTGAGATTTGCGATTGTTTTGTTACTAGCAGACAGCACTATGGTCAATTTTAGGGTGCTAGCGAGAGGGATGTCGTCGATTGCGAGAGCCTTCGAAGCGAACGCGGTGGTGCCCGATGTAGTCGGCAAGGCTCCAGAGGCAGCTGTCACGGTGAGAACAATATTTTTTTAATGATAAGTTTGTGTGCATGTTTACAACGATATTTTATACTATAGACATGTTACGTGTCTTAAAATAACCGCAAAAAGTGATACGATTTTCTCAATTGAGCGCATAGGTATATTCACAACTTATGTTCTTAATTATTATTTATGTATATACAGTTTTTACAGTTCCTAAACACAGAACTCGACATTGTATCTATACAATATCCAGGTATTGTTTATTTAAATAACTTTCGTTTACAATGCGACTCAATGAAATTAAGACAATTAGCCATCTTTTTTCGCCTCAGTTTTGACGTGCTAGGGATATATCTCTATTATAAAATCTTTGCATGTTTATGTGTTTACTCGTAACACCAAACTTCTAGTTCGCTCTGAAGTCGCAAAATATTGAACTGCTCAACTATTATCATATCCATACTTACAAATAATACTTATTATAAATGCGAAAGTTAGTTTATGACTGTTTGTCTGTTACATTTTAACGGTAAAACCACATAACCGATTTGAATGAAATTTGTTATAGAATTAAATCGGACCTTGGATCAGAACATAGGTTACTTTTTATCCAGGAAAAATCCATTGTTACCGCGGGATTTCACACAAACGGAGTCGCGGGCGTCCTCTAGTAAGCTATAACCTTGCGACGATATTTTTATAGGGGTTGAGTAGGGGTAGGGTATTGGTAAGGTAGGGAAGGTGTAGGGTAGGGTAGGGGTAGGCCAGGGTCGGGTAGGGTAGAGGTAGGTTAGGATAGGGCAAGGGTAGGGTAGGGATAGGATAGGGGTGGGGTACGGATAGGGTAGGGTTAGGGTAGGGTAAAGGACAGGGTAGGCTAGGGTAGTGTTGTATTATAGGTTTAAGTTGGTAGTAGGGTAAGTTAGGGGTAGGGAAGAATTTCACTAAAGTGAAAGCGAACCTTAACCGGGTCCGCTATTGAATATAATGTTTTGAAATAGGGGTTGAAAGTTGACATCGATTTTTACGCGGACGAAGTCGCGGGCGTCCGCTAGTATACGAATAAAGACAAATTTTCATACAAACTAGCTCATTACTACAGTTTTAAAATTTGTATCAATTCAGTACATCTGAGCATATTAAATTACCCGTTAATAATTTGACTGAGAATATTAAATAAAATGTTTAATGTTGTGGTAAAAAAAACTTATAACATTCATATTATTATTATAACATACCTAACATATTTCAATAATAATTTTATATTTTGCTTATTACATTTATATTTTGTTTGTTACGTTTACATATAATAATTTACGGGTATTGTAAATATTTCAATGTCAATTACATTGTTCATCCAGATTCAGCAGTTTAATTATATATCTCGGTGTACATAAGATTTAAAACACAAGTTACTAGGCCTATCAAATGACTGGTTTTTCGTTTTTGCAATTATGCAATGCAACACGGCTATCTCAACGAAACTAAAATGCAAACTTGTTTTTGTTACGCTTTCACGACTTAACCGCTGACCCGATTGTTTACCAATGACAAGCTATATTATACGCGAGTAACATATGCTAAATATTAACGGGGTGGGTGAAACCACGGCGCATCCTCTGATCTTCTATACTAATATTATAAAGAGGTAAGGGAAGGAAGGGGGAAGATGTTGCAGGGCCTACAGGGTCAAGCTTCCCTCATTATAGGAAAGGCGATTTGCAGCTTACTACCCTGCTTCAAGAGTTGATGGACTTTGTACGTATATGATAATGTTGGTCTCTAAAGATCTAAAGAAAACAAAACATATAGTTCTCAAGTTTTTTCCTTGTGCACGCTTATATCTGACTAGCTGGAGCCGCGCGATTTTTCCCGCGTGGTTCCCGTTCCCATAGGAAATCGGGGATAATATAATATAGCCAATAGCCTTCCTCGGTAAATCGGCTATTTAACACTGAAAGAATTTTTCAAATCGGACCAGTAGTTCCTGAGATTAGTGCGTTCTTTTTACATCTGAAAATTTTAAGCGTAACTTGGTGCTACGTAATTGTAAAAATTTAAGGCATAAAAGATTATCAAAAAAACAAACAATTCCAGTAACCAGTTTAAGATTTAATTTGAGTTATAAGTACGTAATTAATTAGAAACTTGTACATATCTAATACATAAATTATGTATGCAATAGAGAAGTGTACACTTACCGATGTTGTATTTTACGAACAGTCTGCAGACATACAAGTACATACATACAAGACATACATTCGTACTGACATACATAGTGCGTGAAAGTTAACAGTACCAGTAGGGAGGCATAAGAAATTCACTAAGAGAATTTCAAGTTTGGTGAATTGTCTAAGATCCGGCTCCAGAATTAGTGCAGATTTTTTTTCTTATTATTGTGTAAATGCCGTTGACTCCTCCTTAATGGGACCTCAGCGGCGTCACCGAGGGGTCCGAAGGACAGAAGCATATGGGCGCAACGACTCTCTAATGGGCGTCTCCTCTGAGACTCGGACCTCGGCTTAGAGGACCGTTCGGAAGGGGTGTTTTGGCCTGAGTGTATCAACCCAGGCCCCCGAAATCGTGAGTTAAAAGTCCACGTCTGGGTGACGTCACATATCAGGGACCTCTTCGCCGACGAAGACGCTGCATAGCTTTTGTATGTGTTAAATGGGAAGCATTGTTGTTCATTATGTCATCGTCAGGATCGGAAAGGACATTTTTGAGCGTCTATTTTTAAATATGTATTACGGAATGTCATACATATTTAAAAATAGACGCTCTTCATCTTATGTATTACGGAACACTGGCTCACAAAGTCACAACTATCAGTACTTGATATTAAAAATTTTTCATTGTCAAGTGTATTCTCCAGAAGGGCTGGACATGGTGGCTCTTTAATACTTTTACTTAATAACCTAAAATACAAGGATAGAAAAGACATAGTTAGTCTTTCTGTGGAATGCATTGTTGAACTATCTTGTGTGGAGTTGGAACGAATTGTTATAGTATGCGTGTACCGACCCCCTCCTGCTGACTTTGATCAATTTCAAGAGGTAATGGAGGATGTAATGAGACGTTTGTGCACATCTTCCAAACAAATACTGATTTGTGGCGATTTTAATGTTGATATTCTAACAGAAAACTCAAAGTCTGTTAGATTTCTTAACTTATTCAAATGTTTTGATTTGACTCATGCTTTTAATGAACCTACTAGGATAACGGCTACTTCAGGGACATGTCTGGATAATATATTTTACAATTGTGTGATTGAAAAAAAGATGATAATAAATAAATTAGGCTCTGATCACAGTGGTCAAATAATAACTATTTTAAACAATAAATCCAATAGCAACCAATGGTTCAAGTATAGGCCGATAACTGAAGGTAAATTAGAGCGATTTAAAAGCATAATTTCTTCAAAAATTCCAAGTCTTTCATTTGAAAATAGTCACCCAGACAGGCTATTTGGTACGCTGTTCAAGACAATAGACAAAGAGTTTTGTAAAATTTTTAACTTTAAACGTATTAATGTTACTCAAAAATTAAAGTTTAGCGAATGGGCTACTGTAGGCATTTACAAAAGTAGAGACAGATTGTACGAGTTGTACGAGGAGAAACAGTATAATCAAACGCGAACATATTTAGAACATGTAAAAAACTATTCAAAAATTTTCAAACGTGTTTGTATTCTTGCAAAATCATTACACATCAAAGATAGAATAATAAAATCTGAAAACAAGGTACAAACAACCTGGAACATAATTAATAAAGAATCAGGCAAAATTAGACCACGTGATATGAGTTTTGAATTAATTGTCAATGATAAAAAGATAAACACCGATAACGAGGTTGTTAATGCCTTTGAAGACTTTTTCCAGAATGTTCCTATCTTGTTAACAGATTCACTGGACTCTTCTGCTACGGAAGCCCAGAGGATATTAAGAGGCCATGTTAAAGAGTGCAACGTTCTTTTTGAATTTCATCATATAACTGTATCAGACATTAAAAAAACTTTTAAACTGTTAAAATTAAAAAGAACTGGAGACATGTGGGGCATGTCAGTGAAAGTAATATCTAACATCATTGATGTCATTGCTCCCCACTTAGCTATTATTTTTAATGAATGCGTGGATTTGGGTATCTTTCCGAACCTAATGAAACATGGCAAACTGTTACCACTTTTTAAATCAGGTGACAAAACTGATGTTAATAATTATAGACCAATTACAATACTGCCAACACTTAGTAAGGTTTTTGAAAAAATCATTTTAAATCAACTTTTAAGTCATTTTAATTTAAATAATTTATTTCACCCTGAACAGTATGGTTTTACTAAAGGTCGCAGTACAACTGATGCAGGTGCTAAACTTTTAAAACATATATATGATGCATGGGAAAATGCTAAGAATGCTATTGGTGTATTTTGTGATTTGTCCAAAGCATTCGATTGTGTTGACCATAACATTCTTTTACTTAAGTTAAGCCACTATGGCATAAAAAGTGTTGCACTCGATCTCATCGCCTCTTATCTTAGTGATAGAACACAAAAGGTATGCATAAATGATTCAAAGTCTCGCGGTTTTTCTAACACAATGGGCGTCCCACAGGGTTCAATTCTGGGTCCTTTTCTATTCCTAGTGTACATAAACGATTTACCACACCATGTTAGCGGCATCTGTGAGATAGTACTGTTTGCTGACGACACATCCCTAATTTTTAAGAGTGACAGAAGTAAAGATAATTCCGACGATGTAAACCGTGCCATATCGCATGTGTCGCATTGGTTCACTGTTAACAACTTACTTTTAAATGCAAAGAAAACTAAATGTATTGAGTTTTCATTACCAAATGTTATAAAATTAGATAAGTCTATAATGATCAATGGTGAAACACTAGAAATAGAGAATTCCACAGTTTTCCTGGGAGTGACCTTGGATTCTAAACTTCAGTGGGGTGCTCATATAGAAAAACTGTCAGGTAAACTCAGCTCAGCTGCTTTTGCAGTGAGAAAAATAAGACAGTTTACTGATGTTGATACAGCTAGACTTGTTTATTTTGCGTACTTTCACAGCGTAATGTCTTACGGTATTTTGTTGTGGGGCAAGGCTGCTGATATACATTCTATATTTGTACTTCAAAAAAGAGCAATTCGAGCAATATATCAACTAAAATCACGCGAGTCCCTTCGTCAAAAGTTTAAAGAAATAGGCATTTTAACAGTAGCCTGTCAGTATATATATAACAGTATAGTTTATGTGAGACAAAATATTAATTTGTACAAACGAAAAGGAGATCTAAACCCACGTCTTACTAGACACGGGCATAAGTTAGTTATTTCTGCATATCGTCTCCAAAGAGTTAAAAAATCTTTTGTGGGTTTGGGTGTACTCTTCTATAACAAGATCCCCAAGACTGTGATGGACTTGCCAATGCACAACTTTAAGCAATGTGTTAAAAAACATTTACTTAGTCAAGGTTACTACACTATTGATGAGTTCCTTAACGACAAAGGTGCATGGAGGCCATTGGATCAGCTTCCACCTTCACACAGGAAATAAAACTATAAGAAATTGTAATTTAATTGTTATCAAATGTAAATTGTAATACTGTATGACTTTTTCAAAAGAGCAACTGTTGAGTTTCTTGCCGGTATCTTCTCAGCAGGACCTGCCTTCCGAACCGGTGGTAGAATCTTTACAAATAGTCAACTGACGTGTCAAAAGTGCTTGTAAACTGAGCCTACTTGAAATAAATGAATTTTGAATTTTGAATTTTTTGAATTTAAAATTAGAGTCCGAATCAGGGTATTGTGGGGAGATCCAGGTTTCTATGTAAGTCGTTATTGCGTACAAACCACGGAGTGCCCGTGACCGCATGAATCGGTTCGGAATCGGAAGGACCTAGAGGAGTCGTCTTTGGACGATGGGCAAACACTACACTAGCGTAGGTTTAGGTTAGCGACATTCGATGGATGCTGCAGAATTAGCGCACTAATTCTGCAGCATCCAACGAGAATAAGTATAGACTAGCCGACGCCGAGTCCCGTGAGAATACGGGCATAAAATATGGCCTACGAATATTCAATTTTCGCCGAAGTGAAATCCGAATTTTAAAGAATTTTCAAAAACTATTCAGTATGTTCAGAGATTACGCCCAACAACCTCGCAAAACTATTAACACAAAACCTCTTTCTAATATAAGTTTAAATAATAGAAAAGAGAATACTTGTCAGCATCCCCTATTATTCCACTGTGTAACCTCATTACAGTAGCCAGTATAAAACGGAAAATTCCGCAAATTATTTGTCATCGCACAATACAATGTCAATCTTCTTACTTAATTGAAAGGTAACGACCATGAGACCATTCATCTTCAGCAGTCTTCATTATTCCCTTATTATAGTTATAACAAGTGATTTCTCGTTCCGGTACGCTGCGGAAATGCATTATGATTTGCTTGGAATTTTCAATGAGCTATTCAAATATTTTATCGTTCGCGTGAAATTCTGTTTTTTTATTTTCATGAATTTTTCGGTATAAAAGTAGGTTTCTGCTTCAAGTTACAATTTGTTTCTATTCTAAAATTCATCAAAATTGGTTCAGCGATATATAGCCATGAAAAGGCAACAGCGACAAGACAACAGACAGACTTACTTTCGTATTTATAATATTAGTATGGAATAGCTGCGCCCCGCGGTTTTACCCACGTACGAGTGGATCCCTTTTCTCTATGTGCTATATACCAGTCTTTAATATACCTATCGGTTGTACGGATATACGGATTATGTGCCAACATAATCCGTAGAGCCTTGATCGAGTAACAAACGTCCAGATAGCCTATTCATTATTTTGGTCTTTGTTATCAACCTAAATAAACATCAAATCAATTGACAAAATGTCATTTGCTTACTGTGTGTATCCACCAGAAAGCGTCAGATGACATTTGTTACATATAATCTTAGTTTCGTATATGTCAACTAGCATAGATAGTGAATTAGCCTGGAGGAAATAGTCGTTGAGTTTTTGGACATTTTCCAATATTCTACGCAATTTTCTTAAGAACGAAATTATTTAGTTAATAGACGGTTAGTCTTTCTTAGGTTATGAATGAAATCCCCTTCACAGGGTAAGAGGATTTCGTTTTTACTTTGTATGGGAAAAAAGTGTTTTTACTATTTTTCTTGCAATTTAACAAGTTTCTTTGTGATTTAGCGGAAATATGAAAAAACTTGGACGAGCCAATCGTTTTCATTTAGGTCCCTATTATAAAGAATAGGTACTACACTCCTTTTACTTCGTCCACGTGGAATTCTTTATTTTTTTTCATGTCTTCATTCTCAGTCCGATCTTGATGATTAAGAAACATTAAAATCAAATATTACGAAACTTTAGATAGAATAATTTATACTTTTAGAAGACTCAGAAGTGGATTACAAAAATAAGAAAACCCAATTTTGAACAAAGGTTATTAACAATATTTGTCAGGACAACCTTATTAACAAATAAAACTGTAACCAAAATAAGGCCCTAGAATGGCAGAGAATGACCTTGATTGGAGTCACGCACTTGTGAAAGTTGTGTGTAGGGTTAAGGGGCCCCTTGACAGGTAACAAACACTCCCATTTTCCACTGAAATTACTTTCCCCGCCTATCCCAAAATCACCCATGAAGGATTATCCAACAAAAGGTGTGACGGATCGAACGCCACGACAAGAATGAGCTAGACCGTACGGCAAACGCCTTATATCGCCAGTCGTTCCCGCCTGATGGCTACCCCTCTCTAACTCCCCACTTTTTACGGAAACAAGTTGCGCCACCTGACGTCTTATCCGTCTCAGACTACTATTTCTTACAATACTTTTTCTACATTATTAAACTTATATCGTTACAGGTCAAATTCACGAGCGGCGTGGAAGTCAAAAGTGGCAATGTCCTCACACCGACCCAAGTGAAGGACGTGCCGAGCGTTTCGTGGGACGCCCAGCCCGACGTCTTCTATACACTGGCAATGACTGGTAAGTCTACGCTAAAGAGCCTGCCACCGACGAGTCGTTTTACCACTCTCCTATAAGGATGCTCCTAGAAGGATGGCCTGACTATAGCGGGCCGTTAAAAAAGACTGATAATGCAAATGAAACACGAGGCGTGGACTTTTGGATTTTCTAAACTATTTAATTTTAATAATAGGTCATCAGTCATTTATTTATTTCGCCTAATGTTTAAGTTCAGTAATGACTTTACTACCTGAGCCCACTAACTGTGGCCCTCATAAAAAGGCTCAAAGTCACTTAGCAGGTAATGGAGCGAGCTATGCTTAGAATTTCTCTACGTGATCGAATCAGAAATTAGGAAAAACGCAGAAAAACCAGTCACACACATAGCTCATTTAGTTGCGAAGCTGAAGTGACAATGAGCAGACCACATAGTTCGAAGAATCGATGGAGATTGGGGTCCCAAGGTGCTGGAATGGCGACCATGCACCAGATAGCGCAGTCTTGGTCGACCCCCACTAGGTGGACCGAGGATATCATGTGGGTTGCAAAGAGCCACTGGATGCTGGAGGCTCGAGACCGTTTTGTTTGGAAGTCCATGCAAGAGGCCTATGTCCAGCAGTGGATGCCCATCGTCTGTTAACGATGATGATTCAGCCTAATCATGAAAAAACAAAAGAAAACATGAGACTGAACTAACTTAATACTAAGGCTTCGACTGAATCGAGCGCTGCCTTACTCGTAGCTGTATGCTACAGCTAAGTAACTGATTTTCATTCGTTTTCGTATTTCGTTTCTTATTTATTTATTTATTTTAATTCTTTATTGCACACAAATAAGATACAAAAAAGAGAAGAAAAAAAAATAGAAAAGTAAGATGCGCAAAGGCGGTCTTATCGCTAAAAGCGATCTCCTCCAGACAACCTTAAATAAAATATTTAAAGAAAGGAAAGCGGATAGTGCAATATAACATATCTATAATAATTAAACTATTTAATACCAATAACAATTACATACTAAATATACATAAATAAAAAAAATATATATGAGTACACCTAAATACATAATAAATATATAAATACACCTACATACATAATTATACATAATAAATAAACATAACTACTAGGTAACATTTCTAGGTATTAGTTTTAATTTTAATTTATTTTAATTTTGTAGTTGTAGTTATATTTCCTTATATTTTATTTTTATAATAAGTTTAGCTAATTTAAGTATTATCTTCATTAATAAATACTATTTTTAGAGTGCTAAAAAAAAAAAAAAAACATAACTACTTAAATAATAATTATTATAGTATAGTAGATAAGTAGTATTTTTTAACACGATCTTTGAAGATGCTTAGAGAAGCGGACTGTCTTATGTCACTCGGTAGCTCATTCCACAGGCTGACTGTTTTAACTGTAAATGATTTTTGATACTTCACTGAATGGCAGACTGTATATTGTACTAGTATTTTCTTCGGGGAGACACGATCGGGGCGAATGCCCCCCGCGTGTGGCCATTCATCGCATAGTGTAGAGACACTATGGTCCTTGGGTGTGCCCCTAAGAGTAGGGGTTATTTTCTTTTCTTCTCCTCATTTCCTGCTCTCTTCATTATTGGTTGAGTGGTCTTCCTTTCTTTGCCTTAATTTGAAGCTGCGTTGATGCTCGGTCTTCTTTCTTGGTTGTCTAATAGGATGTCTCTGGGTAGAGCCATCCTATCAGGTGGGCGAGCGTGCCACGGCACTATGTTCCATATATGCGGATGTAGCGCCGTTTCTGTCCGGGCATATGCTCGGACCGCCTGGTCCTTGATCGTCTCGTCTTGTATATTGTAAAATTTCTTCTGTGTACAGATCCGGACGCACCGTCCCGCAAGGAGCCAACGTTCCGCGAATGGCACCATTGGCTGGTGGGCAACATCGCTGGCAACGACGTGGCGAGCGGCGACACTCTCTCCGCGTACATCGGGTCAGGCCCGCCGCCCGGCACCGGTCTGCACCGCTACGTGTACCTCGTGTACAGGCAGCCCAGCAAGCTGCAGTTCGACGAGGAGCGCCTGCCTAACAAGTGCGTATTTATGTCATAAATTAGCGACGTGAGCGGCGACACTCCGTGTACATTGGCTCAAGCTTGCCTGATTGCCGATGGCATCGTCCATCGTCCGTTATTGTCCGTCAGTCAGTCATAGTCATAGTCATATTTTATTCATAATTATACATGTTACTCGTCACAAAATCATTATTATTATACTTAATTATAACTTGTTTATATCAATAAATTATAAAAATATTTTTAAAATCATTATACAGTACATTATTAGTACTTACTAACAATATATAACAAAATATATGTCACAAAAGTTTATTTTCTAGAAATTCCTTGTAGCTATAGAAAGTCCTCAAGCTTTCAATTTATTTTTAAAAGTATAAATATTTTTTATATTTTGTGGAATCCTATTGTCTATATAATATTGTCTATATAATATATAATATTGTCTTAGTCAAGTCATGCCATGCTTTAGTAAAGGAAAGACAACCTTACTAACTTGGTCCTGCGAGATAACGAAATAATCAATCGAAACACTCTTGCTTAACCTCCATCTCACTTATGTACCTTTACAAAACTATATTGAGTAAAATGCATTCTACTTGCAATAAAACTCAAAAATGTAGCAAAGGAGATGGTCCAAAATTGTATGGATCAGTGGATAATGGCGGAAATAAAAGAAAATGATTTTTTTAACTATTTTCGATTATACAGATCTACGAATTTACTTGAATTCTTTCGAAATTATATTCATTCTCTCCCAAGAAATGCAACTCTAATAAAGGTAACAATGGCGGATTGATAACGTTTTCAATGCAGTAGTCGTTTTGACGTTTGCTGTCAATTGTCATGTCATAGTTGTTTTAAGAGCGCCATCTTGATATAAGTCAAAAAACTTGGGTTTTAATTTTATTTATTTCTTTTTATTTAGTTAGATTTATTCACTTATTTAGATTTAACAAATACCCTGTATTTTTAAAATTTTAATGATACGGGGTACAAGAATGGACCTGAAATGGACCATCCCCTTGATGAAAATAAAACGAGAGCTAATTCCTACAATTTAGATAATATGTAATTCCTACATTTTTGGGTTGTATAGAAGAGTGACAGGTCAAGTATTTTGCTTCCCTCATATACCTATACAGAAATGTCGACCAGCTTTAGGACCATATGCAGGCAGAAATAATTTTGTGTGCACATCACATCACATAAGAGAAAGCTACTAAAGCTTTCATAGAGAGGTGACCTCACCCATTATCTGACGATGGGCTCTTGGAGAAAACAAGGGAACTCATAAAATTTTTAGAGAATTTTATTTTGTGCATATTTTTTTAAATATTAAAGAAACAAATCTTTCATTTATTTCAGTTCGGGTGACAAACGCGGTGGATTCTCTATTTCGAAGTTCGCGAAGAAGTATAACCTGGGCGACCCGATCGCCGGTAACTTCTACCAGGCCGAGTACGACGACTACGTGCCCATCCTCTACAAGCAACTCGGAGGCTAAACAAATGCACTTACCCTGTTTCAGCCATACACTTACTCTGTTTTAGCCATACACTTACTCTGTTTCACCCATACACTTACTCTGTTTTAGCCATACACTTATGCATTTACAGCCGTACACTTAATACTATAAGTGACAATTCATATAAAACTTGGAAATTTTAACTATCATAAACAGTTTAATTAATTTTGCATTAGTTTAAAAAAACACCGTCATAATTTCGTATTAGTTTAATAGATAATCATTGATCCTAAATACCATTATGTAGATGCATTTATGTCAATCAGTGTAAAATTAATATTTTTAAATATCTATTATTGTGAACACTTTTTTTTATGATTTGAAAAACATTAAATAAAAGCTACATCATTTGCTCAAGCAAGTGCAAAGTATAAACGCGAAAATGTATTTAATAAAGTGGAAAGTGAAAAATAAGTTAAAAATGTAATTATATTCTATTAAGATGTTAAACAACTTAATAGAAATATTTACCACTTTAATTATACTGTATGTATATTGTATAATGAAAGTAAGTTTTAAAAAATTGTATTGTTAAGAATAAAACTATCAATTTGATGTTGAATGTTTGGTTTTGTAAATAGAAATCATTTTCTAAAATGCCAAAATATGATACTTGGTCCGTGTTATATTCGATGATTTTCCATTATTTTTCTTAAAGCTCATAGTTTTATTTCTTTTCTAATACATGTTATAATAATAAATCGTTGTTTTATTAAATCACCTACCTCTTTGGTTAGCCTGCGGCTCGGATCATGACATTTTCGAGTCCTGGCTATGTATCGTATGAGATACTTGAGCTTAACTTTTATCTAAGAAATTGTGAGTTGAATTCTTAACTTGGAGTTGGGAAATAGGTGTTGCACTTCATAGATGCAAAAGGGCACTGCATACCCTCATTACGAACCGCGGGGTGTCTGCTAGTAATCTGTAACTTTTGTCTCGTATTATTTTTTTCTTTATAAGTTAGGCCTTGACTACTATCTCACCTGGTGGTAAGTGATAACGCACGCTTCCATCTTACATTGTATCATCACTAAGCATCAGGTGAGAATGTAGTCAAGGGCTAACTTGTAAAGAATCCCTCAACCCTTACAGTCGAAACATAAAATTCCATCTCAAATGTCTGCGAGACGCGCATTAGTATGGTATCCTACTAATATTATTAACGCGAAAGTTTGTATGGACGTGTGTTTGAATGTTTGTTACTCTTTAACGCTGCAACTACTGAACCGATTTGGCTGAAATTCGGAATGGAAATAGATTTTACTCTGATTTTTTATTTTCTTCATAGATGCAAAAATGCATTTCCTGTAGTTGAGTCCTTTTTTTATTTAGTATATTCTTTAAAAACGCCCTAAAGTTACCTAATTCAGTTTAAAATCATTTGCATTAATACATTTTTAACAATAAAGTGAGAAGGTTAGATAGGATATAATTATTATATTCATTAAAATACGAGTAGATACGTAGTTAGATATTTAATAATTTCCTTATGCCCCTAGACTCTTATACAATAGAGGTACATAATCGTCGAATTGTGCACGGTAGAAGTTTCCAGCTACTGGTGCTCCCAAGTTGTACTTCTCTGCAAACTTCTTAGTGGAGAAGGCAGCGCGACCATCAACAGACCTGAACAAATAACATTTTATTACAAAACTACATTCTAAATTCAAAAACACGAGCAGTGCTCGTTCGTTCATCCGGACAGATCGATCGAATAGCAAAATAAAGTTTTCTTTAATCAAACATTGCTAATATGAGGTATTCGTATTTATTCCCGAATACTTGTACATAATTATGTATTCTATGGTACAAAGACATAACCCAGACGGTACATAGGCATTACAGATGCTAAATAATTGAAAATTTCGTACGCGTTGGTACTACGCGCGATTAAAATGGGATGGGATCTTGTCGAAGTAAACTAGAAGCTACTTACTTTGACAAGGTCCCATTGAAATCGTACGCAGATTATAGCGTACTTTAGTAACATCCTAAAATGAGTTACTGTTTAATATAACTTATAGGCCGCGTACTACGAGTAGGTATACTTATCTAGATACTCACTTGCGCTGTGATAGCCCAGTGCTCAGAATACAGAAAAATCTCTGTATATAACCTTAGCCTTCGATTTGGAGGGCGTAGGTTCGAATCCGGTCCGGGGCATGCACCTCCAACTTTTCAGTTGTGTGCATTTTAAGAATTTAAATATTACGTGTCAAACGGTGAAGGAAAAACATCGTGAGGAAACCTGCATGTCTGAGAATTTTATTAATTCTCTACGTATGTGAAGTCTGCCAATCCGCATTGGGCCAGCGTGGTGGACTATTATCCTAACCCCTCTCATTCTGAGAGGAGACTCGTGTTAAACAGCCTAAAATGGGATAAAACTACAATTAAACTTACTTATTATCAAGTTTCTTCTCATCGAAGCTCAGTTTTCCGGGTTGTTTGAACAGTATGTAGACGTAGCGATGGATGCCCGTGCCTTCTGGGGGGCCGGAGCCGATGTAACCCGACAGCACTTCTCCTTCAGATAAGTTGCTTCCCGGGATGTTGACTACTAGCCAGTGGTGCCACTCTCGGTACACTAACTCAGGCCCGTCGTAGTTATCCGGATCTTGAATAGATAAATCACATTATTTTAAGGCGAAAGTTTGTGTGTAAGTATGTTTGTTCCTCCTTTACGCCATTGGTTGTTTGGAATTTTTTTGGAATTTTGGCTGGTGGGAGGCTTCGGCCGTGGCTAGTTACCACCCTACCGGCAAAGACGTACCGCCAAGCGATTTAGCGTTCCGGTACGGTGCCGTGTAGAAACCGAAAGGGGTGTGGATTTTCATCCTCCTCCTAACAAGTTAGCCCGCTTCCATCTTAGACTGCATCATCACTACATCAGGTGAGATTGTAGTCAAGGGCTAACTTGTAAAGAATAAAAAAAAAATGGAAGAAGATTTTATCTTGGCACACTAATATATCCTTATTAGTTTCTGTTCGTCGCCGATAGTTTATTGGTAGCTTGCTTGTGAATATGCAGAATGCAAATGCAGAATGATGATAATGACATTATTGCTCTTTTTAATATAAAGCAGGTAGGTAGATAATTATTAACGGACCTATAGCAGTGGCGTAGCGTGCCTTGGAGGGACCCTGTGTCAAAGTTAGTTGGGGGCCCAAATGACGGGTTTTATCACAGAAGAAACAAAAATGGTCGTCTAAAATAACTTAGACAGTGACATAACCTATGTAGGATGGTTCCTACTTTTGGGCGCACGCTTTATCAGGAAAAATAGAGATTGTGGGTTACCTACATTTTACTAATTTTTGCTTTTACACGTAAGGGTAGTCCGGGTGCCCGTAACATTGATACGGCTGATGCGGCGGTAGCTTCGTCCCTGACCTATGGCATCTTGGCACGTATTTATACTTAGGGTACTTATTTAAATATCTACTTCACTTATAACTTTTTTATTTAGGTAACTAGGGAACGCCCGTGACTTCGTCCGCTTGAAAATCGATATACATTTTCAACCCCTATTTCGCCCCCTTCTATTTATATTTTCGCATGTTTAATCTATACTAATACTAGCGGAGCCGGTCAAGCTTTGACTTACGCTTTGACTTACGTGCACTTCTTCCCTATCCTTACCCTACTCCTACCCCTACCCCACCCTACCTCTAACCAACTCTACCCCTGAATTCATTTGTTACAAGAAAATGTGATAAATGAAGAACCGCTCGACCAATTTTGTGCAAACTTCACATAAACCATCTACGAAATAGTCAAAGCCCTAATATTTGGATAGGATAGGTGAGCTCGTTCTTGTCAATATTGTCAATATTAGTTGAGTTATAAAATTACAACGAAACGTGGCATTGATTAGATTAATAGTATAATAATAATGTTGAGTCATCTATTATTGTTCCAATAGTTGTTTCGGTCAATGGTCTTATAACGAAAAGCTTCAACCAACAGCTTAAGAAGCTTTCGCTTAACTGTTGGATCAAGAGTCGGATACAGAAGGCAGTAATTCTTGAGACGGCGCGTATTGTGAGAAGGTTCCTCACTCTGGAACCCTGACCACCGGTTGCTTGGGCAGTCAAATGTCCAGCAGCGGGAGGGTCAAATTTTTTTTTATAAGTTTTTAATAGTGTTTAGTATATTTTGTACAATTAACAATTTTGTACAAATTAAATAACATTGTTAAAAATTGAAAAAAAGGAGAAATAAATAAATGAGAGAAATTTTAATGTACCTAATATCTATGTATATCTATATAATATCACACTACTTAATTGTGTAATTTAGCCACTTACCGGTAAAGATAAGCGTGTAATATGAGCCGGGGTCAGCTGCAAAAGATACGGTGGGCTGATCTTTGACTTGCGTCGGTGTGAGCTCGTTGCCAAGATCTGCTTTGGCGCCGCTTGGGTAATTTAGCTGAAATTATTGTTATACCTATATTATAAACAGCACCGGCCCGAAGTAAATTTTAAAATGGAGCGAGATCGAATTATGGCGCCTCTCCTGTTTGCTCATAATAATATGGAGATAACTATACCAAACCAAAGTATGAATGGAAAGCGAAGATCTTGATTATACTATGGGATGACCAATTGAAAATCAGGGCCGGCCCTGATTATAAGCTATCAATTTAACAAAAAAATATTTTTAAAAACATAAGCCTGTTTCCAGACTACGGAATGGTCGATAAGAAAAAGATAGGTACTCTGCTACCTTCTCTTCTAAATGTTGAAGTCGGCTAAAATGAAAACTAACCGGGCCATAAAAACGAGTCGATTGTCGATATCTACACATAAACCAATATTATAAAGTTTTGTTTGTTTGCTTGAACGCGCTAATCACAGGAACTACTGGTCCGATTTGAAAAATTCTTTTAATTTTAGATAGTGTTAGATATCGAGGAAGGCTAAAGGCTATATATTATCCTCGTATTCCTACAGGAACGTGAAACACGCGGGTAAAACCACGCGGCGTCAGCTAGTAGTAAATAATCATCAAAATCGGGTGATATGTGCTACCCCTTTATTTACTTACGTCCATATTTTGTTGAGATGTTCATAATTTATAAATCAAACATAGACGGGCTTTATTTAGGTTGATAACAGTCTAACTACTAAATTAAACATTTTATTTAGCACCCAACTATTTAGGCACCTACCACACAGTAGAATTATGATAATTATTATACTTACTCAGGTAAGTAGATACGTCTACTTACTGTGTTAATTTTTCGACTAGCTAGGTAATTAAGTACATATTATACCTAATTACCTACCTAGCTAGCCAAACAATTAGGTACCTATAAGATTAATTACCCATTGTACCTAACTACTTACGTATTAAATATTTTAGTTTTGGTCGAATCCTACCTTTTTTGGCCCCTGACAGAGACTGCAAGAACTATAAATAACGGAACAACTTTAAATGGAGTAGGTACCTAAATGCCTCATTGTTCTAGCGGTTACCATATTAAATGGATTTGGATTTCGAACCTGGTCCTGAAGGTCCTGGGTTCGAACGCTGGGTAACGCTTTGTACTGAGCTTTACTTTATTGTAAGACATTTCAGTAAAATTTCTCTGTGGGGAAGTTAGTGGTGCTATACCACCGTGCCTCACGGGAGAGCATGTTAAGCCGTCGAATACTGATCGTAAAATAGTTTAACATTATCATCCTAAGCCCACCAACCCACACTGGATCAGAGTGGTGGGTTTAAGGTCCATATGCCCTCCTCCTCCTCCTATAAGGAGGGATGCTTGCCACAGTAGTATTAAAATAGGCAGATAATCATACATTAACGGAAGAAGGAGATGATATACTTCTTGTTAAGTGGAAACCATCACCTATAAATATATTATTGAACAACTCTTTGCTGATAGATTTAGTAGAATTGATCATAAATTATTTAGTGTGGAAAACAGTGGAGATGCATTATGAAAGGGTCCTTAGGCCTACACTCAAGGTCACAAGTCCTGGGCACTGTTCGAGATGTTTCCTCTAACACAAGATGACAGTAAAATCCTAGTCGCTGCTACCCGCCGCGTCAACTACTATTTATTTATAACAAAATGCATTACCTCAATGGTGCTATCAGGCGGAGAATCGACTACATCGGGCACTATTTTGCTGGATTTGAAGGCACTTGAATTGGACATCTTGACTGAAACCATTTTATTCAAAAGAAAATTAATTAAACCTACGTCCAATCGCATTGGTCGCAAGAGTCAAGAGGCTGATAGGCTGTAGTAAAATTGCACACAACGGTTATAGAAGGCATTGACGTAGTCTTCATTATAAGCAGATGTTTAGGTACGTAAAGTATCTGCGTCCTAAAGGACCGAACCCGTTTTATTTTAAGGTAAATCCAGTTTACTACTAATTACTAACAGCACCGGGCCGAAGTAAATTTTTAAATGGAGCGAGATCCAATTATGGTGCCTCTCCTGTTTGCTCCTAATAATTTGCAGATCGTCAACGGTTGACTAGGATTATCGTTCAAGTGCTCTCTAGGATTTGGCGCCTGGAGCGACTGCTCCGTTAGCCGTATGGACGGGCCGACCCTGATTACTAATATTACGAGTTTAAAGAGGTCAAATAATAGTAAGTTGAGGTTGTACGCCTGTAGGGGTAGTAAAATATCTGGATCCACTCTACCGATCTTGAAATTTTTTTAGCAACAATAAACCACGTTATTTGTATGGCTATATTTTATCCCCATAATCCCACAGGAACGGGATTTATACAGGTGAAACCGCGGAGCGTTGGCTAGTTTTCAATATTCAAGAAGATTAGTAACTTAGAGTCAAAGGTACTAATCCCTTAGAGTCCCCTGCTCTAATGCTGAGTGGTAACTGGTAGGTCTTAAAATTCACGGCTATGAGGCAGGATTTCAAACGGCCTTGGTTTCCTGCTCATTTAGATTTGGATGTGATTCCTTACATTAATTGAAGGCAAAAAAGGAATACTGATAGGATATTTAATACTATCATTGTACATTCCCATAAAAGATGAGTTAATAGCATCTCGCGAATTTCAAGAAACTAAGCTTATTGCTTCGTCAAATCGTAATATGTAACTGTAAGTACTTATACCTAAATATTTTTTATTAAAAAAAATATAATAACTACGTATTTATCTAATTATATTGCTAGAATATTTATAAATGTTTTGTTTGTTCAAATTATTAAAAAAATCTTGAAACAAGATAAATCCTCACCTTGGCAATGAGACGTGTGTATTCGAAATAATAACGACCACGTATGACCGATAAGCAAGCAGTTTACTCACTGTAATAATTTGCTACTTCTGTTTTGTACTGAAAACTCGCTTACAATACTTTGCTCATACGTCGATTAGAATAATCATTCATTGTTTTACGAAGATAACCTCTTATGTAACTGGAAACAAATAGTAATAAAAAACGCATTATGGCAAAATGGGCATTTATATTATGTACCTTCTTACCTACTTTTTATTCTTTATTGCCCATAAAGGCTCTGCAGTAGGCTAGTTGTCACTTTTTTTTAATGGTCATAAGTAGGTCATTATCGTTCTACTAGATTAAAATTATTCATATTTCATTATGAGACATGAAAATTTTAGTTTTTTAATATCATCACGCCTTTCTCAGAAGGTGATTCTGAGTTATGACTAACACGCTGCGGTTTATATTTATAAAATGCACGCCGTTGACGTGTTGATCGTGTATTGGTCTTCGCTGCCGTTTGCGCTGCAGAAACGTGAGAATAATTGACCGTCAATGGCTGATTTAACGATCACTCATAATTTTTATGGTAATCACCGACTACTTTGTGTTGTTAGCAATTCGTTTAGTTTGAATATTACCATAGATAAAAAATGAAAATACTAGTTATATCAAGTCAAACAATTTTATTTATTTTAAAAACAAGCATTTTGAAAACATCAACAAAATTATAATTACGTATTACAGGTACACTTAATACTACAGGATCTAATTTAAGTAAGTAGATTTGTATGAATTTATTTTTACAAAATAACAAGTCTCAGGGATAAGCTTATAAGTAATTAAAATATAAAACGTACATCAATCGATTAATAATTTTTTGAATGCCTAAGCAAGCTGAAACTTTAAAAGTTTTAAGACTTATGCATTCATCAAGCACCTCTGACGGTAACAGTTATGTTTTTGTTAAGGTGCACTTATTAAAATTGCTCCAAAATACATGAAAAAGTTACTGCAATATTCAGAAATACCAAAGTTCATTCATGTAGCGCCATAGAGCAATACTCCATAGTAGCAACCACAGAACAGACAACGCTAAAAGCTAACGCTTTTAGCAATAGAAGTAGCAAGGGGGCGTGGCCCGCGTACACCCGGGTGTGCGGAACAACGCAAGCGTTTCCACACATGTACTAGCAGTCTTGTTTTGTTCTGTGACAGAAGGACTAAATAATATTCAACTCTAAAGTAAGGGTGACATATTTCATTTTTCACTAAATATTAAACAGCCATTTAGGCCACGCCCTTGGGTACGCTGGTTTCAATACAACGAATTGACACTTTATAAATCTAGTTACTTCTTATATCTGTGGTAGCAACTTAGTTGTTGCTAGCAATACGAGAACGTCGCCATGAAAGAGATTGAGAGAAAATTGAAAATAAGTGCCGACGACGTTCGGAATAGATTTACGGAGTCATATGAAACAATATTTCCTGCAACAATTGCTGCATTGTCAAGCAATAATAATTGCTCCGTGTTTTGGATGAGCAAAGAATTAATTTGCGGTTACTTCCTTTGAATAATTCTTAATTTTTAATTTCCTTTTGTATATGGTAGGCATACCTAGTGTGATATTAAATATATTTTTTATTTTCTGTATAATAAAATAAATATTTATTGTTCTATTTAAATTCACCTGAAACTGACCGACAGCAATCTGTAAAAGATCGGTGGCAGTTCAAATTACAGCAATTGGGGCATTCATAAACACTGAAGAAGTGTGCGCTTTATATGTACTTGGTAAACCATAATACGACGCCGTTTATTTTATTTTGTTTTTCTAATACAACAAAGCATAATAACTTTTCTATTTTGTATGATGCGCACGGTGAAAGGTGCGCAGAATAGGTTGCGCACAAAAACGTAACGTTATTCGTTCATCGAATTTTACTGCCCATATTTTTTCATACCGAGGGCTATATATCTATGGAAAATCAATTCTTAAGGAGTAAACTCCAAAATAAAATCTTGTCTTGCAGTCAAAAAGGTAAGGCAACTATGGAGCCTATATAGCCTTTCTTATCTTTAGTAGGAGCAAATACTGACACACTCGCAGGTCTGGTCATTGCAGGCTTATTGTTTGAGAAAACAAATACCTTACCAGTCGGAACGTCAGGTTAGGTATTTCCACGCAGACTTAATCGCGGGATTTTGCTATCTGTAAAACTATTATGTGATAATATATGTGTACGATAAAGCGTAACCGTCATTCGCACAAGAGTTTTTTTTGATGGACGTTAAAAAAGCGTTCAAATATATTATGAAGTTAAATTAAGGTCTACTTCCAACGCCCAAAATTTAAAATGCAACACTGCTCGAAAAAAACGCGGTGTGTTTTAAAAACGCTGTCGTGTGAACATATACTTAGGAACAGGGGCTTAGCTACCGCCGTATCAGCCGTATCGTAATGATACAGGGCCCCCGGACTACAAGGCCCCTTACAAGTGAAAGCAAATATTAGTAAAATGTAGGTAATCACAATCTCTTTTTTTCCCTTGCTAAGCGTGCGCCCAAGTGTTGGATATACAATACTAAATAGCTTAAATCACTGTAATATTTATTTCATGTGAGAATTTTTCTTTATTTTGTCAGAAATATTTACCCTTCAATTGGGCCCCATAATCAATTTTGATGCAGGCCCCTTCCAAGGCACGCTACGCCACTGCTTGGGAATGCATTTGTTGTATATGGACGCTTTTTTACCGTCCGTTAAAAAACTCTCGCGCGAATGAGGACCAGGTGTTTCTGACGCCGACGGTAATTTCCAATCTCACATCAATTATTAATTAATTACAAATTTATTATCTACTAATACCTGAAAGAAATGCCTTCAAATCTTATCTGTAGATATACAATCTAAAATAATAGCAATCTAAAATATGTACTCGTAGGTAGCTATTATCTATTACGAAATATTTTTAAACAAATTTTCCATTAGCTAATTTTAACTTATTATGGTTATCAAATATGTAAAATTTTAATGACAATTTTATTAATAGTCTAGTTGACACTTATTTTAAATGGTCTTAAATAGAAAATATTTTTGAAACGTGATTACTTGAAAATTTTAGTTTTTAATTTATGTTTTTGACAATACAAGCCAAAACGCCTATCGGCCATGACGGTCTATATTTCAACTATTTCATGACGTCACTATGACAAAACCCTTAAAACGGAGCGTTTGACAAAAATATTACCAATTATTAGTTTGACGTTTAGTAAATAAAGTAACGTGACGTTTAGAAAATTTGAAAAATACATGATTATTAGATTAAGTTTTAAGAATTAAGAAACTTTTATGAATTAATATAGATTCAGACCCTTATTCCATGTACTATGCGAATTTAATATTATTTATATTCAATTTGATATCAGTCAACTACCCTATTCTAATAGGATAATTAAGATTTAAGAGGCACACTGAAATAGTTAGTTATGTCTAAGATCCGAATTAGAAACGAACTTCACCCATCTTTTTGTTGGATGACCAGCAAATTTAAACATATGTTATAATACACTAGCGAACTTTGACAGTTATGCAAGCAACCAATAAACTATCTGCGTCAAACAGAAACTTTAACCGCATATAAATAGACAAGCTTCAAACAGCAAGTTCACTTTGACAGTTACGCAACCATCCAATCGTAAGAAAGCTATCGGCGACAAATAAAGTTTATACTCGCATAAATATAAGATATTGCGACTTGGTTGCACAAAAACTCTTGGCCAAACCATAATAGTAAGTAAATAATAGTGTGGCCCTTAATTTTAAGCAACCTTTTTACAATATATTTTTCAAGTGTTCTATTTAAAACATTTTTCATCCACTTATCACACAACAGATAGGTGACCGTCATTTCTAATTCTACACTATTTGTTACAAAATATGGTGCATATATTTTCCGAAGAAGAATAATGAATTGCAATAATTTAATCTGCTTATTACTAGACTCGTATATACAAAGAAGATACCAGATACCAATGTAGATATACATATATTTAATCACACTTTTCTAATACAATTATATAGAATTTTCTTTAAAATACTTAAAATGCTACATTATTATAACACAATCCCGGCCCATTTTCCTACTATTTTTCTTGTAAAAATAATAATGATACTTTGCAGGGTTTACCAAATATTACCTGTTATTAAATAGGTAATGTTAGGTAAAAAAGTGTGTGTCAGCCCCGACGCATATGGAGTTTACTCTTTCAGATCGACTGTCGTAATAGGTGTATGTTGCCCCGCAGCATACACTATGTACGTCTCAATACAAACGCCTAAAAAGTGAAAGGTGCGCAACCGCGGGGCAGCAGGCCACGGCGTGCGCGCCCTCACGCATGTGCACGCTGTTGGCGGCAGCGCACGGTGAAAGGTGCGCAGAATAGGTTGCGCACAAAAAACGTAACGCTGTCATTCGTTCATCGAATTGTACTGCCCATATTTTTATCATACCGGGGCTATATATGAAAATCGATTCTTAAGGAGTAAACTCCATAAATATTTATTTAACGTCAAAATAGTTTGCCATTCTTGCGATGCGACCAACACACGATCAGTTTTATCGGATGCCCTGTCGTTAGCGCTGCAAACTCATGAATTGAATATTGGATAGTCAGTGCCTGAAATAAGGTTGTACGCACACAGTACATTTATATTTTCTGTGCCCAAAGTCGAACCCTGTAAAAGGGTTGTCTTATCCTGACAATATGACAGTATTATTACGTTTAGGGAACATTGTAATATTGAGATTATTAGGATAAGGTTGCCTAAAGTTGTACCACAGCTCAAGTCGTACTCCGGTAATATGGTAGCCTAAAGTCATTCGTGCACCGACCGCCCTATACATAATAATATAATACGTATTGAACAATAATATTGAAAATATTATTGGCTTAATATAGGGTAAAGTTGTCATAAGTCGTATTACTGCTTATGTCGTATACCGGCAATATGACAGTAGACATTATTTCCTTTGGAAGTAGGTATGACTTTAGGCAACCTTACTCTCTTTTATTGACAATAAATAATGCAACTTTATCGGCCATATTATGTTGTGTGTGCCTTTATAAAATACATTCGATTGAGCATAATTATTACTGGTCATTGTAAAATAGTTCAGTGAGGCAACTCTCTTCTTCTTATTTGATAATAACTGTATAAATGTATATTTTATAACTCTCGGCCTTATACAGTCCGCTATTCTTCCTTCCTTGAGGGATGAGAGGAGCGATAAACACAGTCTAAGCCTTAGGTAACGACCTACTAGCCACATAAACAATAACATTCCTTCCATCTAAATACATACCCATAAATATATAGAAGACATAACAAACACAAAAAAAAAAAAATATATCTATTAACAAAACTGCGGTTACAATACATTTTGCAAAAAAAAATTATGTAGCTAATACTATTTATAGTACGTTAATGTTTTAAAAATATTAAGGTAAATATATAAATAATTCTGGGTTGACTACACTTGCGCCGTCTACTCCTTACTACTTGTAGTAGTAAGAAGTGAAGGTGCAAGATGAATGTTAATCTAAACCACTTGTACAGTGGCGAATGCACTAAACGTAACTTTCTTTGGTGGTTCGGCACTGCACGTCCTCACAACGGACCTCTTCGACCCGTCGTGAACGTTCACCTTCAATACTGGTTTTAAATTCGCTACGTCTCCGTGTGATTGTGCTTTGAACCTACCAATAGTGTTGCCATTACTTAGATCTCTTAATTTATTCGTCAAACCCGTTATTCTATTGGAGATATTTGTATAATTTGCTTTCTTGTCGCTCTGTTTCTTCGGTTCGCTAAGTTTCATCGGAATTTCTAGATTTTGTAGCGATGCATACTTTCTGTGGTCTGTGCTGAGATTTCTTTTGACGTCTGTGTTGGGACGAGGTAATCTTGGTGGTCTTTGGAGGAAGTTGTTGGGTCTGAAGGGCAGCGGCGTTAGTTTAGGCTTCGTTTCGTTTGGCAGACGGAAGTACTGAGGCGCTGGTTCAAGCCTTTGAGGCTTTTTGAGGGTGAGGGCCATCGCTATTTTCGTAGGGCGCGCGAGACTCTCAAATGCTCTTGTGGAGAATTGCGATCGACTGCTACCCCATTCTTCTCTGTCCGATTCGTAGCCGCTGTTAACTGGAAATGAGAAAATTGCAATTTTAAAGAAATGAAACTAAACTAAAAAAAAAATTTGACGGCCTCTGTGGTGTGGGGGGTGGACTAACAAGACGGAGATCCTGGTCGATCCCCAGTTGCACCGATTGAAGTTTTCTTAATTGGTCCAGGCTGGTGGGAGGCCGTGACTAGTTACAATACGTACCGTTAAGCGATTTAGCATTCCGGTACGATGTCGTGTAGAATCCAAAACGGGTGTGGATTTTATCCTCCTCCTAACAAGTTAGCCCGCTTCCATCTTAGAATGCATCATCACTTACCATCAGATTGTGGTTAAAGGCTAACTTTTAAAGAATAAAAAAAAACCAGTAGGAGCGCCCTTAGTAGATAGAACTATGAATACTTATTAAGCTCTTTTTTCTTCCAAGAAATTCTCTCAAGTGCCACCCACACCTCGGCACGTTACTTATATCATTATCACTAACATCTCATAATGAGCGTTACAAAAATAGACATTATTATCATTCCACCTGCCTGCCAACAGACATTGCAACAGCGTGGTAGATTTGTTATTCCGCCTGGTGATGATGATTATTTAAAATTGCCTATTCCGAAACGGTGATAGAGTCTTCACAAACAGTCAACGACGTTTAAAAACCATTTAGGCTTAAATAAACGAATTTTGATTTTAATTAAACATATAAATAAACTTAATAAGCACGTAGTCACATCAGATCAAAATGTCTTCATCTTGTTAAGTCAATCCACGCACTTCCGTGCTCCTGTGCATACGAATCGATTATTTAGCAAATAAGCATTTATTTGACCTAGAAGTTTGTGCAAGGCTATATAGGAAGGAAAATGTCAAAACCTTCAATACAGGTCAATATTGTTTTGGATATTTAAGTCATACCTTGTACTTGTAGATAATTTTGTACTTATATAATACTAACGAATCCAGTCTAGCCTCGCTTTGACTTATATGCACTTACATCTTCCCTACCCCTATCTCTACCCTACCCCTACCCTACCCCTACTCACTCTACTCTAGCCCTACTCTACCCCACACCCCTACCCTACATCTACCCTATCTTTCAAGTTGGATCAAATTGTAAATTTGATTAAAATTGGTTAAGTAGTTTAGGAGTCCATCGAAGAAAAATAACGTGACACGTACTTTAAGTATAGAAGACTAGCTGAGGTCTCGCGGTTTTACTCGCGTAGTTTTGTGTTCCCGTAATAAAACGAGGATAAAATACAGCCTATGGCACTCACAAATAACGTGGCTTTCTAGTGGCAAGAGGATTTCAAAAGATACAGTGTTTACTCCCACAATACCACAAACTTTACCTCTTTCTAATATTAGTGTAAAAAAATCTATAATATTGGATTCCTGGGTGCCTACTTAAATTAAAACTAGATTTATCTTTTTAATTAAATTTATTTTGGTACTCCAATGTCTAATAAATTTAAATTTTTCAATTTATTTGTAATAGTTCATGTTCGTGCAAATAATCGTAGGTATATAGCTCTATAGTCAGTTCGTTTATGACACTCCCATGATATGCGGGCGACGAGGGGAAAGACTGCGCGGGTGTGAAATCGTGCGTGCGGGGAACTCAGGTGCATCAGTCGTGGGTTTTTCATTCATCACTTCACACCCCCCGGCCCGCGCGGAACATCAGTAGTATTACGAACGAAGTTGCCAAGCTGATGTCCCGTGAAGACGTGTATATTTGATGCTTAGGTAATCGTATATTTTAAAATTGCTTAATGTATGCAAGAAGCAAGTCTCGTGAACCTTTCGACGAAATGGCGAGGTTAAGTTCAAATATTAGCCAGTCTTCACGTAGTGTGTGATGGCGCTTTCAGGGTCAACGCAACGAGTTTCATGTCGCAATATTTATTAAATACTATATTAATAACATTCTAGCCTTGACAATTTCTACGGAGATGCAAGCGAAAATACTGTTTTTAAGCGGTAATATCTTTACCACGGATTTGCTAACTTAAGCTTTAGCGTTCTATGTTCTGTGATCCATACTGATCGTTATCAATCCATATTCGGCTCACTGCTGAGCTCGAGTCTCCCCTCAGAATGAGAGGGGTTAGGCCAATAGTCCACCACGCTGGCCCAATGCCAGAATGGCAAGAATTAAGAAAATTCTCTGGTATGCAGTTTTTCCTTCACCGTTTGAGATACGTTATATTTAATTTCTTGATCCATACTCCTATACTAATATTATATATTGTGAAACTGAAATATTTGTTATGTAATTGGAACAATAACAGTTGACTTATCATCCCACATGGCAGTAATCTCGCGAGCAAGGTCCAAGTATTTTAATAATTAAAATATTTATTTTAATTGATTCAGTAACAAAAATACTTCGGTTACATTACACCTAATGATAATGTAATGTCCATTGACACAGATAAGCATTATTGCTAACAAGTTACTGCAGGAAGCGAGGTCGGTGCAACTGCAAAGTGAACTGCGCGGGAATCAAACCCGCCCTTCATGGTTGGATTGTGTCACAGATATCTTGTTACATGTTGAGGTCATGTGGGGTATGTTACTGTAATGATATGCGTAGAGTTGAGCGCCGACCGGTTCATCTATACTACTGTAGGTACCTTAAACGGACTTAATATATTAAACTCGCTAATTAAACCCCACGGCAGTGACGTAACCTGGATTTTCACGACAGGACCGACTGAAAACTTGCCGCGTCGTAAAAATCGTTATTTTTACATCGTACAAGAAAATGAATATCAAGGTGAAGATTCGGAAGGATGGTACATCCATAAGAAGAAAATGGCTAATCGATTGAGCAATATCGTATATAAAATATAAGATTGATCGAGGATTAGAGGATTTTTTTTATTCGCTAGATTTTGGCTAATGAGTCTTATGAGGCGTGCGCATTCGGGTTTTCTATTTTTATTTATTATCAATTTATAAAGTCGTAGCACCTTTGCTAAAGCGAAATGCGCTTGAATTTTGGTAATGAAACAAGTAAATAGAAAGAAAAGAACATACTTTTTATCTCTAAAAATATAAAAACAGGCCAAGTTCTCTGATTTTCTCTGAAGTTCTCAGATTCCCATCCAAATTCTCTGGTATGCAGGTTTCCTCACGCTGTTTTTCCTTGACCGTTTTGAGACACGTGATACCTATTTAATTTCTTAAAATGTACATAACTGAAAAGTTGGAGGTGCATGCCCTGAACCGGATTCGAACCCACAATAAAAGAAAGTAATAAAAATATAAGTATATATAAATATAAAATAATATAAAAATAATAGGAAGGTAGTTTATAGATGATGTCTGTTAAGAACGGATATTGCGAGAGAGCCAGACGAAGGAGGTCTAAGGGCGAAGTTGCGGGCGTTCGCTAGTTGTGTATATAATAATTAGATATATCTACGATATGTAGTTAAAATTTAGCACAAGAATTGCCACTTTGTCCAACCGACAATTAATATAAAGTAAGATACTACTCGAGAGACCTAACGGCAATGTTTATGATTTGAACACAAAAGTCTTTAACTTTGTAAGTTTATGTTAGCTGGACTAGGGTTGTCCATATAATTTCAGCGAAATATAGTATTTTTTCAGAATATAGTAATAAAAAAATGTATTTTGGAAAACGCCAAAAATAGTCAAATATACTAATTAAATACTAATTTATTTTTATAAAAATTATATGTATTTGTCCTTTTTTCCATTTTTTAAAGAATCATAAATCGATTGTCTGTAATTAAAGTGTAATAACAAAAGTTAATTTTTAACCGACTTTCAAAAAGGATTAGGTTCTACGTTCGGCTGTATGTATGTTTTTTTTATGTATGTCCAGCGATAATTCCGTCATTTATCAACCGATTTTGAAAATTCTTTTTTGTTTTGAAGGGTTTGATTCCAGGGTGGTCCCATTATTTTTTTTCTACAATTTGTACGTTAAAGTTGGGAACGCACGAACGCATTATGTTTATGATAAATAATACGGATCACGCTCATAGGTACGAATCAGTGAAAAGGCACAAAGTTAAATCTATACTTCTATAGGACTAATATTATAAATAATACTGTTACGATCGCGTTATCGTAAACGCGAATTTATATATGGAATTGAAACATTTGTGCAGTAGTGCCACTTGATGGCGATGTTTTAATTCCATAGAAATTCGCGTTTACGTTAACGCGATCGTCACAGTATTAAACTGCCGCTAGGCCCTCTGCTATCAAAGCCACTACAGCCGAAATTCCATAACTGGCTATCATACTTCTTTATGGTATTAGCATATGCTAACGAATTTTCAGTCTAAAATGAGGTATGTGCGGCTAACGTAGGCTCTCGGGCCATACTGTCGTTAGAGCAATGTAGCGAGCACAGTATGATAATTAGCTCGTCAGGTTCTCGAGATCAAATTGATTTTAGACCGCATATCAAACACACGTGACCCGTCGACGCAAACAATTTGTGTTTATTTAAATAATTTGTGTGCGGTTCGTGCGAGCATTACCCAACTAGAGGCCCTATGGGGTTTCTAGGACGTACGTGACGATGGGACATGACATAGGGGAAGGTTAGAGTGGTTTTTTCCATCATTCATGAGTTGGAAATTACGCCAATATCACATACTATTTACACTTATAATAAATTGAAACAACTTTTAGCAGACTCAAAAGTGATTACAAAAATAAGAAAACTAATGTCAAACAAAGGTTTTAATTTCAATTCACAACATTTGTCAAGACAACTTAATTAACAAATTAAACTGTAACCAAAATAAGACCCTAGAATGACAGAGAATGACCTTGAGTGAAGTCACGCACTTGTGAACGCTGTGTGTAGGGTTAAAGGCGCATTTGACTGTTAACAAACACTCCCCTTTTCCACTCAAGTCACTCTTCCCGCATATCCCAAGTAACCCACAAAGATAATTCTTTATGGGTTACTTGGGATTACACAACAAGAGATGTGGACGGCTCGAACGCCACGAGCACACTGAAGCCGTCCGTATCGCAAGTCGTTGTAACGCGGCGATAACACACCTTCAAAGTAAGAGTAAATAGGCTTCTTCTAGGTAAGCGCGCTCCAACTCAGACCACGCATTAATGCTTTCCATCAGGCTTAATTGTAATCAAGCGCAAGCCTGATGGAAAAAAATCAACCCAATCAATCATTACATGAAAAAAAATACACAGAATCAAAAGTTCATAGCAAATCTCACAAAACTGTAACGAGGCGAACTACAGTGTTGGGCGTTTTCTTTCAAGTTATCTTTCAGACTTTGTTGCTAAAGATAACAAATAATGAAAATTTTCCGACAAGATTATCGTATTCCTCGCCATAATTTAAAAAAACCCGTATTTGGCTCACTGCTGAGCACGAGTCTCCTCTCAGAATGAGAGGAGTTAGTCTAATAGTCCCCAACGCTGCTGCTTTCGCAAACTCTTTTACAAAGTGTTATCATCAAAATCATCATTAACAACCCGTATTTGACGCACTATTGGGTACGAATCTCGTCTCAAAATAAGAGGGGATAGGACTTAGTCCAACACGCTGACCCAATGCGGATTGGCAGACTTCATAGAGAATTAAGAAAATTCTCAGTTATGCAGGTTTCATCATGATTTTCCTTCACCGTTTGAGACACGTGATATTTAATTTCTTAAAATGCACGTAACTGAAAAATTGGAGGTGCATGCGCCGGACCGGATTCGAACCGACGCCCTTCGAATCGAAGACAGAGGTTATATCCACTAGGCTATCACGTCTCGTCACAAAATATTATAATTTTAAATTTTGTCAAATAATTTATTTTACCTTCTTCCTGAGCGAAGGTGGAAGCTGATCTATATCAACATACACAGAGTTTGAGCAGTGTATCATTGGTCATGATTAAATATTTCGTTCGGGCATAGTTTGTCTTGTTTGACAAAGGATGGTCCATTTCAGGTCCACTCTTGTATCTCGTATCATTAAAATTAAAAAAATACAAAGATTTTATTAAAAACTAAATAAGTGAATAAATGTAACTAAATAAAAAGAAGCAAGCTGCCAAGCAGCATTGCTGTGTATCGGAGTGAATGGCATATTTACCGGTATAATAAAAGGTACGTTAGTAATAATAGACACAAGACGATTCTTTGTAGAACGCGTTTTTGCATGTCCTGCGAAGCATAGTTGTGTTTATATAGGATACTTTACCACTTACTATTAGGTGGGCCATCTGTTTCGTCTGTCAAATATATATCTGTCTATTTATCCATATCTATATTCTATACTTATAATAAAACTGGTCGATTTCTAATAAAAAGAAATGAATTAAATTAAAACCCAAGTTTTTGAGTTATATCAAGATGGCGCCCTTAATGCAACTATGACATGACAAATGACAGCAAACGTCAAATCAACTACTGCATTGAAAATTGAAAACGTCGTCAATCCGCCATTAATCCATATTAGTGTTGCATTTCTTGGGAAAGAATGGATACTATTTCGAAAGAATTAAAGTAAATTCGTAGATTTGTATAATCAAAAATAGTTTAAAAAAATATCTTCTTTTATTTCCGCTAGGGTAAAATGTCTGATCCTGGGCTCCATACAATTTTGGACCATCTCCTTTAAACTTATAATGGACACGGTTTGCAAGTGAAGGTCGTGATTACAGTCCCTTTCGCAAAGGTCATTCACCGCCTCCCTGTACCAAAATAGTGGCATCCTTCGCTTCATCTGACGAAATATCTTTTAACGTTTAGTTTATTTTTTTCTATACAAGTTAGCCCTTGACTACAATCTCACCTGATGGTAAGTGACGATAATACGTTTTAAGATGGAAGCGGGCTAACTTGTTAGAAGTAGGATAAAAATTTCCCTTTCGGTTTCTACACGACATCGTACCGGAACGCTACATCGCTTGGCGTTACGTCTTTGCTGGTAGGGTGGTAGCTACGGCCGAAGCCTCACACCAGCCAGACCTGGACCAATTAAGAAAACCTCAATCGGCCCAGCCAGGAATCGAATCCAGGACCTCCGTCTTGTTAATCTACTGCGCATACCACTAAACCATGGAGGCCGTCAAAAAATGCCGCTTTTGTAGATGTGATCATAATTTTATACGCATTTGGCTTAGTTCAGCTAATGCCTACAATTAATTCAAGTTGATAATAATCTAAAACTATTCGTCATTGACGAAGAATGATTGTACGGAACCCTCGGTGGAGTCCGACGCAATTGTCTTTTTTTTTTTATTTGACATTAGCGAAGTTTACATTCCCGTAGGAATAAAATATATCCAATAGCACTCGGGGATAGTGTAGCTTCTAAACAATGAAAGAATTTTTCAAAATCGGTTTAGTATAGTTTCGAAACCTATTCAATGCAAACAAACAAACAAACAATAAAATCTTTACTGTTTATAATATTAGAACCTATAGATGACTCGAGACTCGAACCGTATCCGTAAACGTATAAATGAACCAATGAGACAATTAAGTTAAGCACAATTGAACCATGTTAATGTTTGTAATTTGAACGTTACTTTATAACATTATGTCACCTTAGATTATTATTTATATTGACGATGAAAGTAATTTATGAAAAGATGAGAATGAAAGCAATTTTACTAGCTTTCTCTAGTTTTATGTGATGCTTCAAGAGCTATAAAATATCTATGAGAAACCATTGTTTTAATGGAATACCAATTTCTTAGTTAATTTTAAACATCTGTACACAAAATCACGTCGAGTCTACTTTATCGTCGCGTTAATTAAAATTGACTTTATCGTTCACAATCAATCAGTAGTGAAATAACGCTTGTAATGTGAAATTTTATTAACTTAATTATAAAATCAACCTATATAATTATAATTATATATAATATAATTGATAGGGCGTAGATACTATTTATATCATTATGTTTTTGAAGAGTCAAATACTAATTTCTCAATTAATTTTAAACATCTGTACACAAAATCACGTCGATTCTACTCCATCGTCGCGTTAATGAAAATTGACTTTATCGTTCACAATCAATCATTATGTTGTGAAATGACGCTTGTAATGTGAAATTTTATCAACTTAATTTTAAAATCAACCTATATAATTACTGATAATATATTTGATAGGGCGTAGATACTATTTATATCATTATGTATTTGAAGAGTCAAATACCAATTTCTCAGTTCATTTTAAACATCTGTACACAAAATCACGTCCATTCTACTCCATCGTCGCGTTAATGAAAATTGACTTTATCGTTCACAATCAATCATTATGTTGTGAAATGACGCTTGTAATGTGAAATTTTATCAATTTAATTTTAAAATCAACCTATATAATTACTGATAATATATTTGATAGGGCGTTGATTGTTGACTATTTATATCATAATGTATTTGAATAGTCAAATAATAAACACTTGCACGGTGTGCAGTCGTTAGTTTAATCAAACGAAATGGTGATTCGGTTTATTTTTGTTTTTGCGATATATTTATTATCTTTACCGGCAGCAAAAAGTTCTCGAATCTTAGTGTATGTTGCTACACCATCTATAAGCCACCAAGTGGTGTTTCGTCCTCTAACACAAGCATTGGCTGCACGCGGTCACGAAGTCTTCTTTGTCACCGCTAATCCGGCGTTCGCAAAAGGAAAAGCTCCAGCTAATTTGACAGAGATCGATGTACAGGACGTGTCATACCAAGATTGGGAAGAATTGTTTGAATATCACAAAGGAGTTAAAGAGGATTTAGTTTCTGAAATTATATTGATGTTCAAAAGGTTTGCGCTGATCGCTGACGCACAACTATCGACGCCTGGTGTTCAACAGATTTTAAAAAAAGACAGAAATTATTTCGACGTCATGCTGCTTGAGTCTTGTAATCGACCACTCTTGGGTCTGGCCCATAAATTTGACGCCCCAGTAGTTTTAATCAGTTCATTTGGCGCTGTCTCAGACCAATATGCTGCTATGGGTGCACCTGTGCACCCTTTGTTATATCCATCACCGAGTCGACAAAAACTATATAATTTATCTATATTCGAAAAGTTTATAGAAGTTGTACAAGGTTTAGTGTTGGATTACTGGATTTCAAGTGCTGTAGACTTTGATTTAAGTGTAACTAAGAAACATTTTGGTGACGATATTACTAATTTTGATAGTTTAGCAAAGAAAATCGATATGATGTTTCTTAATGAACATCCGATTTGGGCTGACAATCGTCCCGTTCCCCCGAATATTATTTATATCAGCGGCATATATACGCCACAGCAACAGGATTTACCCAAGGTAAGGGCGTGCATAAAGTTGTCGATCAGGGTATGCACTAGTAATAAAATTAAGCAAGCTGGAAAAATTTGTATTTAATAAGCACTAAGACTCTTAGCGTGTGCAGTACTTTAATGCATGTATGAAGTGCACGCCACTGGTAATTATGTAGTGATTTCGTAATAAAGATTTTTAGTTACTTGTGTTGGGACAGTGGTCGTTATTCCACCTTTAATTTAAGTGTTTTTCAGATAGCATGGGTACGGTGACAGTAGTTAGTGACTATTCTTGTGAATCGCGGCAAACTTTCAAGAGTGAAACGAACTGTCACCCGCACCATCCTACATGATTTAATGTTTATTTTAGCTTATATAAAAAAAATAATGAATTTTATACACAATATATTGTGTTCGCACATATTTCGTGAAAATGTACTGAAAGTGTTCGCTTCCAATATTTAACAAATAGTATCTGTTTGTAATTTTAACAGTATTTTACTGAATACATATGATATATGATATATGAACAAAACAAAACACCGACCGATTCAGCTTGACCGATTTTGACTGAGATTTCGCTGGCAAACAGCTAATGTTATAAGGAATACGTGAGCGTGAGCTACACTTTATCACCGGGAATGGGAAGTCGGTGGTACCAGAGGGGCATACTTCAGTTTTTAAAATCTCAGAAATATTTTACAAATCGACCTTATGTGTTAGCCCCCATTCTCACGAGTGCTTTTTTAGCGGACGTTAAAAAAGCGTTCAAACAGAACAAGTGTTGTAATGTTCACACGTCAGCGTATTAAATATGCGACGCTTTTTTTCGAGCTGTGTTGCATTTTTCAATTTTAGGCGTTGGAAATAGACCTTCATTTAACTTTATACTATATTTGAACGTTTTTTTATCGCCCGTCAAATAAACGCTCGTGCGAGTGGAGGCTCAATATTCTTTATATTTCGTCATTAACAGGAACTTGAAAACTATTTGGATTCTTCAAAACACGGTGTTATATATGTGAGTTTCGGCACAAATGTTAAACCATCGCAGCTTCCTCCAGATCAAATTGAAACAATGACTAAAGTTTTCTCTCAACTACCATATGATATTCTATGGAAATATGATGAAGATTTTCTACGAAATCAGTCTAAGAACATTAAGTTGTCTAAATGGTTGCCACAATCGGATCTTCTACGTGAGTTACATTTTATTATTTCATAAGTCTATCATCATCGTCATTAACAACCCATATTTGGCTCACTGTTGAGCACGAGTCTAATCTCAGAATGAGAGGGGTGAGGCCTTAGTCCACCAAGCTGGTTAAATGCGGATTGGCAGACTTCACACAGACAATTCTCAGGTATGCAGCTTTCCTCACGATCTTTTTCCTTCACCGTTTGTGACATTTAATTTCTTAAAAAGCACATAACTTAAAAGTGTAGTCTATACTAATATTATAAAGAGTATATTAATAGTAATTGTGAGATTGTCGGGGATAATCTCTGTATCTAATAAACCGATTTTGAAAATACTTTACCAAAAGAAAGCCATATTACGTGTCTGCTGTGTGCACAAAGAACCGCCTAGTGGATATAACAATAGCCTCGATTTTAGAGGGTGTGGGTTCGAATCCGGTCCGGGCATCAAACCTCCAACTTTTCAGTTTAGTGCATTTTAAGAAATTATCACGTGTCCCAAGCGGCGAAGGAAAGACATCGTGAGAAAACCTGCATACCAGAGAATTTTCTTAATTCTCTGCCTGGGTGAAGTCTACCAATCCTCATTGGGCCAGCGTGGTTGACTATTGGCCTAACCCCTCTCATTCTGAGAGGAGACTCAAGCTCTGCAGTGAGCCGAATATGAGTTAATAATGCACAACAAATATAGTTACTTATAAATGGTAAACAACTCAAAAGGTAAACAACATTATATGGGGTAATTATACCTTTAACAACTTTACTGTAACAAAGTTACGCTATAAGGTTATAGGGTAACTTTGTTGTCTGTCTGTCTGTCTGTCTCTCTGTCTGTCCGTCTGTATGTCTGTCTGTCAAGGCTCTATCTCGCATGGAGTTACCGAGTTAAAATAACACCATATGCTCAGGTCTTTAAACTTAAAAGTTATACTTTTTTTTTTCAAGTTGGATCAATACTCTTCTGCTTGTTCCAGACCATCCTAACATAAAACTATTTATAACTCATGGCGGTTTACAATCAACCCATGAAGCCATTACTGCTGCGGTCCCCCTGATAGGTATTCCGATGTCAGGGGACCAGTGGTATAACATCCAGAAGTATGTCCATCATGGAATTGGTTTGCAGCTAGATATAACAACACTGACGAAGAAACAATTCAAGGAATCAATCGAAACAGTAATTTTGAATAACAGGTAAGATCTATGATAATAATAATAAACGAAAATTAAGTATACGTAATTTAAGCCAGTAATAATTATAATAATAATTTACACATAAATTTAATTAAATAAAAATATTTTTGCTAGGGGTTTATTTATGCATATTTAAAAAGGTCATTGTCCTAGCATTTCTTTTCGAAATTGACATTGACGAAATGTTAAGTTGGTATCCCAAAGTGTCACGTATTTAATAATTTAAATAGCACGTTTCTCAGACGGTGAGGAAACCTGCATACCTGAGAATTTTCTCAATTCTCTACGAGTTTGCAGTCTGCCAGTGTAGTGGCCTAACCCCTGTCATTCTGAAAGGAGACACGGGCTAATTAAATTGGTTAAATTATGCCATCTGACATACAAAAAAGTTTAAACCTTTTACAGCTTCAAGAATAACATGTTGAGACTTAGGACACTTATAAAAGAAGGCCCAATAAATCCCCTGGAGCACGCTGTATGGTGGACAGAACATCTCATAAAGCATGGAGGACGTCATCTTCGATCTCCAGCAGCACTCATGTCTTGGACAGAATACTATGAAGTGAAGCTTGTATTTATTGTATTGGGTGTTTTTATATCAATTCTAGGTTTGCTAGGTTTACTACTTAAATTTGTTTGGAAATTAGTGTCCAATTTATATAAAATTAAGATAAAAGTAAAAGGTCATTAGAGCTGAATAGAGATCTAACTGCAACGATACTATCGTTCCAGTTTGTGTTTGCTTGAATTAAGGTGATTATATTAATTACTATACTTGTTGTATAAAAATAGTCCTTGAATTTTGTGCATATATTATTATTGTTGTTGGGCTAGTCTATATGTCGGAAAAATCGGCTTAGAAATACAAATGAACCAAGAAAGTTGAATTTTGGAAATAACGTGTGGGATCTCGAAAAGCTCAGCTTCAAATTCTCAACCAAGATTTTCTATGTGCATTTTCAGCCATCATCCAAAATTCAGTTTTCTCTGTTAATTTGCATTTCTACATTACTAGAATATAGACGTTTTTGAGAAAACTTATATGCGTAAAGTATGTACGTACTTATATGCAGTATGTTTAATACGTACTAAATTCTCTTTTTGATTTATATAAGTTTGTACTTAGTAAATTTTAAATCTCTTTTAAACAAATACATTAAGTACGTTTTCATACAACGCCTTTTGTTTAAATTTCGAAAAAACGGTTTCATCGGATTCTAAAAACTCAATTTTTTTATAAAAAAAAGTTATATATTTGACATACAGTAATGTTAATAACTAGATTAGTATCAGTAAGCAATCAATGAATTCTACAAATATATATTTTTTATACGTGTACAAGGTAAAAACGATAAAAATTCGCAAAAGATTATTTAAGAAATCAATTAAGCCAGGAAGTACCTACTTAGGTTCACTTATCCATCAATCTACCTATCAAATTTTAGGCCTTTCCTGTCTCGATTAACACACTTGCAGGCTAATACATTGCTAATTAAGATTCTGTGTAATAAATGTCATCCGGTGCGCACTGGTGGATATCATACAGTAGGTAGATAACATTTCTCAGTATATACGTTGTTAATAAAGACCAAATTAGTGAATTAGCCAGCTGGTCATGACAACATGACAAATCATGCCCCCAGCTTCGCGGCAACCCTTCGAATAACAAAAGATTTTGAAAGAGAACTTTAAGAATCTCTACAGTCCTTCTCGATGTGTACTATTTAACAACAAACAAATCAGAAATGAAGGTAGAAATCGCATGTCATTTCATAACTTATTTATTTTAAATTATGTATTGTTTGTTTATAAAATGTTATTCAAAATATATTAACTGTACCTAATTGTTCTAAGCTTATTAATCAAATTTATTTTCATTAACTTATAGTTAGATAATTATAATTATTATTAGGTGTGAAATGACTAGCGATTTATACCCTCATTTTTAATTTGTTTGTTGGTAAACAGTTCACATCGAGTAGGGCTGCAGTATAAGGGTTGCCACGATGCTGACAATGTCGCAATTGAAACTCTCGAGACTAAAAATTACTAAAAATTACGTTTTATATAGGAACAGTTGCCTAATCAGCAGGCTAATTCACTATCTTTGACTTTGCTAGTTGATATATATACAAAATTTAGATTATATGTAACAAATGTCATCCGGTGCTTACTGGTGGATATCATACAGTATGTAGATGACATTTTGTCAATTTATTTGATGTTTATTTTAATAGGTTGATTAATAAAGACCAAAATAGTGAATAGGCAAGCTGGAACCTTGAAACTGCTTCCTTTCAAGGCCACCAAGGCCCAAAGCCCGAAAATTAGGTATTTTATCTGATTTCACAGGCTTCTATGACGCAATTCAGTTCTATGACGTAATTTGTTAATATTTTAAGCGCATTATCTCAGATTCTAATAAATAAAAGCGATAAGATCGTTTTTGTGTTACTATTTGCCATTTGGCAAAAACCGGCCAAGTGCGTGTCGGGTAATGTGCGGTGTAAAGTTCTGTAGATTAAAGTTAGTTTTACGTTAATAATGCACAAATTGACACTTACAAGATTTTTTGAAGACTTATCCTACCCACCCCCCATTCGCACAAGCGTAACGAAAGTTAAAAAAACGTTCAAATAGAACAAATGCATTACAAAGTATATGTTCACACGTCAGCGTTTTAAAAACGCGACGCTTTTTTTCGAGCTGTGATGCATTTTCAATTTTGGGCGTTGGAAATAGATCTTTATTTCATTTCATACTATATTTAAACCCTTTTTTAAAGCCCGTTAAAAAAAACGCTCGTGCGCATGGGAGCTGGGATAGACGAGAAAAAAAACACCCTTGATTTACACGTAAGAAAGAAACCTAAAATTATTATATTTTCTTTTGACCTCTTTGAAAGAATGATCAATCATCATCGATTAGGCCAATAGTCCGCCAGGCTGACCCAATGCGGATTGGCAGACTTCAGACACGCAGAGAATTAAAAAAAAATCTCTGGTATGCAGGTTTCCTCAAGATGTTTTTCCTTCACCGTTTGAGACACGTGATATTTAATTTCTTAAAATTCACACGACTGAAAAGTTGGAGGTGCATGCCCCGGACCGGATTCGAACCCACACCCTCCGGTATCAGAGGCAGAGGATATCCAGTGGGCTATCACGGCTGATGATTTTGTATTTTTATTAAATTTTCAAATTGTATTAAATTTTCGTGCTCCATTTTATAAGATGACGTTGCCGAGATTAAGGGTCTTAACAGACAGACGAAGCAAAGTTGTATTTCGGGTTCTGTTTTCTTTTCGAAATAAAGAAACCCTAATAATATTATATGATTATAGAACTGAATCATACTACCTATTCTGGCAATAAAAATCACGCCATTAATAATCCTATATTGATGTAATAATTATAATCCCTTTTATCTAGTTAAGTACCTATATAACATTCTTCGTACGATATTAGGAACAATATCTAAGAGATTACTTATAATACGTAAAAACAACGATAACAAATCGTATTTACACTCCATATTTGCACTGTATTTCCTGTCCACTTTGAGATTTCTATCATAAAATCTGAATTAATTAATTTTAAAAACATTCACCGTACTTCCTGTCCATGTTTTCAGATATCTATCATGAAATCTGAATAATTCTATACTACTTTTTTTACAAATAAAAGTGTCTTTCTTTCTTCGTATTGTTATTAACACGAAACAAAAGCACATTCAATATTTCTACTTTTTTATTTTTTATCTTTCTTTCTGTCAGTTTGTCCGGGTTAATCTCTATGAGCTGTGATAGCCCAGTGGATATGATTTGAGCCAAAACAAAATTTTCAAATACAAAATTAAAAAGAAAATTGGAAATAGTTTTAATTTTTAAACTTGCGTGACTATAAGACGTCATGTTCTATAGATCCCAGTATCTATTTACAAGTATATAAGGGGAATAATATGAGTAAATGGACTACCCACGTACAATAAGTTGTGGGTATTTATGGAATTATTAAGACTGTTAAACTCTATTGTGGTTGCATTTACCTGCCTTCCGCCTAGTTGCGGCAGGCTACGTAACCCATGATTACCTCAATTACCATCAATTATGTGAAACTTAATTTAAGTGCTTTCTTCGAAGGAAAAGAAACATTAGTTTATTGTTTCCTGTCTATGTTCAATCTGTCCATTTAAAAATACCAGCTTTCTGGAATATGATACTTAAAGCTATGACGTAGATAATTTTTTTTTTTATTTAATATAGTTACTATTATAGATGTATACAGAAACGTATGGGTTCGAACCCGCGCCAGGGCATCTAAATCCAACTTTTCAGGTGGAAAGACATCGTGAGGAAACCTGCATACCAGAGAATTTTCTTAATTCTCTGCGTGTGTGAAGTCTACAAATCCGCATTGGGCTAGCGTGGTGGACTATTGGCCTAACCCTTCTCATTCTGAGAGGAGACTTGAGCCAAATATGGGTTGATGATGATGATTATAGATGTTAATGAGACGAATTAAAGGTCAAGTTTAAGAATTAAATGCAAATCAAGTATGTGCCGGATAATGGTATAACAAATTGTAAGTTTTTGACGCGTTGTGTAACTAATTTTACAGGGAAATTATTTCCTTATTACCTACGTCGCTCTACAGTATTATGTAAGTTTTGTCGTTGATTCTTAGAATAAAGAAATTTTCCCATACCTTTATTGCTCACAGTCCATAAGTTGCTGTTTGGGCTTGGTTTTTTAGATTTGCTGTCTTTAAGCATGAGGATATCGGGTATTTTATTTTGTTTATTCTCCTTCGGTACTACATCTGGCGATCTTTCAACGTTCACCCTCACAAACTCTCCTTTAAGAACTTTGGGAGTTTCTTTATTTATTGGCAACAGGGGTGGTGGTGGAGCTTTGGTCTTTTTATGAAATAAACGCCGTTTTTCTGGTTTATTCGGTATTTCTATATCCGTGTAAATCACACTATCAATTTCACCAGACTCCCTTTCATTTCTAAACCCTATTAGACTCAATGGTTGATCAAAACGTGATCCTTTTTGATGTACAGATATGTGGGTCATACCATCGTTATCAGTAGTTTGCATTAAATCAAAATCTGACCGCGTTTTATCGAATTGGTTGTAGTCATCCACACTATTTATTCTGTACGAGTCAGTGATTTTCTTTTTCGAAAATAATGTATCGTTGTGGGGATAATTAGTCGTATTTCTTGTAAGTCTATTTCGCATTTTGAAATATTTATAAGTGAAATATATTCTCTTGAAATCCTGTTCGTTTTTAAACCTGAGCGCGATCGCTTCTTTGTTAGGCCCTTTGTTTATATAGAAGACTAAAGTGTTGTCACAATTTGGATAGTTATCAATATTAGTACAGTCGACTATATCGTCTATTGAAATATTTTCGTGCTTTCCAGTCTTTGTATCTTTGATATGCTTTTGTGTATCGTCGTCACTGTTGTCGTCTTTTGTTATTAATTGTAGTTGGTCTTTCTCATTGAATCCAACGATGATGTTGTAGTTGTATACCATAGATTTGCTAAAGCTTCCTGCATCTAACTGGTTAGAACTATGAAGCTTCTGTCTTGCAATTATAGATGCTAAGCCTCCACTTCGACTTCCTTTCTTCACAGTCATGATAGATCTGTAAAAGAAAATAAAATTTTAATAATCATATTAAGTAAAATAACACGAAAATGTGTGAAATTAATCTTCTATCTTTCATATTCTTTTGACTTCGCACAAATTATTTTGTAGATAGATCGTGGCAGTGGCGTAGCGTGCCTTAGAGGGGCCCTGTATCAAAATTAGTAGGAGGAACCCAATAGACAAGCGGCAAATCCCGATAAATCTCTTTAGATTTTGTTTTACTCTTCCATAAAGTATTGTTTTTTTTACTTTTGTAATTTCTGCAGTTTTTTTGTATGTTTTTTTTTCGGGATTAAGTAATATTGTAGATTACTTTTTACAAATTTTTGCTTTTACACGTAAGGGCCCCCTGTAGTCCAGGGGGCCTCGTATCGGTGAAACGGCTGATACTTGGTAGCTACGCCCCAGGATCTTAGAAACTGGATAGTCACACATAATTCAGGAATAGGTATAGGTAGGTATTGGGACATGTTCTTAGTTACTGTAGAGTTTCAGAAATATTGTTGTAACTTGATTAACAAACCAACTAATAAAAAATAGAAATGTATAGGTAATTATGACTTTAAAATAAATGCAAAAATTTTAAAACCGCTTTATTTAATTTCTTTTTCATCTGTTTTTCTTATAGAAGATCTAGGTACGTCCTTCGATGTCAATAGATCAAAAATACTAATCAAGAATGGATGCTCAGGAATAAACACGTAGATAATTGCAAATATATTCCGTTAAAATTATTTAAATGACAGACGAGTTCGCTGTTCGCTTGCCTTAATAAATTCCTATTTTATCGATTCTCAACGGTAACTTGTTAATAATTTATAATCGACTGCATTCATGAGACTCTCACTTTCCCCTATCTAATGCTTACGATTATACTTCATCGGTCAGTAATTAAATGTAAACGTATTGAGACAAAATACCAATATCGCGGATATTTTTACTAATTTAGGATTTCCCTCTTTATAGCCCCAATATTTATAAATCAAGATTCTATAAGCAAAAAAGATTCTATAAGTAAAAATTATATGATCAATAATTACTACACAAAACAATATCAATAGTTACAACACAATACATTAAAACATCATTGCACAGAATCACTAACGCAACTGGCAGCGTGACGGTGTCCACGCTGTCTCGCTGTCGCAGGCTGTCCTTATATTTCTGTCTGTATTTCTTTTTATTATTTGTCAAGTTAGCTTTTGACTGCAATCTCACCTGATGTTAAGTGATGATGCATTCTAAGAAGCGGTCTTACGAAAGAGGCACAAGTTTGTTCTACCCGTACCTCTGACGTATTTGTTGTTTTTGTTTTATAATATGGTCATTATTTGATAGATCGTTAATGATTCGTTACACGCCGCACAGATGGTTATAAAATAAATTTTTATTGAACACATTTGTTCAGTAGTTTAGAGTAAGTTCAGCTTTCACTAGATATATCTTATTTATACCACGGCTATAAGACAACAATTTCATCCGATAGGAACGAATTTATCTATAGGTACCTACTAATATTATGAAGATGGAAATTTGTGCTATTGTAAGGTAATCTCTGGATCTACTGAAACGATTTTTAAAATTCTTTTACCTTTTGAAAGCCACGTTATTTGTGAGTGTTATTGTTATAGGCTATATTGTATATCCGTATTCTCACGAGAACGGGAACTACGCGGGTGAAACTGCGTGGCTTCGACTAGTAGAATATATTATCAATTCTCAATTGTTAAAATATATACCTACTTCATATGAAATAAATGACTGAAGCTTCAGAATCACCGATACTTGCTTTTTTTTAATATGACTTTTTTTTTTTAAATGATTTTGTTTTCTTCTTCGGCAACGGGCGGTCGATCTCACATGTTGAGGTTAACCATGTCGTCATCAACCCATATTCGGCTCACTGCTGAGCTCGAGTCTCCTCTCAGAATGAGAGGGGTTAGGCCAATAGTCCACCACGCTGGCCCAATGCGGATTGGCAGACTTCACACACGCAGAGAATTAAGATAACTCTCTGGTATGCAGGTTTCCACACGATGTTTTCCTTCACCGATTGAGACACGTGATATTTAATTTCTTAAAATGCATACAACTGAAAACTTAGAGGTGCATGCCCCGGACCGGATTCGAACCCACACCCTCCGGAATCAGAGGCAGAGGTCATATCCCAGTGGATATGACCTCTGCCTCTGATATTCCAGTGGATATGACCTCTGCCTATGACTTCTGCCAATCCGCATTGGGCCAGCGTGGTGGACTATTGGCTTAACCCCTCTCATTCTGAGAGGAGACTCGAGCTCATGGTTAATCCAACATGGTTAATCCGAAAGAGCCGTGATAGCCCAGTGGCTGTCACGGCTCTTTCGGATTAACCAGGTACGCAGGAGATATTATAGTGCACAAGTGTGTGTGCAAGCACAGGTGTACTCTCTATTCCCTCACTCTCATAGTCCGATGGGACGTCAGACCGACACGACCGGTGAGAGGTTAGACGCAGAATCGGCTTTACTGTACGTGTAATAAGGTGCCAATACCTTCAACCTGCCATCTTCAGGCTGCTATTAATTTTATTCTGCTAAGAAAAATATCAATAACGTAGTTATAACATGAGCATGCACTACAGGGCCACATTCCCACAGGAACGGGAACTACACAGGTGTCGCCGTAGGGCGTCTGTTAATAATAAAAAAAATAAGTAGTGAAATCACCAAAAAGCGAGATAATACGAAGGCTTGTCGGAAAGAAATGATAAAGAAAATAAATTGTTCTCTAGTAATAATAAATAAAAATGATGTTCCACCCGTAAGTAGAAAGCATAAACAGTTCTATACACTAAGATGAACAATAGGTTGTCAAGCGTGTGAATTTAAGAGAAAGAACAAACTTCCCAGCGTCATATTATTAATTATTATCAATCACTTTTTAAAGTATGTGGTTCAAGTAACCAGATGCAGCGGTTTTAATAATTTTAAAAACAATTAAAGTAGAACAAATTGTAATAGATAAATATTCATAAAACTAGTTTGCAACTTCATCATCATCATATCAGCCAATATGATAAACGTCCACTGCAAGACACAGGCCTTTTGTAGGGTCTTCCAAACATCACGATCCTGAGCTGCCTGCATCCAGCAAATCCCTGCCAGTCGCTTGAAGTCGTCAGGCCACCTGGTGAGGGTTCGACCAACACTGCGTTTCTTAGTGCGAGGTCGCCATACCATCCGTCGTTCATCTGCTCTTTGAACTATGTGCCCCGCCCATTGCCACTTCAGCTTAGCGACACGTTGAGCTATGTCATTTCTGATTCGATCACGCAGAGGTACTCCGAGAATAGCTCGTTCCATCACCCGCTGTGTGACTGTGTAGCCTTCTTATGGGACCCATAGTTAGCGACCAGGTCAGACAACACGCACTGTTCGAAGACTTTTGTCTTCAGGCACTGAGGAATTTCAGACGAAAAGACAATTTATTTTAATTTTATATTAGAAGCAACAGAAGCCCGCAACAAAAGCCAAATTCAGTTTTTCATTAATCGAGCAGGAACCTTGGATTTTTTCAGGATAAAAAGTAGCCATTGTGTTTTAGTATCGTGGAAATAACTATAAGCGATTAAGAAAACATAGTTGTTCTGAAATCGGATACTTAAATTTTATTTAAATGTATTGATTAGAACATTTTGAATAGATCAATCCGATTATTATCACTATTTTAGACCGGCAGCTTAACCAACCTTGATTTGAAAATAATACGTATCTATCCAACCAGCAACATTACCTAAATAACTATTAACAACTCTACTAAGTAGGGGTAAGTATATTTTAAAGACACAAATATACCAACGCTTAATGCTGCAACCTTTTATTATAAGCTATTACATACCAGGAACTTACAATATGATGAATTAATACGAATACAAATCCCTTTTTGAAATATTTATTGAAGTACAAATCAATCAATACACGATTCGATTTCCGCTGTCCGTTTATTATATAGACCAATCCGGACGTAATTGTTCAACTAGTAAAAACGATCAACTAAGTATCTAGTCCATTTCCGAATGCGTAAACTAGGTGAGGTGAATGTAGGGTCGCCATGTATCCCTTGAATTAGGAGACTATATTATGATTATTTTATAGTAATAGATGATGGAAAAGCAGTTGAACTGATGTTGAGTGAATAACGTATGTATGAGAAACAAGGCGTACATTTACTGCTGCAATCAAATCTGCTGCCTTGCGCCCATCAACTTTTTGTTGATGGGCGCAAAGCAGATAGCACGTTAAGCTGTAAGCTGTAGGCTGATCAATGATAATTTTATACTATAGATACGTCCATACAAAGTCACTGCAAAAAAGGATCCGAATACAGTGACTCCACTGCGCGCACATATACTTACAATTACACATATAATTACAATTTTATCTTTAATTCCATTATGTAATTATCTATATATAGTTTTTAAACTTCCTGAACACACCACTCGACATTGTAGACGATCTTTAAGTATTATCTATTTAAATAACGTTCGTTGTTTAATAAGCGACTAAATGAAATTAAGTCAATTTTCCACATTTGTCCGCCTCGGTTTTGATGTGCCCCATCTCTAGTATAAAATATCATTGGTCCTGGTAATTATCATAATGCTAGTCACACACCATCGATCGTTCGATCGAGTGTTGGTCGCGAACTGCATGATGTCATACACATCGCGACCAACACACGATCAGTTTTTTCGGATGTTCTGCCGTTAGCGCTGCAGGCTCGTGAGCTTATTGGATGGTGAGTGGCTAACATTAACATCTAATAGTGATCGTAAAAGAGTTAAACACCATCCCAAGCTCGCAGACTCACAATGGTTCGGTGGGCTGAGTTTAAGCTCCATATCTCCTCTTCTATATTGTGGCAGGCTTGGCCATCTAGTGGGCTGTTGCAACAGGCTAATAATAATATGAACTATTTAAATCTATACTTCCATACTAATATACAAAGCTAAAGAGTTTGTTTGTTTGATTGATTGAACGCGCTAATCACGGGAACTACAGATCCAATTTGAAAGATTCTTTCAGTGTTAGATAGCCCATTTATCGAGGAGGATATATTATCCCCGTACTCCTACGGGAACGAGAACCACGCGGGTGAAACCGCGTGGCGTCAGCTAGTAATAAATAAAAAAGTTACATTATTGAATTAAACATGTTTGATAAAACAGAAACTAGAAAATCCGAGAAATTGAAATCTTATGGTAACTTGCTAAGTATAAAAATATTATGACTGAGTCATACTAGGCTTGAGTTAAAACTATCGTTAGTTAGTATACTTTTTATTGATTGTATATGTGGTAACAACTTTCACTTGAGTCTAGCATGAATCTTCAGTATGTAATACCATCACACTGTTATATAATTAAACTATTATCGTCATCTTAGCGTGACAGAAAGTATGAAAATACTCGAATAGTATGTTCCATACGACTAAATACTAATGTATTTAGCTGTATTTAGTCGTACAGTCTAAATACTTAGTCCTATAGTATTTACTATTTTTTTATATAAAAGCTTTATAAATTATCTTTCTTTTTACTTTTTTTTATCTGTAAAATGATTTGCCGCAAGCTTTACTATCAGGATCCGATTAACGCAAAGTATTGTTACAATCATTAATTTTAAAGCTATTCCAAGGATAAAGAAATGTTTTTAAGCTTTGAAGACTAAACTCAGTGGTGTATTTGACAGTTATAGATTATGTAGGCTGCAGCCTAGAGTCAGCCATTGACGGTCAATTATTCTCACGTTTCTGCAGCGCAAACCGCAGCGAAGACGTTTAATAAGTCGAGCCGTCATGCAGGCAGCGACCAATACACGATCAATTATAGTCATGGGTGCTGCAGAAACGTGAGAATAATTGATCGTCAATGGCGTGCGTAGGGCGCCGGCAGATTTCAGAGGGCGGCATATTTGGCCCAAATAGTTTTTATTCTTGAAAACTTCAATATTTTACTCCTACTGTAAGTACTAAAAATATTAAAACTAGCAATGTAAACGATAGATAAAATGTAATAAAAATGTTTGCGAACAATTTTCGTCTCCTCTCAGAATGAGAGGGGTTAGGCCAATAGTCCACCACGCTGGCCCAATGCGGATTGGCAGACTTCACACACGCAGAGAATTAAGGTAATTCTCTTTCAAGTTTCCTCACGATGTTTTCCTTCACCGATTGAGACAGGTGATATTTAATTTCTTAAAATGCACACAACCGAAAAGTTGGAGGTGCATGCCTCGGACCGGATTCGAACCCACACCCTCCGGAATCAGAGGCAGAGGTCATATCCACTGGGCTAACACGGCTCTAACTATAAGTATACATTCATGGATTCGTAAAAACAATTGTCTCAACAAGTTATCGTCAGTACAATCACTGGTTCTCAAACACATTCAGTCGACACCACAATAGTTTTTCACATAATTATACACTAGTTTATGCTCTCTTAAATCTTTAAATAGAAAGGGGACATCACGATAATCACATATGTGACATTTCTAAAAGATTCACATTATGTCGTAATATTAGAGAGGTAAATGTTTTTTTTTTTTGCTGTAGTAGTAAGAATTCGCTTTCAAAGTAATGTTAAAACGAAAAGTTTCAGTTAGTTCTTTGTTTGATATTACACTGAGATATTAAGCAGGTTAGATCTGGCAGTCTTTGTTTTTATTTCATTGTTTTGTCTATAGCGTCTTTTTCTAAGTCTCATATTTTACAGGTGCATTTTCTACATTGGGAATTAATTACCAGACACTCAATACGTTCTTTAGTTATATGAAATCACACTCTATATCAAATCTGTATGTGATTTAAGAGAAATTTTCGTTACTTGGTTATGTGGCTGAGTGAAAACTTTATGCGCGCTTAGTACAATTTTTCATGACTTTCGTGTTAGTAAGCCACGTGTTAACCAAATTTTGTGAAATTCGTGTAGCATTCATTTCATCATCATCATCATTATCAACCCAGATTTGACTCACTGTTGAGCTCGAGTCTCCTCTCAGAATTAGAGGGTTTAGGCCAATAGTCCACCACGCTGGCTCAATGCGGATTGGCAGACTTCACACACGCAGAGAATTAGGAAAATTCTCAGGTATGCAGGTTTCCTCACAATGTTTTTCCTTAACCGTTTGAAACACGTGATATTTAATTTATTCAATAATTTGAATCTTGATTCTGAAGAAGATTTTTGATGCTTGACATAATTAATTATATTGTTACAATCACTGTCTAGCTGATTATAATTAAACATTAATTAAAAAAGAAAGATAAGAAACACAGATTAAAATAGATGAACATCTAAAAATCACAAATTATAACAATTCTACTAATTGTTATAATTTGTGATTTTTACATCGTCGTCGGTACAATGAAATCACGTCCGGTTAATTATTATCAGTTATGAACTTTTAATTAATATCTATCTTCTTGATTATAACAATATTTTTACTTTTCAATCATGAAAAGAAACGACTACAAAAACTGTATTAACTGACATATTACGAGTAATTTGTAGGTCAATGGCAAAACGAAAGTGGAAGTCGTTTGCTGTGTACCTACTTGTAGATCACTTCCGAGTTTGCACCTATAAATAAAGGCTACAAACATATACGCCGAATCGCCTTGACGTCTGTCACATATAAGTCCATATATGGACACGGTAGGTCCACCTTGAGTGTATTATGTTTTATTTATGAAGTGTGATATGATCTTGATGTGATCTAAGACATATGTCACATAAAAATATGTAAGATGACTAACTCAGAATATATACAAAGATTATGGATGATTGACTCTTTCTTACATTTATATTCACTTGCATTCAGTTTTTCATATGCAATTGACGATTGGTTTGTCAAAAATATTCCATATTCATCATCATCATCACTACCATCATTAATCTCACGATGTTTTTCCTTCACAGTTTCAATTCCATAATAAATTCAACTAAAAAGTCATATTTGTGACATATACAAACAGCAATAAAGATACGTCTTTTATTAATATCATATACTTACTTGTAGCAGCTAATTAACAACTGTCTAATTACTAACAAATTTTCGTATACATTATGCAAATGGTAATTGCTAATATAAATTCGATGTTAATTCTGTTATCAATTAAATTTCTTCTAAAGAGTTAATTTAATCAACTAATGTACAACTTCATTAATGGACAGCAATTTCTCTCTAATTGATAAAAAATATATTTATCGAAATTTAGAGAAAGGATACTTATGAAGGCAGATAAGTTTGCCAGTGTCAACTCTTTGATTTTCGTTTGCCAATAAATAAAAAACTACTTTCTGATAAGTATAACCATAAGTTTTGTAACTTTCTTACTACATCAAATGAATAATATATTCATATATTATAGCTTTCCAACAGTGAAAGAATTTTTCAAATTGGTTCTGTAGTTTCGGAGCCCATTCATTACATACAAACACACAAACAAACAATCAAATCTTTCTTCTTTATAATATTAGAATAGATTAGTAATTATAATAATATAGGTAGTCTCTTAGATGATGATAATTATAATAATTATTAATAAGGACTCTGGTTTTTATAACACCACTTTCATAAAAGTAGACGAACCAAAAATAATCTCACATCGCTTTTTTGTTTGAGACTATCAGAAAACCTCTAATTCAACGAAACAATCTTGATTTGTATAGAACAGTTTGTTTTAGTCAGCTCTTTAGTTACTTTATAACATACTAATTGGTCTTAGATTGTACAAAGCAATGGGCGAATCTTTAATCTTAACTTTCACGACTATCTCTGGGACTTTGGTGTAATATGTGAATATACACACAATACACATTGTGTAACCGCAATCTTGCATTTGCCGCTACACAAGACCGTAAACAACTCTATTTACTCTGACTTAAAGCAGACAAGGTTACAGAAGAGAAGTATTTTCTTGAATGTTATACTAGGTACATGAATAGTTGAGACAAATCTGGTGGCTAGTAAAAGACATTATGAGCTTACAACCCGGCTAAAGACTTACTCGAATAATCAATTGCAATTTCAGTTTTATATTACACTAGCTGACGCCGCGCGGTTTCACCCGCGTGGTTCCCTTTCTCGTAGGAATTCGGGGATAATATATACCCTACAGCCTTCCTCGGTAAATGGGCTATCTAACACTAAAAGAATTTTCCAAATCGAACCAATAGTTCCTGAGATTAACGCGTTCAACCAAACAAACAAACTATAGCTTTTGTATTTTAGTATAGATATACTCGTACTTACTATTTACATCGTATGCGAGTTTCCTCTTGATAAGTAGGTATTCTGATCTTTCGCCGTTCGTGTTTTTCTAATAAGTCTTTCAGTGTAAGGGAACAGAGAGAGGACCTGTATTTTCACACACATGCACTGTAATATCTCCTGCACAGTTAGCTACGGACTAATCAGAAAAAGTGATTGACCAGTGTAGTAAAAACACTTTCGTGGGGACATAATACATATTATACCAATATTTAAAAGATGAAGAGGGTTTGGAACGCGCTAATCTCAGGCACTACTGGTCCGATTTGAAAAATTCTTTCAGTGTTAGATAGCCCATTTATCGAGGAAGGCTATAGGCTATATTATCAACATATTCCGTTCCTACGGGAACGGAATATGTTCATGTTAGATATCTACTCATAGAATAGAAAGTAGATAACTACTCATGGTCAGCATAACATAAAATATGTTACTAGTGAAAATATCTTCTACCTAGGAAGGTATTTAGAAGAAACATACGAATATAAAGCTCATTGCAAATATTCGTATGTTTGTATACGCAAAACTAACGAGATATTTGATGTCAAATTAATGCAATCATTTCACCTTTGCTCTATCCGTAATTAATTTTGTGATATCATGATTTGAAGACAATAAATTGCCATTTATTAATATATATTGATGTGCCGAGAGGAAAACCATACAGAATTGTCTTGAAGATCGCATTTGTGTACCTTACCTTTCTATGGTCAGAACATCGATACATACCTAGTTCCTTCAATCTACTAAAGGAGGTGTAGTTGTTTCATCGTGCTAGCCAGTGTGTAAGCACTGACATTTTAGCTCATAGCATTGTGTACTGTCACCGCGTACACAAAAAAATTTGAAATAATATCTTATTTTTCTAAAAAATATTATCTTATACGATTTACAAATACAATAATACAGCGGTAATAGTGCATATTTTATTATTGTGGTTCGATCAATTGAGTTTCTTAATGTAAACCACGTGCACGAAAAATGGCGCACGGAGCATGGAGACAACGGAAGCCAATCCTTCTGTTGGTTCGTACTCAATGGCGCCCGAGAGGAACTCCATACACGAGGATACTTCGAGTTTTTATTGTTATGTAAAACCGTTATATTATGAATATTTATATAATAAGTGGTTGCCATACATTACGAAGATCAAGGTCAATAGAATGCAATATTGGCAATAAAAAACCAATTTATCAAATTGTTAAAAGATAAGGTAATGCACATCCTGGTGGAATCTCATATAAAATGCTTCGAAATATTTGGAAAAAAAGAAAAGCTCGCGCGGAGATTGAGAAAGGGATGATGAGAGCTTTTTAAATTTTATATAAATTAGAAGTATGCTAGTATAGTAAAGCAATTTTGTAAAAGTAACAGGATATCTGAAATCATTACTTTCGGAGCTACAAAGATTTAAAGAGTCAGATTTGCGGCACTGCCGAAAAACGCCCCACACAAAATGGTACGAATTAATGACGTAGTTGATTGGTTGATCGTTAGATTATAGGCGTTCAAACAAAATTACAAATACGTTTGTTATTGTACGTTTATGTTTATAGTTCAAATATAGGAAAATGTCACGTTTAATGTAAGGAAGCCAAAACTGTATTAATTTTCATCTACTCGTAATGACGATAAATGATTTTTAATTAGATTTTGAAATTTTATAATTTTACTTATTTTGCAAACATCTTGTAAACACCTTATTTACCCGAATGTCTCATAAAAAATATATTCAAATCTAGTCATCATCCCCATGTTGAATGGCTCTACAGATATTAACATTTGCTCTAGCCATGTTTATATCGATTCTTTTTCTACAACCGCTAAGGCTTCGAAAATTATGAAATGCATGAGAATGACATATTCGATAGATAAGTTTACCACGTGACCTATCGAAAACGAAAATCATTCCCATACATTTTGTTTTTTTATTCTTTACAAGTTAGCCCTTGATTACAATCTCACCTGATGGTAAGTGATGATGCAATCTTAGATGGAAGCGGGCTAACTTGTTAGGGGAGAATGAAAATCCACACCCCTATCGGTTTCTACACGACATCGTACCGGAACGCTAAATCGCTTAGCGGTACGTCTTTGTCGCTAGCCACTAACTAGCCACGGCTGAAGCCTCCAACCAGCCAGACCTGGACCAATTATGAAAACCTCATTCGACCCAGCCGGGAATCGAACCCAGGACCTCCGTCTTGTAAATCCACCGCGCATACCAAAAAATGCGTCAAAACGCGTTTCCAAGCGTTTCGCGTTTTCCAAGCGTTACCGATTGTTGTAATCTATATGTAACATTATTAAAGCGGCACGACATTTAATAAGAAAGTAAATCTCAGTTCGTGGATATACAATATAGTTACATATTGATATGGATGGTAAATAGAACGAAAAAATAACCCTCTGATCATGTATTTGTAGTTGATTACGTGTGTGCAAATTTAGGAACTGTTTGCTCACGTTTTGTTTGTCAATTACTATTATATGTCGCTTACTATGTCACAATTCATACATTCTAGATGATGTCTCTTTGCAATAACATAAATTGTATTTATCTATACTAATATTATAAAGCTGAAGAGTTTGTTTGTTTGATTGAACGCGCTAATCTCAGAAACTACTGGTCCGATTTGAAAAAATACTTTCAATGATAGATAGCCCATTTATCGAGGAAGGCTATAGGCTATATTTTATCCCTGTATTCCTACGGGAACGGGAACCACGCGGGTAAAACCGCGCGGCGTCACCTAGCAATAAAATATTACCGGGGTACAAACAACTTAGACCGTTATTAATGGTCTAAGACAAACAACTTTCTAACTTCTACTATTTCTGTATTTACACAAAAGACAATTTTTCATACATTGCTGGTCTGATGATGAATGAACCGATACAATTTCCAAATTATTGTTTATAAAATAATAATATCAGTTTTAGGCTGGTTTAACTTCAGTTTGATTAACAGTTACATGATTAAGATAAATCAATTTAAAATGCACGATTTCAATAGGATCTTAAGTTAAAATTTAAAAACTTCCATTTCAAAACACTTCCATTTTTTACACTAATGCAGCTACACACACACACGCACACACACACACTCACACACACACACCCACACACACACGTCTAATAATAATTTTAAATTACTCTAATGAGTTAACGTAATGAGATACGATGCAATAATAAACAATCTTTTACGAATATTGAGTTATTTCTTTGGAACTAACTGACATTTTATTAAGCGACTTCCAAAAAGGAGGAGGTTTCTGCGTTCGGTTGTATTTATGTTTTATTTAGGTAAGTATGTCCAGCGATATTTTATTTTATGTCGTTTATAGACATACCGCATAGAGGACGTAGGTAGATCATATACAATAAAAAAAGGGCCTGCAAAAGCCAGACATACGCATACCTTACTTTATTAAGGTTGAAGCTTTTTCAGCTTCATCATCATCATCATCATTAACAACCCATATTCGGCTCACTCTTGAGCACGAGTATTCTCTCAGAATCAGGTCTATTGGCAACAATATACCTATCAGTGATAATCGTTCGGTTCCAGTAGAGCAATGCACTGCTATTTTCAAGAACTGACGCTGGGTCGTACCTATAGTAAGGCATCTCAGTATCGTTAAGACCATACATAGAGCAAGCTGTTGGATTATCTTGGCTACTTGATTACGTCTGTGCAAGTATTCACCGACTAACTTTACTTTATATTATTATTAGCAATTCTCAAGTAACTATTTATTTATTACTAACAGATCAGAATTACTAAAACTTTACGGAATACAAATTAATAGTATTAATTTCATCTTCATTAATTTGAAGAATTATATAGTTAGTGAATATATAAAGTTAGTGAATGCACCCGTGAAACCTACCACCTTCCATAGCCATCAAAATCCAATTGTGGCTGGAACTGATAGACTAGAAGTTTTTCAGCCTTCATAAAATGAGGTAAATCTAGCTATCGCAGGCTTTTAGTCCACAATATTATGTTAATTCTAGCGTGTGTATCGAGATCACGTTGTTATACCGTCGTGCATGTTCTTACAGTTATCACCTACGATCACTTTCTCAAAACCGAACAAGTAAAAGTATTCTTCATATTTTGTCGCTAAGAAATATCGTTCATATCAACACGGACGTGAGTATTTTATTATTATATTCGATTCATTTTGTCTCTTCTCCATTTTACTTTTTCTAGAAGTCTTATAATATAATCTTGGGGGAGAGATTTTTAAAAATTTTTTTTTGAGGCTGTAGAGCCTCAAAAAAATTTTTTTTTGCATCCAATTTCAATACATTAGCCTAAAGTCAAACAAGCAAACAAGGGACGTGTACGATTATGAAGTCGTAAAAAGTCGCAACTCTGCTTCCTCAATTTTATTTTATATACATTTTGATGCGTGATACACCAGTGGATATGACCTCTGACTCCGATTCTTTCGATTCGAATCCTGTCCGGGGCATGCACCTCCAACTTTTCAATTGTGTGCATTTTAAGAAATTAAATATCACTTGTCTTAATCGGTGAAGGAAAACATCGTGAGGAAACCTGCATACCAGAGATTAATAAGAGATAATTATCTTAATTCTCTGCGTGTGTGAAGTCTGCCTATCCGCATTGGGCCCGCGTGGTGGACTATTGGCCCTAACCCTCTCATTGTGAGGGGAGCTCACTCGAGAGAACACTCGAGCTCAGCAGTGAGCCGAATATGGGTTGATGACGACGAATGAACAAATAATTTATTTTGCTATTACACAAGCAAGTTGTTGTGTGCATTTTATGAAATTAAACATCACGTGTGTCAAACGGTGAAGGAAAAACACTCCTAAGAATCTCCTCAATCAACCTGCATTTCTAAGAATTATCTTAATTCTCTGCGTGTGTGAAGTCTGGTAATCGGCATTGGGCCAGCGTGGTGGACTATTGGCCTAACCTCTCTCATTCTGGGAGAAGACTCGAGCTCATCAGTAAGCCGAATATGGGTTGATAATGATGATGATGACACACTTTCATTAATTTATTGGTAAACTCAAACAATTGTAAAGAATTTGCAATGTAGACTGCAGAGGCAATGGTAAAGAGGTTTCGCAGGAAACCGAATGAACTTGACCCTTTAACATGTTTCTGATTGGAGCGATGCCAATTTCTAATGTCTGGCTAAACTAAATCCTTTCACCTTGACGTCTGTCTACGAATAGGCAATTGTGTGTGGTTAAAGAAAACTGAAACAATTTTATGCCACTTTGAAAAGCAAGTAACCATTAGTATTCATTTTTCTTCTAAAATACGCAGTGAATTTTTTTCAATATTAGTCAATATGGAGATGGATCACTGGTGAATATTACTAGTATTAACGTTCAAATATGAGGGCTTCAGGTGGTGCAGTAGAGATATAAATTCCTATCATCATCATCATATTAGCCGATAGACGTCCACTGCAGGACATAGGCCTTTTGTAGGGACTTCCAAACATCATGTCATAAAATTCCTATACAGTATTATTATAACTGTGTACTGTAGCTGCGACGATTACTTAAATGTAGACATTATCATCCCAGGGGTCCCAAGGTGCTGGATTGATGATCCTGCACTAGAAAGCGCAGTGTTGGTCGACTCCCCACATGTTTGGCAGTCCAAAAATAGGCAAGTAAGTAAGTACAAAAGGCCTATGTCCTGCAGTGGACGACTAAAAGTCCATCGGCTGATGTGATGATGATACTACCCTGAACTCTTTTCTACAAATTTCTTTGTTATATCAGAGACAATGTCTGTAATAAAATGTGCTCAACTAATTTAATATCTAGTATGAAATCCGATTTGCTATATTTTGAGTTTTTGATTGTGCCTTTGACAATAATCTGAGCAATTTCTTAAGCGCTCCTAAACTACTATACCTATCATGTATATCTGATAGTACGAGTATTTATCTGGACGAGCTATTTATATCGAGCAATATTAAAAGCATCACTAAACCGTGGTATTTAGCGTTGTAGCAAGAAACGAGGATAGTCTAGTTACAAATATAAATTCCATTACATACAATATACTCATTTATTAATCGCTGATGATTCTAAAAGTATTACAAGTATTACCCTTACAGAGGTCAACTTTATCCGTAATATCGGGTTACTTCCTTGTTAGCTTCTAGATAATCGAGAAAGTCTGGGAGTAACAAGTTTCATTATGGCTTACGAGGTAGTCTCCCACGCTGATAAGATTCTTTCTACAATGTTATATAGAGTTTGTAGCTATGCATTAAATTGTTGGAACGTCAAATTGTTTTTATTTTAATCTTTTAATCATGCTTGAGCTTATTTATAACTTGTTACGTTCGTTTCTTATAATGCAATCGTTTGATCGTTTAGAATTTCGTTCCATCCGGATTTCTTCTGGTTCTTAGCTTCTAATTGACGTTGTAGTTTTTAGAAATTTGTTTACTTATTGAGCTGATACACTGACAGTTCATTATATAGGCAAAGTTTATGACTTTGTGTGCTAATCTCTTGGAAATTCCTTTATAGTTCGATCAATACCCTAGATTCTAAGGCATTGGTCAAATTAAAAAAAAGTCCGGTCTAAAGCGAATGCTTGAGCTTTGTTTCCAACAACGCTAGTATTTTTATATCTATAATTAGTATTATAAAGCAGAAGAGTTTGTTTGTTTGTTTGGTTGAACGCGCTAATCTTAGGAACTACTGGTACCTACGATTTGTAAAATTATTTCACTGTTAGATAGCCCATTTATCGAGGAAGCTTATAGGCTAAATATTATCCCCGTATTCCTACGGAAACGGGAACCACGCGGATAAAACCGCGCAGCGTCAGCTAGTGATCTTTATGAAATCATTATTATTATATTGATGAGATAACATATTGCAGTAGAGTGTAGGCTAAGGAAAGTGAGATAGACCCAAACTACTATCTAGTTTGGGTCTATCGATATTTATCTATTCTATCGATTCCATTACTAAACTAGCGAAAATCAACGATAGGCAAGTATAAATTTTAGTACAATCAAATATCAAGGAATGTTTCTCATTATCTCAATTTCGTTTATGTCAACAAGCGTAAGTCAAAGATAGGGAATTAGACTACAGGTCGGTTTAAAGTTTCGAAGAGGCAAAAAGAAAATAGCAGCAATATTACCACCGTTTCCGAATGCTAATGGCACATTGTAAACCGATATTACGGTGCAGTGTCGGCCGAAGAAACGCCTTTTCCGCCTAAATCGTTTTCCAGGGACATCTAACGGAAAATCGGCGTAGAACGCACCGAGATATATACAGGAAATGTCAAGGCGATGCGCAAATTGATGCATGCATATCACTTGTGTGGTCCGTTCCCACCGCATAACGTAGAGTAAGGCTTTTTGTTAGCTTCGGATGGCGTATTACCTTATGTAATGCCTCGGTTAATATTTCACGCGTAATACTGTGGAAAGACAGTGGACGTTGACCTTTAACGTATAAGGGCGTTCAGTGGTGTGCAGATAATATTTAACGAGGGTAAGCATTAAGACAGGCTTAGTATAGCCCATTTGATTCATTTGATGACAATGGTAATTTGATAAACTTAGCCAACAAATTTTTGTTGGCTAAGTTTATCAAATAATGTCATTCTTGTTATTAGATAAAATATTTCGTTAAGTTAAAGTTATTTTAGGATCGTTTATACTAATAGTAATATTATGAAGAGGAACTATTTGATTGTTTGTTTGTATGTATGTTATGAATAGGCTACGAAACTACTGAACCGATTTGAAGAATTATTTCACTGTTGGGAAGCTACACTATCCCTGAGTGCTATAAGCTATATTATATTTTGAAATAATTAGGAATCCTTCCTAAAACCCGTTTCCGTTCCCGTAGGATTACGAGGATAATATATAGCCTATAACCTTCCTCAATAAATGGGCTAATATATAGTCTATAGCCTTCCTCGATAGTTGGGCTATCTAACACAGAAAGAATTTTTCAAATCGGACCAGAAGTTCCTGAGATTAGCGCGTTCAATCAATCAAACAAACAAACTCTTCAGCTTTATAATATTAGTATAGATATTGATATAATCATTAACACTATAGTATGCGCATTATCATCTGAGTCGTCCGGTCATAAAAGTCAAAAAAGATAGGAATGTGCAGCGCGCCTACCTGCGCACCCTAATTATCGATAAACGGCTACCTGCGCACGTGCTAATGATGAGTCAATAATGATTTGGACGATTCTGATTGGTCGGTTTCTAATGTAATTGCATTGCGTATTTTTTTTGCTATAAATGTGTTTACTGCAATTAAATAAATACATTCATGTGTTACTCGTTGCGCACTATGGATACTAATATATAATAAATTTGGCAGAAGACGAAGATTCTGATGATGAAGACTCAGATGAAGATTAATTTTATTTAGTTAATAATTATATAATATGAAATATGTATTATATTAAATCAAATATTGTTAATTTTTTTAATTTTGTGAACAAGATACGATAATAAACTTTACTTATCGATAATATGTCTTTCATTGTTACACCCTTCACTAGACGGCTCCATAAGACCCATAAGTGCAAGCGAGATAGATATAGAGAAATGATTTATGGCCCTAAGACTCAGTTGTTAATGCTATTAGTATATAATAAGAATTCCCTATAAGCTTGCGTTTATTAAACGCTAAAGTTTTTGAAAGACATGCCAGTGACATATTTTTTCTGTAAGCTTTTTAATGATACCGAGCGGTATTACCCGCATGGTTTCCGTTCCCGTAGGAATACGGGGATAATATATAGTCTATAGCCTTCCTCGACAAATGGGCTATCTAACACTGAAAGAATTTTTCAAATCGGACCAGTAGTTCCTGAGATTAGCGCGTTCATTCAAACAAACAAACTCTTCATCTTTATAATATTAGTATAGATATTGATATAATCATTAACACTATAATAAGAATTCCCTATAAGCTTGCGTTTATTAAACGCTAAAGTTTTTGAAAGACATGCCAATGACATATTTTTTCTGTAAGCTTTTTAATGAATACTCGTATTATAATAATCATAATATCATTGTAATATTCATTATAGCCAATATTTTGTTTTAAATCACTATTAAAATGTCCAGATAAAAAAAGTATAATTATCTTTATGATCGCTTACAAAACAATGGGGATGACACGCCATAAAATTTCCATTGTTTAGTTAGCAGCAGCTGAATAATTGATCAGTTAGCGTTTCGAGACCGGTAAATTGGTCAAGGATTAGCATTGACACTTATCTAAATGAAAAATTAATAAAATGAACAAAAACAAAACAAATAGGTCGTCATCAACCCATATTCGGCTCACTGCTGAGCTCGAGTCTCCTCTCAGAATGAGAGGGGTTAGGCCAATAGTCCACCACGCTGGCCCAATGCTTATTGGCAGACTTCACACACGCAGAGAATTAAGATAATTCTCTGGTATGCAGGTTTCCTCACGATGTTTTCCTTCACCGATTGAGACACATGATATTTAATTTCTTAAAATGCACACAACTGAAAAGTATTTTTTTTTTTTAAGAAACAAATAGGTACCTATCTATAAATACAAAATATAGTTTTACTTTAGACCGGGATTCAAAAAATAAATTCAAAATTCACCTAGGCTTAGTTTACAAGCACTTTTGAAAAGTCATAATAGTTGAAAACTTAAAATTAAAATTACGAGGGTTCCAAAGGCGCCTTGGTCCGAGAAGAGCCCACAACAAACTCAGATTACGTGCACGACCTCCGTGGCGAAGTGGTATGCGCGGTAGATTTTCAAGACGGAGGTTCTGTGTTCGATCCCCGGCTGGGCCAATTAAGGTTTTCTGGTGGGAGTTTTCGGCCGTGGCTTATCACCACCCTAACGGCAAAACGAACCGCCAGCGATTTAGCGGTCCGGTACGATATTGTACTAACCGAAAGGGGTGTGGATTTTCATCCTACTCCTAATAAGGTAGCCCGCTTCCATCCAAGATTGCATCATCACTTACCATCAGCGTTAGCGAGCGCAGAAGCATTGCCTGAAGGGGCCCGAAGGCAGAAGCAGAGGAGATGGACGAAAAGTCTCTCTAAGGACGTCTCCTCGGAGCATGGATAAGGTTGCCGATCAGAGCATGCACTAGTAATAAAATTAAGCAAACTGGAAAAATCTGTATATAATAAGCACTAAAAAGACAACTCTTAGGGTATGCACTACTTTAATGCATTTATGAAGTGCACGCCACTGCCTCCAAGATTCGGTCGCTTATCAGTTAATCATATTCTTTCTGGTCTAAGTGTCAAAGAAACGTAGTCGTACGTTTCTTTGACACTAAGAGCCTGTGATGGCCACATCTTCTTCATTTTATAAAAGTTTAAAGTTTATCAGCTTATGCTCCTGCCATACGTACCTACAAAAAAATTTTAATAAAAAATATTTAAAAACATAAAACGTAACGACTAAACTAAAAAGCGGAAAAAAAACATCGTATTATGTTCTACCTACTGATCAGTTTGAAGGCAGTGCTAACCCGGTGATGTATTGTATATAAAATTGAATTGATACCTCCTCCTTTTTTTGAAATCGGTTAAAAAGCAATTATAGGGTTATGATTGTGGTTTTGGGAAGGCATAAACAGGCCTTTCGTAATGCTTACTGTTTTATGTTATATCACAAAATATTTACGATCTGTTACAACAAAAAAATTTTAATAAAAAAAATTCAACCGACTTCCAATTCAAAAATTAAACCTAAACTAAAAAGTAAAAAATAACATCTTACCTATGTGCTACCTTCTGATCAGTTTGAAGGCGGTGCCAATCCAGTGTCATGTTTTAATTAAAGCCGTTTCTGAAAGAACCACAGAAATTTTGTAATTTAAACGGCTTAAATTAAAACATCACTGGCTTGGCACCGCCTTCAAACTGATCAGAAGGTAGCACATAGGTAAGATGTTATTTTTTACTTTTTAGTTTAGGTTTAATTTTTGAATTGGAAGTCGGTTGAATTTTTTTTATTAAAATTTTTATTTTTTAATTTTTAGTGTTAACACACCTACTGAGTGTAAACAAAAATTAATAAGCAATAAGTTGAAACGTTATCTTATGATAAGTGTCTAAGTCCTACAATCCACGTAATATGAATATTCAGAAAATCGTGAAAGGTGACGGTCCTCCGTCTTCATCACCAGACCCCCTATGCAATCACAATCCATATGGTTGGAAAGTTCTCATCAATATAAAGTTTATCAAGTCCAAACACAAGGTAGCTACTGTGAACCATCAAAGAGTTCCCTTAACTTTCCTTCATCTTCGTCACCAGAATCCTAATACAGTCACAACCTATCCAGGTGGAAAGTTCTCATCAATACAAATTTATCAAGTCCAAACACAAGGTAACTACTGTGAACCGTTGAGGAGTTCTCTTAACTGTCCTTCGTCTTCATCATCAGGCCCTTAATACAAAAGGTACCTGCTGTAAATCGTTGACGAGTTCCATGGTCTGAGTTTCGGCTCCATCATCAGACCAACCCTAGACCTTCATAAAAGGGTAGTGGTTTAAAATACCTTATGGAAACACTAACAAACGCACTAGCCGTCGCTACAATTTTCGAAAGTTCCCCTCAATTTCTCCAGGATCCCATCATCAGGTCCTGACATGAAAAAAATGGGACCACCCTGGAATCAAACCCTTCAAAACAAAAAAAGAATTTTCAAAATCGGTCCACAAATGACGGAATTATCGCTGGACATACATAAAAAAAAAAAAAAAAAAACATACATACAGCCGAACGTAGAACCTCCTCCTTTTTGGAAGTCGGTTAAAAACACTCTCAGGTTTCTTTAAAAAACCTACATAATTAGGTAGAATAAATAATGCTAAACACAAAAACGTGTGAATTTTCTATTGTTACCGGTGACACGGGGTTTATAAAAGAATTACATAAAGTGGATTTTATTATCTGTTTTGCCATTTTTCTTTCTTCTTGCAAAAATTAATAAAATGTATGATGTATGTTGTTTCCTGTAAAACTGTGTGCCTTGTGGGAGTTTTTTTTATACTGTTACTATCACGTTGACGTTTACGCAAATTTAAATATGGAATTGAAACAGTTGTGCAGTAGTACCACTAGATGGCGCTGTTTCAATTGCTTAGAAATTCGAGTTTACGTTACGTGACAATAACAGTATCAAACTGCCACTACGCCCTGTGTTTCACGCAACTCACACGCCGCCTATTGTGAAATTGTTTAATAATGATAATTTAATACTTAATTGTTTATTGATTCAAGTAAATACATAAAATCATTTAACATAGGTCTGTGATCTCCACACTAGGATTCCCTGTGTTGTGGTAATCACTTTCTTCCACAGTAGGTAATAAAACAAAAAAAAGCATACATACAGCCGAACGTAGCACCTCCTTCTTTTTGGAAGTCCATTAAAAAGGTGTGACGACCAAGTTAAATTAAGTAGGTTAAATTAGGTTAGATGATAAATTCTTAATGCTAACTTTAGACAATTCAATTGGTTATGTGAACATATGTTTGTGTTGGTGGGTTTGTATGGGTGTGTGTGTGTGTGTGTTGTACATTAATAATGGTAATTAAGCGATCCTGCAGACGCAGGTAATGAATTTATTAATGACTTTGATGCAATTGGATCGACAACTTTTATTTTTCTTTTTTTTTATTCTTTACAAGTTAGCCCTTGACTACAATCTCACCTGATGGTAAGTGATGATTCAATCTAAGATGGAAGCGGACTAACTTGTTAGGAGAAGGATAAAAAAGCACACCCTTTCGGTTTCTACACGACATCATACCGGAACACTAAATCGCTTGGCGGTACGTCTTTGTCGGAAGGGTGGTAACTAGGCACGGCCAAAGCCTCCCACAAGCCAAAATATCACAATCATCTTCACATAAGCTTTTAAATAAAATAATTCGCATTGTAAAGGCGTTACGTAAAAAAAGACACAGTTCTCGCTTAAAGAATTTGTTGTATGAAACATAAATAACTCTCTATTATTTTGAAATTATATTTCATAGTTATTTATCTGCTCGTCATTCGTAATAACAGGAAAATAACTGCAATAAACTAGTACATTACGTAACCATAAATGTGTTTTTTGAATTATATATTAACAGCTTTTATTAACTTAAGTACGTAGTGATGATGATTTTAAACTTATTTCGTGGTTGTTCATTATGAATGTTATTTAAACGGGTACATACCACGATAAAACGACGAGATTTTTATTGTCGATATTTCGACAATAAAAATTTTTCAAAAATAAATCTTTCAAAAAAAAATCGAGATTTTTATTGTCGAAATATCGACAATAAAAATCTCGTCGTTTTATCGTGGTATGTACCAGTTTAAATAACATTCATTACGTAGTGATGATATTTATATAAATATATCTATACCAATATTATAAACAGGAAAGATTTGATTGTTAGTTTGTTTGCATTGAATATGCTCTGAAACTACTGAATTGGTTTGAAAAATTCTTTCACTGTTGGGAAGCTACACTATCCCCAAGTTCTATAGGCTATATTTTATCCCCGTGTTCCCACGGGAACGGGAACCACGCGGATGAAACCGCGCGGCGTATGCTGTGATAAGTAAGCAGACACCCGGATCCGCGTAGTTCCTGTTACCGTGAATAAAATGTAGGCTTATTCCATGGTCACACTATAACTTGAGAACGACTTAACAGATTTCATTTATATTTTTATAATTTTTAGAATAGCTTTTACGAAAGCAAAAAAGATGCACAGAAAATTAGAAATATTCAGAAAACTTAAACGCATACATATATTTTGGATTTTTGATTCAATCACGGCTCAACGGCTGAACGAAAATGTATGATGTAACTTCATAACAGTGGAGTTCACTTCATACATGCATTAAAGCATAGCTTAAACCCTAACAAATGCTTTGTTAATCCTTATCCAAAGCACATTTTCCCAGTTTGGTTAAACTGTCTTAGTAGTGCATACCCTGATTAACAACATTATGCACGTCATTGCTTCTTATCTTAATATTTCCACGGGTACGGGATATGCAGGTAATACCGCAGAGCACAGCTAGTATAAAGTATCTAAATTAAAAAAAAAGTGAAACATCGGACGTGAGTTCTAAAATGTCGAATCGAATTGGTAATGTCACAACAAACAAATGACGTGCCGATAGCCCGTCGTTATATAAATCACGCACGAAGATCGGGCCAGATGGTAATCGACACTATTTGAGAGATATTTTATTTAATTGTATATAATTTTGACTATAATTCCCACATTCGTTAAGCAATTAGGTATGGAATCAATGACTAAATTCTTACTGGCGAATTGTGTCACAAATGTTGGTACTAAATTACGAAATCTATAAGTAGGTACTAGGTAGTTAGGTAGGTTAATCTATAGGTAGGTGCGAGAGGATTACCAGCAAAATCTCTCTATAACTTGCTTAAAGATCTTGGCCTCTCAAGAAGTGCAGGTAGTTCTATATTAGAACGAGTATCCAAAGCTGCTCTAATAGGATCTTACCAAATTTGGATAGGTAGGGAGAACAACACGAGCAGAGAAGGGGAGTGTTGATCGATCGTCAAGGAATTCCTTAACCCTACATCCAGTAGTCACAAGTCCTGGACTTTGCTTGGTGTTTTTCTCTCTCTCCCACTCGATGGACCCGGCACCTGCACGGTGAATCCATGGAATGCTAAGATATTCGTCTCATTATAACGAGGTAAAGTTTGTGTAGGGTAGTGTAGGGGGTAATCTCTGGATCTACTGGACCGACTTTGAAAACTCTTTTATTAATAGAAAACCCACCTTATTTGTGGGTATCATAGGCTATATTTTATCCCCGTATTCTTTCACAAAGACATGTTATATTTCATTTAAACGGGATGTAGAGAATGTTGTCCGAAAAAGTCAACGAAACGAAACGAAGTCGAAGAACAGACGAAGTCACAGGGTTGCAGTTGTAGATAAAATATTAAATAATACTTGTGTCTTTCTTCCATATCCAAGCCAACCATCCATAACAATCTGTAAAACGTTTTTTTAATCCATTCAACTACCCGCGTAATGTCATGCACTTCAGCTAGACCGAGAGCCTGCAACAGCCAGACATGCCTTATTTTAGGATAGCTGTCCTAACCACCCGGCAATTTACTTATACCTCAAAAATCTTGATAGTTCTACTTTAATAATGAAATTATTACTTATCAAAAAAGTTTGCTACAACGTTTACGACATTTTTTACGACAGCCTGAGTTTTACGATATTTTTTTGAAGACTTATGATTGGTTTGTTTGTTCATTTTCTTATTTGTTAAGCTTGTTGGTAACAGAAAAAAATAAAACGAAAAAAAATAATACAACTTCAAATGTTACTTTGCCACTTTAATACACCGGCGAAGAATTTTGCCCTAGAAGAGTGATAAAAAAATGTTTTTTTTTAATTAAGAAACATATACTTTTATAATTAAGAAACTTATACTTTTATTAAGCCAATTAATTAACTAGATCCTTATTTATACATCATACTATCATCTCCATATACTTTTATACGCCGGTATACCTAGGTTAGCGCTGTTATAGCCCAGTGGATATGACCTCTGCCTCCGATTCCGGAGGGTGTGGGTTCGAATCCGGTCCGGGGCATGCACCTCCAACTTTTCAGTTGTGTGCATTTTAAGAAATTAAATATCACGTGTTACAATCGGTGAAGGAAAACATCGTGAGGAAACCTGCATACCAGAGAATTATCTTAATTCTCTGCGTGTGTGAAGTCTACCAAACCGCATTGGGCCAGCGTGGTGGACTATTGGCCTAACCCCTCTCATTCTGGGAGGAGACTCGAGCTCAGCAGTGAGCCGAATATGGGTTGATGACGACGATACCTAGGTTCCCTGGACCGACGTTGTATGGGCATTCCCCTTTACAGCCTTCAAATGAGGTAAGTGTGGCTATAGCAGGCGTCATCCAAGCGACGTACGTCTAGTATCCCAAGGGTGAGTGACCACTCGGGACCTTACGTAACTTAATTAGTAGATAATCGATGACTTTCACAATGAAAGTTATTCCCACTTCCCAGGCAAGTCCGGTCTCCGATGATAACGAGACAGGTGCGTAGGGCTGGCAGTGTTGAAGGGACGACATTGTTTTAATTAAACCTCTTTATATATTATTACACAAGCTTATATTAAGCTAATTTTTTTTTGATTCTTCACACGTTCGCCTTTGACTACAATCTCACCTGATGATAAGTGATGATGCAATCAAAGATGGAAGCGAGCTAACTTGTTAGGAGGAGGATGAAAATCCACACCCCTTCGGTTTCTACACGACTCCCACCAGCCAAGTCTGGACTAATTAAATAAACCTCAATCGGCCCAGCCGGAGTTCGAACCCAGGACCTCCGTATTGTAAATCCAATGCGCATACCACTGCGCCATATAGGCCGTCAAAATTATTATTAAGAGTTCAATGTATAGAGCTTATAAATGTATTATCATCATTATTATAACAGAGCCAGACCTTCCTACCGTGTTTGTCTAGATCATCGATTTTCCAGGTCCAGGTGTACCAGGGGTCTACGGAAGACTCGGCGAGGATCCACATTGACGTGACATAAAAATGGGGGTTCACAATTCGTAAACGGTGGTCCACGAAAATGTATCTGGTTTGGGGAGTTTTCTAAATAAAATAATCTGTATTGATTGCTTTCTTGTGCTGTGAAATATCTTTTTCCGTCACTGACAATCATTTAATTAATTAACTAAGTAATCTATTCTTTTTGTCGAGGGTTGGATATAAATTTAGCAGGTGGTCCACCGGAACCAGTTAAATCAGAAAGTGGTCTACGAGAAAAAAGTTTGGGAACCTCTGGTCTAGATCACTATCAGATGATAATGACATTGGTACGGCCTTATTTATAAACATTTACAGCAGGATGCAGGATTTAAACATCACATTTCTTCAAAGTAAAGTAAACTTTAAACAGTAGATATTACATCCATTATCCTTTGAAGAATTGAGGTTTAAATATCAATCCATGTTTATTAATATGACATACTTGACGTTTTAAAAGGCGTTGTGTTTTGTTTACCAAAATCTACATACTAATCTTATAAAGCTGTAGAGTTTGTTTGAACGCGCTAATCTCAGGAACTACAGGTTCGATTTGAAAAATTCTTTCAGTGTTAGATAGCCCATTTATCGAGGAAGGATATAGGCTATATATTATCCCCGTATTCCCATGGGAACAGGAACTACGCGGGTGAAACCGCGCGGCATCAGCTAGTTAATTTTATGCATTATAATTTCGCATTTATAAAATTAACTGAACGTCTATCCATCACATAGTACGAAGTTTAACTATGATAAACTAAACATAAGACGTCTTGCTGGTTATAATATTCCATTGAGAAATTGAGGTCTATGACATTTAACCGATCGATCATAATACATCAATAGTTACGTGAACAAATCGAACGCACGTAACCATTCGCGTTGAATGACCGCCGTGACATGCATCGGTCGTAGCGCCGACGAAAACTTATAGAACGGAGCCTGTAATAACCAGACCTACCCCATTTAAGAAAATCAGTCAGCTTATGCTTCTGGTAGAAGCTCCATTGTCCAAACTCCATAGCTGTAACTACCGTACTTTTCTATGATACTCGTATAGCTTGGCAACTTCGTTCGTAACACTCCCGATGGTGCGTGCGGGTAGCGATGAATGAAAACCCCACGACTGATGGACGTCACTTCCCCGCACGCACGATTTCACACCCGCGAAATCTTCCACCTGTCGCCCGCATATCATTGGAATGTTATCAACGAACCTGCCATACTGTAGGACAGGGTAGGCGAACCTTTATGCATCAACGTGCCATTTTTTCTTAAAAAATGTTTAATGGGGTCATTGGCGTGCCATCAAATAATTTTGACTTTCTGATTATTTGGAGAATAACAATAATAAATACTATCAAAACTCTTTATGAAATAAAGTAAACAAAAGAGGTACATTTTGGAATGTTTTTATTACACGCATAAATTAAATTATTGTAAAATTAGTGTGACTTCTGTTGCTGCAGGTTAGATGACAAATAATTTATGTCAAATACCTACTTTACACATGTTTTATGATCGGCGACGTGCCCAAAATATTGTGTCGCGTGCCATCAATGGCACGCGTGCCATTGGTTCGCCTACCCTGCTATAGGAGCAAAGATTTTATACTTACTATAGATATGTCATTAGCGCGTCGAAGCTGAGGAGAGCAAAAGTGTCTAATTGTCTCAATTTCATTTAGTCAGTTCAGTACAAAATCGAAAGTTATTTAAATAATAAATAAATAAATAATGTCCATAATATTGAGTTGTGTATTCAGGAAGAGTAAAAACAATATTGATATACATAAATATATAATGTAAGTAAACACTAAATTGTGCATGTGTGCGCTCAGTGGAGTAGCTAAATTCGGATCACTTTTTGCGGTGATTTTATAGGCAACGTAACATATCTAATAGTATAAAATCTTTGCGTGGGAGCACAAACTTTCAGTTTCTAACTAAAACTGAATAATCTAGTCAGAATAAAATAAAGCAATAAATTACATAGGTACAAAAGGCGGCTTTATCTCTAAGGTAAGGATCTATCCCAGGTAAAGGAAATAAAATAGGTACACAAAAAACAATTTAAAAAAAATATACCAATATTATATATTTATGTATTAGTGTGTAGTTATTTGTATGTATGTATATGTACATTATTATTACGTACACACCACCTACAGTTGTCCTAATAAGTTCCTAAGCCTAAGGTTGCCTGGAAGAGATCGCTACTAAGCGATAAGGCCGCCTTTTCTATTCTACTTTTTCTTATGTTTCTGTTTTGCTTGTTTTCTTTCATTTTTGTGGTGTACAAATAAAGAGTATTAAATAAATAAATAAATTATATAAATACACCTACGTATCATATACATTATGGAACTGTATAGAAAAAAAGGTGAATGTTTATTTTGACTGGGGTTTTTATTTACGTTCAGTAGCTATCATTTAAATGTGGATGTTTCTACCTACTTGTAGTAACGTTTCAGATTTAGTAAGGTCTAACTGATAAGAACTGAGAATGTCGTGTCACGCGGCTAATATTTTATTGACTAGATTTTATATCAACGTAGACTATACTATGACGAAACCACATATCAAATATATCAGAGACTGTAATACATGAAACGTGACGTATCTTCATAGAGATACTCGTATTAAACTACTAACTCTAAACAACAAAACATACTCGTATCAATATAAAAACTTATAATTGATAATTTAAATGACTTTAATTACACTCTCGATCAAGTCATCAATAATCAGTGTGCGAGTCACTCGAGTATATTTGCAGACATTCGGTTATTCTTCCCCACTTTCACCCCCTCCAGAACTCTTAAACCACATATCAGCCGATTTTCATCAAGTATGTCTAAGAACACTCGCACAAAACAAACTAAATTGAAATCGCTTCATCCGTCAAACTTATAACATCCCTCTTTTTGCGTCGGGGGTTGAAAATTTAAGTGTCTGTCTTTGATTTCACAATAACTGTGTTATTTCAAGTGCTTATAGTACACGGTGATGTTATCAACCCATATTCGACTCACTGCTGAGCTCGAGTCTCCTCTCAGAATGAGAGGGGTTAGGCCAAAGTTCACCACGTTAGTCCACCACGCTGGCCCAATGTGGATTGGCAGACTTCACACACGCAGAGCATTATGAAAATTCTCAGGTATGCAGGTTTCCTCACGATGTTTTCCTTCACCGTTTGAGACAAGTGATATTTAATTTCTTAAAATGCACACAACTGAAAAGTTGGAGGTGCATGCCCCGGACCGGATTCGAACCCACACCCTCCGGAATCGGAGGCAAAGGTCATATCCACTGGGCTATCACGACTCTCCCACACACACGATACTAATATATAATAACGTTTTTTTAATTTTTTACTATCTGTCTGTCTTTCTGTTTAGCCGGGCTAATCTCTGGGACGGCTGGACCGATTTTAATCGGTCTTTCACTGGAAGTCTCTATTTTACTGTTACTCTTATGGTAACAGTAACATATAGACTATTTTTTTATTCCGGAAAAATACAAGGATCCGCGGGATTTGTGAAAAACAGAATTTTACTCATACAAAGACGCGGACGTCCGTAGTTTGATTTTTATTAAGCAGTCACGAATAATAATTATAATCAAAACAATATGAAGACGATTTAAAAAAAGTAGTTGTTAGTTGTAACTTACTAAATAAATAAAGTCAAAGTTTCGGCAAATAATAAAAATTATTAAAAGCTTTTGTAATAAAAATATAAAAAAATAGCTGCTAATAAACCAAAAAAAATGCGGAAAACCCGTGACTGACAAAAATAGTTGTCGCAAAAAGCACTAGTGAATCTGAGTATTAAGAGGAAAAACTGCTTCAAATTTAATTAAACTTTACAATAATTCAAATACAAGTTACGAACAAAAAATTAGCATTATTTTTTTCCTAGTTTGGTCTTGAATTAATATTAAACAATGAACAAATAATTTATTTTGCTATTATACAAAAAACCGACAAGCAGAGTGGGTAACCTAGAACCGACAAATTATACTCTTCGTTCGTTTCACTCTGAATCCAGAGCATCCTCAGTAGGATATATAGGATACTCTACAATCAAACTAATATTATAAAGGCGAAAGTTTGTGTAAAATTGTGTATGTTTGTTTCTCCTTTTTGATGTGGCAACTGAAGCGATTTGGCTGAAATTTGGAATGGAAATAGAATTTACTCTGGATTAACACAAAATCTACTTTTCATCTCGGAAAAATCCATGGTTCTCGCGGGATTTGTGAAAAACTGAATTCTGAACTGAAACTGATACTGACAAAGTCGCGGGCGTCTGCTAGTGTTTAAAAAATGTTTTAATTCACCCTTAGTTAATCGGTTATAATTTGAATGTTCTAACAATATCTATCAAAAACAGTGGTAGTTTATATTAATGTTCAATAAGTTGTACCTACGATATAGATCAGGACCGTTAATTAAATATTTTAGCTTTCAAGTAAACAAAAATCATCAACCCAAGCCTCGCCAGTAACAATACCTGCTAGGCTGTTTTATAACTCGCAAGTGCGAGTTTCGAACACGATACTAAAGAATGAGAAAGATAGCGGTGAATTCGAAACTCGCACTTGCGAGTTATACAAAAAATCGTTAGAGAATAGCCGTGCTGGACCATTTAATTAAATATTTTAGCATTCAAGTAATCAAATCAACCCAAGCTTCGCCAGTAACAATACCTGTCCTAAGTAAATTTTCGTTAAAAAGTCGTTTTTGCATTTTTGTTTTTATGAAATAGAAAAAAATCTAAACATCACAACGGAGTCATAAAAACTTTATAACGGGATGAGATAATAAAGTCCAAAAGTCCAAAAGCAAAGTGCACTAAAGTTCCGTTGACAGCAAGAAAGTGTGCGCGTGGTGCAACCAGCTTTCATTTCAACGAATACGCGCAAAAAGTTGCGGAACTAGCAGTCGGGTCAGACAGACATCGCTCGTGGGTGTTTCCATTGACATCAATCACAAGGTGTTTAATCGTTTAGTTATTTTTTTTAGTTTTAATTAGTTAGGACATTGTAGTGGACCCCCAAGGAAACATTCGCCCGTTGAGTGTCAAATTCTTTGATTAATCAATGCTTATAATAAATTTGTAGAAAGGTAAATTCTGTACATGAAATATATTTCCAAAATAACTATCAGAGGGTGATAAGTGATCGATACTGCTGCCAAAAATGCAATCAGTAAAAATTTCGTCTGTCTGTCTGTATGTCCGTTATAGAAACAAAAACTCCTCGACGGATTTTAACGAAACTTGGTACAATTATTCTTTATACTCTTACTATATAGTATACTTTTCATCATACTACGATCAATAGGAGCAGAGCAGTGAAGGGAAATGTTGGGACAACGGGAGAAGTTACACCATTGTTACAGCGATACTACTGTAAGGGCTGGACTAAAGAGGTCGAAGGGCGGACGAAGTCGCGGGCGCCCGCTAGTATGAAATAATTCGCAAATTAGTGTATTTTATTTAAAAGAATTCTCACGGATCATGATAATACCTACTATATTCAATAATTAAAACCAAAAAAAATCTAAATCTCAGCGTTAAATCTATACTTATAATAAATCTGTAGAGAGGTCAATTCTGTACATGAAATATATTTCCAAAATAACTATCAGGGGGTGATTAGTGATCGATACTGATGCCAAAAATGCAATTAGTAAAATTTTTGTCTGTCTGTCTGTCTGTCTGTCTGTCTGTCTGTCTGTCTGTCTGTCTGTCTGTCTGTCTGTCTGTCTGTATGTTCTTTATAGAAACAAAAACTACTGGACGGATTTTAACGAAACTAGGTACAATTATTCTACATACTCCTGGGCAGGTTATAGCATACTTTTCATTACGCTACGATCAATAGGAGCAGAGCAGTGAAGAGAAATGTTGAGAAAACGGGAGAAGTTACTCAAATTTTTAAGCTTCCGTCGCGTGTACAGCCTTAATCGTTAAAGCTACATAGAAATAATGTATGACGGAAATGTTTTCCTTAAAATTATCTATAAAAACACAACAGCATATATATGTCTATCTTTTATGGTTGACTCACAATAACACGTGTAACTCCCGATAGCTTAGCAGTTCGGAGCTTTCTAATTATATTTGTTTACTCTTATGTTCATAACACTCATCACTCATCCCTAACTAAAAAAGTTAACATTATTACCTATTCAATAAAAAAAGAATTATAACAATCGGTATAGAAACACCAAAGTTATACAAGAAATACGCTAAGCCATCGCGCGTGAATACTAATTCATGCTCGACGCGACTCGCTGGGGGGGGGGGGGGGGGAAATAAATAAAGAAGTGCAGCCTTAATTAGTAGGGTAGGGGTAGGGTAGGGTAGGGGTAGGGGTAGGGTAGGGGTAGGGCAGGGGTAGGGTAGTGGTAGGGTAGGGGTAGAGTTGGGATAGGGTAGGGTAGAGGTAGGGTAGAGGTAGGGTAGGGTAGGGTAGGGGTAGTTGAAAGTTTACAACGACTTACACGCGGACGAAGTCGCGGGCGTCCGCTAGTTAATCATAAAAGTCCTCAATTAGCATGCTAATTTAACATTAACTCCGAGAATGATAAGGTACTTTACTGCAGTAATTAAATAAAGGTAGGTACCTACTAGCTTTAAAATAATTGCTCTGCTGGTCCAGTGATCAGTGATAGCTTCGGACCATGAGGTCCTAAGTTCGAGTCTTGGGTCGGGGTTTGACATGAGCTTTACTTTATTCCAAAAAATATATGTTTTCCAGTTAAAGGCTAGAATTGAGAATTTCTTGAAACAAACCTCACAACTTGTAGCCCAAAATGGGGATGATGACTAGGTTTGAATATAATTGATTTTTATTATACATTCGGGTAAATAATTTATATATAAGGTTAACTAGGTTAACTAATTTATACATAAAAAGCAACGAATGATTGGATATTTGAAAAATAAATAAGATTATAAAATTTCAAAATATATTAAATACTTTTATCGTAATTAGATGAAAATTCATACAGGTTTAGCTCCCTTACATTAAATGTGACATTTTTTTAATATATGAACTATAAACATAAACGCACAAATAACAAAGATATTAGTAATTTTGTTTGAAGGTCCATACAAATCTAACGATCATTATGTATCTACCTACGACGTCATTAATTCGTACCATTTTGTGTGGGGCGTTTTTCAGGGATCCTGGATCCAAAGTTGCTTTACTATTAGCATACTCTTAATTTATATACAATTTAAAAAACTGTCATCATCCCTATTAGGGAGTTGTCGGTGTTCATCCTGTTAGATTTTTAATTATTTAAATAATTATAAATACATAAGACAACATATAAAAACTCCTTCTTCCAGATAAATGTTTTAATCTGTACTGTTTATTAATGATTATGGTTTTATTCTGAGGTTGGTAGGGTATTGTGATATACTCTATGAAAAAGAGGCGAACATGGGAATATGTGGCGTGAAGTAAATTTAATTAATGTATTATCCATCTACCAAAGTAACGATTTGTTTAAGAATGAGTAATAAGTTATTTGAAATACAGTTTATACATTCCAGCTTGTGTTATTTTATTCCATTTGCTTTTATCAGAAGTGGGATGTACCTACGAACACGATGTCATTACCTACATTAAAGTCGATCTACAGAAAGAAAATGTAACGGCATTTAAATGAAGTGTGAATTTGGGAAACAGTGGTTTACATTACGAGAAATGCGATAAAAATCATACGTGTGTACAACCATTAAGTATGTATACCACTGACGGCTATGGGACGCACGCCGCACTGGTCCCGGTAAAAGTATTTATGTCGATGCGATGCGATGTCGGTTGTCGATGCTTACAATATCTAACAAGAATGAAGAAACGTAAACGTAACACACTTATACCATGTTGACGATATTTATGAGCAAAACAGTCAAACAGTCCAACAGCACTCATAAGAGGATATTATTTGAAAAACTGCGAGAGAACAGAGAAGAACGTGTAAATTAATAACAAAATACAAAGATGCATGTGTGGTGTTAGCTGCAGAGTTATATGAGATGGAATCCTGTTGGTTTGACGGATGAGAAATACCAATGATGTCTAAATATATTAAACTAGGTGTCTGGTGAGTTTTATTATTTTGATTAAACAGCCTCATAAATTATTCAGTTGTGACTAATATGAAATAAAATTACAAAGAATAAATAATCACTAGGTGAAACTAAGTATGGTTGATAGGTTGTCAGTTTGTCTGGCTTATTGTCAAAACATTTTTGTTAGATGACTATATCTAGGAAACCAAAATCATTTAAGTGAAAAGTACACACACACACACACATACACACTGCTCAAGAAATTAACGTATGAAGACAGACCACTCTAGGGTTGTTAGGATGTAGGACACTGGCATAATGTAATATTGAGAAATCTTAATTATAGAACTACATTACATCCGTTGCTGACATGGGACTAAAATGAATTAACTAAAATATTGTTTTTTTTTGTGCCTGTAACTTCAAACTATACATTTGTTATATGTGAGTTTTTATGACTGAATAACATAAAAATTAAAAATATATGAAGTTTTATGTAATGGTTCAAGTATTATTTTAGGCCTTGATGTAGGTACCTGATAACAAGTTTTGAGACAGCTATTACAATATTTTCAGATAGGATTTGCTTAGATATATCATTATGTAGATTACTGTATGTACTTAATATAAATTTCTTTAAATCTTTTAAGAAATTGGATTGATAGATTTCTTGAAAAATAAATTTGTAGTTATGTTTGAAAACCTATTTAACTATTCAAGCGTTGACAACATGCCTTCAGCCTATTTAGTATAGAACAGTTATTAACAATCTGCAGCAACACAGTAAATGATTCTTATCCATGAATATTATTACATTCGGCTTATCTACAAGAGTACTAAGAGATATTATGATATTCATCTTAATGAAATCTTATAATTAATTAAATTGGAGATTTTTTTTAGGGTGATATTAAAAAGTTACTTGTGTGACAATTGAGTAATAAATAATTAATTATAATAATATCATTGATCACAAATTGTCTTAGAGCCCAGTCTGTATGGACTTCAAGTAAAGAGACACAGATTGCCATAAATAGGTTGTAAAATATTTGTCTAAGACATATTTTGACAGTTTTGTGGGTGGGTGACGTTGGGCTCTCTTTTCATTAATGGTCATGTGCAGATGTATAGATTCTACATACAAGTAAATTAATCATACTATTGCTGTTGTTTTAGATTCAATCAATCAGTTTATTATTTGCAGATACACTAGTGTATTTAATCCATGTCTCATTTGTTTATTTCTAGCATTTTATTAGATTGCAACATTTTGTATAATTATGAAAATTAGTAATTATTATGGGGTTGTGATTAGAATTATATATTCGGATGGTTACAATGATATGTGCATAAGGTTTTAACTAGGGTATACTAGTACACTAAAGGTAAAAAAAAAAAAAAAAAAATTAGAAAATTCCTTGGCCAACATATTAAGTGGTATAGGTTTTGAATATAGATTTGTATTGGGTCCTTAGGTAGTCAGTACATTTGTGCATCTACAAAGTGCACGCCACCGAGTTGTTGGTACCTGCATGCAACTGATGGGTGGTCTGCATCAAGTATGAATCAATATAGAGACTTAAATCATTACATCAGTAAAATAATTAATAGATATAGCCAAAAAAAAAAAAAAAAAGAAATTTAACAGAATTAAAAAAAAGAATATACTAAAATTAATGAATAGGTAAAACCTCTGATAGCAAACTAGAGGTATATAACAAAGGGGGTGGTCTGGTCTAAGACAGGTTTATGCTACTATTATTACAAAAAAGGGGGTAGTCTGAAGATAATTATACAATACATAGTCAAATATCATCTTTTCTTATCTAGTGATAACTACTAGGATTGGATTACATACTAAAATTATTACAATCATAAATCGCAATATTTTCAAGAAGTCTTTATTATCATTAAAAAAAAAAGCATTTCTTTAAGAGAAAGAGTCTTTTGTCTGAATTAAAGTAAATTGATAGATTAACACATGTTTAACATTTTATTTCATTTTATGTACCGGGTCTAAGGTTCATTCAATTATAGACTGATTTTCTCTTGGATGCTAGGTATGCTAGTTATGTTAAATTAAATTATTTGTCAAACAAGTATGATATTTATCTGAACGATTAAGTGACTGAGCTATGTGATACTGTGTGAAAATATTTGATTACAGATCCGAGATGCATGGATATTGATTGATGAATATGGGATATATGAGATTCTCATGATAATCATCGGGTTGAACACAGCCCTATTCGACAGTTGACCCAAATCACAAAGATGAGAGAAGTTACACTATGTATTGATAACACACGATTTAAATTTAGTATTTTTATTTATGATATGATGATATTATAATTATGTATTATATTGAGAGTTATTAGTTTTGATATCATATATACATATATTTTAAATATTTGCTCACATCCATGATGTTATTCATTAATTATGACTTACTGATGACGATTTGTGTTTTGGTAAAATTTTATTATTTATTTATTTATTTATTTATTTACTTAAACAGTACCCGGGAAGACATTACAGTTGCCCAATTCGTCTTCCCGGGCTATAAATATACATTATAATTTTATATAATTACTAACAAAACAGTACAGGCTTGTTATATCTACTGTGGTACAGGTGATACACAATTTACTAACTACAACAAAAATAACACTTCAAAAAATTACAAACTACAATAAAAATAACACAAAATAGAAAAGAAAGAAAGAAAGAAATACTAATTAAAAAACAAAAACATTAATCAATAATAATAATAACATACATATCAATTTAACAAAATAGGAAAACGAATCTCCTATACCTACTCCATTAATAATAATTTAATGGTTTTTATAAGTATCGGCGGTGGAGAGTGATAAACGTCCAATTCCAAATTGTTACCAGTTAGATCATTGAGCAGGCGCAGCGCCAGCGCTACCGGTGCGTGCTGAGTCACTTTTGTTCTGCCATGTGGTATAGCAAACAAATGGCGACGTCGCGCACTGGCGTATTTGTCCGGGACATGCAAACCTACTGATTCTAGCACAATAGAATTACTTATTTTGCCCTGAATTAAAATTATTATATATTTTAATAAAGCTACGTTACGCCTTAACTTCAGTTTGTCATACCCGGTCATACCAAGGAGAAACAAACTTGGATATATGGTAGGGTACCCAACTGAGTAGCCATACTGCTTTCTGTAGAGCCATCTAATAAATTTTTTTTGGATCTTTTCTACCATATCTACGTACTTATGTTCAAATGGATTCCATATGATGGAATTACACTCCAGTTTGCTCCTCACATATGCATTATACAAAAGCTTTATAACTTCAACAGATTTGAAATGCTGTGACTGGCGAAGCACAAACCCTAGAGTCCTATAGGCTTTGGTACATACAGGAAGAAAATTTTTTTAGTGCGGATATTTTTATATTTTGTACATAAACAAAATTTAATGATCACGTATTTTTTCTTTTTTTTTTTAACTCAAAAATAACAAAATTATCGTTAGCTAAAGTTATTTACTTTTGAACAGAATTTTAGGGTCACCCTATTGTGCGTTTATTTTATTTTCGTTTGATACCTAAAGGACGTCACCAGATCACTTTTAAGCTGAATATATCTTGTTTAGTAATAATATGTACATTATTTTGTTATTTTAGAGACATAAATTAAAAAAAAAAATTACATAAAATGTATCGAACTGTTTGTAGATTTATATTCTATTATTGATACAGAACCACGAAAAAAAATATCCGCACTAAAGACCGAATCACCCTGTATATCTTTTATATGGCTACGGAATGTCAAATTTTCTGACATATTTGTTCCCAAATCCCTAATCGTCGTTACACGCGAAAGATGTGTGTCGCCTAGTTGGTAAGTAACTACAATCGGTTCAACCTTTCGACTGAATGTAATGACGGAGCACTTATTAATGTTAAAAAATAATTTATTACGAGTACACCATTGCAACACGTTATCAACATCGTTCTGCAAAATTTTGGCATCCGAAACGCGTTCCACCTTATGAAAGACTTTCAAATCATCTGCAAACAGTAGGCACCTAGCATGGGTAATCACATTCGGCAAATCGTTGATCAATATTAGAAACTCCAATGGTCCTAGATTGCTTCCTTGACTTACACCTGAATGAGTAAAATAAGGTTCCGAACAATGTCCCTCATACTGAACGTATTGCCGCCGATTTCTTAGGTAACTGGAGAAAAAATTGAGTAGTAATGGCGTAAATCCAACAGAAGCAAACTTATTAAGAAGTACGTCATTATCAACAGCGTCAAACGCCTTTTGAAAATCAAAATAAGCTGCGTCAACCTGTGAACTACCATCAACCGCCCCAGTGACATAAGTCCAAAATGCCAACAAGTTACTACAAGTTGATCGACCTGCCCGGAACCCATGTTGGACATCAGTTAGTTGGCATTCAAACTGTTTTCTTATTCGACTCTCCAATATTGATTCAAACAATTTTCCAAAAACTGACAATACTGCGATAGGCCTAAAGTCACCTACTTCTAAGCTTTTGCTTTTTTTGGGAACAGGCACTACCCTAGACGTTTTCCAGATTTCTGGATAGAACGAACTCTTAAAACAAACATTGAAAATATGCTGCAATGGCAATAAGAATACCCTGTCACAATCTTTAACTATGTAAGGTGGAATGCCATCTGGACCAGCGGAAAATTTCGGTTTAAGTTTCTTTAGAGCTCCCTTAACATCATCACAGAGAATAGACTCTATGTGGATGCGAGCACTACCACTCCCACTTGCCCTCACTGCTTCATCCACGCTGAGACGCGGAGGTGTCTGCGCATACACTGAGCTAAAAAACTTTGCAAAGAGATCAGCACACTGCTCCGGCGGTACTAACTGACCCCCTTGCAATATCTTATGTTTGCGTGCCCCTGTGCGTTTTGAAGTAATATAGCTCCAAAACATATTAGGTTCGCGTTTTATGTTAAGTTCCATATTACTCCTATATACAGCAAAATCTTCCTGAATATTTGACTTGACTAGACACCGGTAATTAGAAAATAAGCTCCTATAATAGGAACTATTATTAAAGGTTTTCATTAACTTGTGATATTTCGCTTTTAACTTTATGTTTCGTTTAGTATTACTAGAATACCACTCGGGATATATATATCTTGATTTCCCAAGTAGGCACTGCTTAAGAGGGACATAATCATTAAAGCATGATTCAAGAGTTGAATAAAATATTTCAACTGCTCTAAGAGGCTCTAAAGTGTTATACAAGAGTGACCAATCTGTATTAGCCAATCGCTCATACAGTAATTTAAAATCGGCTTTTTTAAAATTCCATTCCGGCTTCAAGTTGGATGGAGAATGGTTAATATTTAAGCAGTCAGGCGCACATTCAAAAGTTAATTCAAGCGGTGGATGGTAGGCATCCGGTGGAAGAAGTGACTCCTCAGCCCTTTGCACTATCACCTGACCCAATGATCCACTAACAAGTACTAAATCCAAAAATTGGCCACTGTCATTAGAAATATTATTCACTTGTTCAAGTTGACAAAAGGTTAATACATATTCAAATTGAGACTTAACATTAAAAGAAGAAGAAATAAAGTTAAAATCACCGCAGATTAATATTTTTTGCTCACTATATTGGGCACAAACTTTTTCTATGCACTCGTAAATCATTAAGTAATTCTCCTCACTAGATTTCGGAGGTATATATGTTACTACTAATATACATAATAAATTTTTACCGCAGTATAAACCGGCACAAACTATCTCACTGTTCAACGCGCAGTCCAGCGGGACATTTATTGTTTGAAGGGTGTATTTAGATTGTGCTATTATAGCTACTCCGCCACCACGCCGATTGTCTCTCCTATCGCACCTGAGCATGCTAAATCCACTTGGTACAACTTCCGAATCTGATATGCTCTCAGTGAGCCAAGTTTCACTGATGAGATAGATGTCCACTGGTGAAGCAACAATCGCTGAACCAAACTCTTCAAGTTTAGTACGTAAACCTCTTACATTTTGGTAATAAATTAATATTTTACGAGGTCTACGCCTGCGACTTTGAAAAGGGCCGGTTATCATTGCTTTCTCTAGTTTCACGTCTACGAAACCATTCGCTAAGCTCTGCATTTGGTGGCCAATTTTCAGCTGACATGAAAAACTCAAACAAACTTTCAGGTACGTTCACCACAAACGAGGCATAATTAGTATGTTTCAACTGCAGTTTTTGAACCGTGTAAGGTGCCCCAGTAGAACATTTTTTCATCATATATGACTGTACTTGCTCTGCCGTAACATCATGTCTTAATGACCACAAGTGAATTTGTCTATTTTTTTCGACCGTAGCCAGTTCAGCGTCAACTTGTCCCGCGCCTCTGATCGGTGCCTTACGTTGCTTACCTCGAACGACGCGCCACTGTTGAAACTCCAACGCATTATCATCTAGCGCCTCGGCGATCGGTACATCAGCGGACAAAGTCACTGTAGGTGCATTCATGGAATTCCTGTTTACGTTCGGAACGGCATCCACAGGTGGCGCCACCGGTAATTCACTCCGCTGCGATTGCACATCGGCTTGTTCTCTCGGTGACGCGGTGGTACTCGCGAGCGCTCGTCGCCGCCTCGTCGTCAACGCTCGGGCCGGGTCGGGACGGATCTTCGGCTGCTCTCGCTGCGTCGTCGGAGTTCGCGAACCAGTTGCACTCACTGTCGCAGCTTGCTGTTTCTGTCCAACAGTTTTATCAGCTGGCTGGCTGGCAACATTTTTCTGACTACCTTGCTTTGCGGCAACTGAATGCATCTCGTTCTGCTCATCAATTTTGGCTTCCAGTGCACGAACAGCCTCCAACAGTGAATTGATCTTTAGTTCTAAAGGTAGCACAATACTTTTTTAATATAAGGATAGATGTATTACACAGGCCGACACGATTTTCGTTGTCCAAGATATAATTATTTTTTTTTCTACTGATTTTGTAGTGCTGATTACGAAATCAGACCTAATTTTATCATATCACATCAGATTTTTAGTAAAATTAATATATTCGCTAGTTTTGATTTTTCAGTGAAATTTTCGAGTTTTGGCACTCTTTTTTTGAATTAAGCAACCTCTCATGAGAAATTACTTCAGTTATAACAACGACACACCTATTTGTAACGCGTTTCGTGGAAATAAGCTGTTATAGTGCCTTTGTTAAAAAAAAAAATATATATATTTTAGTTAATGGTTTTTTTTGTTGTTGGAAAACGTCTGATAAACATTACAGTACACTACATAAACAGTAGCTTATTTTGACTTCAAAATACAAATAAAATCGTGGACTCTGCAGTTTGTACTAATCGTGTTGAACAATTAAGGCAGTGGACACTGGACATACAGCAAAAGACAATCTCTACCTTTTGGTACTACCTATGATATAGTGAAAGCAAGACAATCATACAGATATTGTTATTTTTGCTGTATGTTAGAAGCTTTTAAAGTAAAATTTGTTTTCCTTTTTGTAAAAAAAAATTGATGTGATAGAGTAATTGTGCAGGTATTTTTGTGTTCAAAATACTATAAATTACTGATAATTTTTACTGAAATCAAAACAACGTTCAAAAAGTATTCATTTGTCGGCCGGTGATATCGATAATATTTTAGATAGTATTATAGTATAGTAGTGTTATGACGACTAATATACCGTTATTTGTTTTGTGAATGATTATGGATATATTTGTTGTATAATAATTTCTCTATTGATTATTACACAGCAAAATAAAATAAATAAATAAATATAAAAAGATTCCAACGAATTGATAAACTCCTTTTTTTTGAAGTCGTTTAAAAATGTATGTATATGTATTTATATCTGATTTTATATTTTGATTATCTTCTATCACATGTCATCTGGAAGTCTAACACGATCATGAAGTCCTGTAACTATATTAGTTCTGAACTTGATGGTGAGGGGTTCGGTGCAGATGCAACACATCATCTGGAAGTCTAACACGATCACGAAATCCTGTAACTTTACTAGTTCTTGACTTGGTGGTGAGGGGTTCGGTGCAGATGTCACACATCATCTGGAAGTCTAACACGATCACAAAGTCCTGTAACTTTACTAGTTCTTGACTTGGTGGTGAGGGGTTCGGTGCAGATGTCACACATCATCTGGAAGTCTAACACGATCACAAAGTCCTGTAACTTTACTAGTTCTTGACTTGGTGGTGAGGGGTTCGGTGCAGATGTCACACATCATCTGGAAGTCTAACACGATCACAAAGTCCTGTAATTTTACTAGTTCTGGACTTGGTGGTGAGGGGTTCGGTGCAGATGTCACACATCATCTGGAAGTCTAACACGATCACAAAGTCCTGTAACTTTACTAGTTCTGGACTTGGTGGTGAGGGGTTCGGTGCAGATGCCATGAATCGATGATGACGAATTTGACAAATATAAATAATGTTTTGAAATGATGAAAATACATAAGTTGATTGACAAAAGCTTCACATGAACATTATGTTTATTTATAATATGTATCACTCTTATTCTTATTTAACATTTTTATGATAAAAGTATATAGAAGAAGTCAAGAATTTCATTATAGTTTGATTGGATTCTTTTAAATAACTTATGGGATGCTGTGTGATAATTAATTATAAAATTTTATTGTTAACATTATTCTATTTATAGTTGATATTATAGTAATGTCATAATTTCATGATATTCTTGTGTTGTTTGGGGACAAACTTTTAGTAAGGATGGCCGAATATTAGAAGATAAAGACATTACATTTGTAAATATTACATATCGTCTATGTACTTAATGCTTTAAATTAATCTACTACTCTGTCTAAGTTAATTACAATATTTAATAAGTCTCTGTCTAGAGTAAAGCTCCCTCTTGTCATCTGGAAGCTCAGACATACATAAGACCTACCTCGCTAGATGTTGTTTTTCGTCAAAGTACATGATTTACTTGTATGATCTAATGCGATTATAAGAACTGTCTCTGTAGAATCGAGGTTTCATAGTTATAACTTTATATTAACATAACTTTTAGTTTAGTTTAGGAATGACAAAATGACAGACAATTTTGTCATGAATTTGGGTAATTGGACTGAATCTGGAAGTGATTGAAGATTGAATTTATTTCAAATTTGTAAAAACAAGAATTAACATACCAGTTTAACTGAATTTAAGTGTTTGGATTTTTATCAATAGAATCACTATCAAAATCTGTATAGGTCTGTATTCACAATTTGTAAATATTGAATGAGAAATCTGTTAAACTATAATTATATTAATTCTTAAAGAATAATTAAATGTATTGTAGGGTGTTTCAACATATTGTTAAATCAAGGTTTAAAATTAGAAAATATCTGTAATGACAAAATTGAATTTTACTACTTGTACATCAGTGAATTTAGCAAGTAGTAATAATAATAGATTAATTGGGACTCACTTTTGTTATAATTAGAAATTATTGGAGAATTAATGAGTTGTGGTAATAAACATAAATTAAAATTTTAAATACTATGAGACATAGTTCAGTGAATCTTTATAATAATGTAATGTTAGAATTTATTTGTGTTTACAAAGTTTGAGGACAAACTTGTGTAGTCAGTATGGCCGAATGTTAGATTTTTAATTATTTAAATAATTATAAATACATAAGACAACATATAAAAACTCCTTCTTCCAGATAAATGTTTTAATCTGTACTGTTTATTAATGATTATGGTTTTATTCTGAGGTTGGTAGGGTATTGTGATATACTCTATGAAAAAGAGGCGAACATGGGAATATGTGGCGTGAAGTAAATTTAATTAATGTATTATCCATCTACCAAAGTAACGATTTGTTTAAGAATGAGTAATAAGTTATTTGAAATACAGTTTATACATTCCAGCTTGTGTTATTTTATTCCATTTGCTTTTAATCCTATTCCTCAGAAAGTACCTACTTAACAAAGTGATCGTAACAAAGCCATTACAATGTAACAAAGCAGCTTGGTGGGTCTATGATTCAAAACCCCATTTCTATAAGGAGAAACCCTGACCCTAGTGGAGCGTTAAAATAGGCTTATAATTATGCTTTAATACAATGTGTGTAATATAAAAATAAAATAAAAAAGCCGGGATACAATGGAGCCGAATCATTCGAAAGTGAAAGGGCGCGAATCTTCGGCTTCGATAGTACGCCGGCGGACCTGTCGGGGTACGGGCACAGTAAAGATATTACAAGCAGTATAATAACTCGGCCGTATTTTTGAAATAAATACCTACAGCCGCGCGGTACGTAAACATGTCATAGGGCTGCCCGCCTGCAGGAATTTAATTACATTTGCTAACTTTGTGTTTCCACTTAGTTTTGTGATTGTAAATAAACTTTTTTTATATAAACAAATAAAATACTTTGTAAATTGTAGTAAAATGGGAAGTGCTAAATAAAAATGCGTGTTTTTTGATTGGTTGATTTAATTAAGGCTGATACTACGACAATGATCTTGAAGGATTGGTCGTATTCTTAAACATATTTATTTCGGTGATGCCATCTAGGTATTACCTCCACACTACGTGAACAAATAAAAAAAAAGATAAATACCTTCATGAAATTGTAGTGATTTAAAATAGATAATGAAACAATGAACAAACGCACTAATTGTCCCTACGATACGATAGTTCCCCTAGATTTCTCTAGGATGCCATTATCAGATCTTGACATGAAAAAAATGGGACTAACCTGAAAGAATATTCATCCAAACAAAAAAGAAACGGTTTACAAATGACGGAAATATCGCTGTAAATACGATACGATCCTTTTTGGAAGTCGGTTAAAATTCTTGTCACCAATGCCAAGCTGAGCAAAAGTTTTATGAGCTTGCACATTAAAGCGCATAAAATCCGCCATTTTGATTTTTTAAGAACTAAGTTACCCAGTGACACTCGGCCTATCTAGACGAGTCTAATGACATATCATTTATCAGTATGTGTGCTTGGCAAATTTGTTCGTAACACTCCCGAAGCTCGGCGCGGTCCGGGAGGGGGGTAACGATGCCCAGCGCGTACGACTTCACACCCGCGCAGTCCTTTCCTCCCGTCGCCCGCATACAACAACAAGTCATAACATTCAAACACATACTCCTCCTTTGGGCTTCGCCGCAGTCGTAACAAAACACAAATGATCCGAGCACAGTCACACAATACATTGTACAAGCAGTCGAGGTTTTAACACAAGCTTATCGTACCTACTGTATCGTGATTCATGAACCGCGTATAACTACCTATTTCAATCGTGTCAATCACTTTCCTTTACTCTATTCACTTTATTTACTAATCCAGATACCTACCTTTATTCTGGAGATAAAAGGAAATACCTTATCCATTAAAAATACAAGATTATGTACCTACCTACTAATAAGTAAATTTATTTTAAAGTCTTACCTTTCAGAGTTTCCAGGTAACTTAAAAAAAGTTATCTCTGGATGGGATAATTTTGAATTCATGCATCCAAAAACGGCACAGTATTTCCTACTGGTCATAATTAAAAAAATCTAATACTATTAATACACTTTACTCTGTTAATACACCGTGCGTTCGTTCGTCACCGCGGCACAGTCGCGACTGTCTTCACCCTACGATCACCCCATGTTCAAGGAGCGTAGGTATAGCTCGCGTTTCGACCTCTAGTATGAAGTCCAACTACTGGTTGTAATATCTTTACTGTGGTACGGGTATCATGTAAACAACAAACCACTTGTTTACTGAACAATATTACGCTTTTCTTGCAGATGATGTCACGTCGCCATGTTTGTTTTAAGGCGAGGTACTCTTCTAAATCGAAACTGGTTCTGTGTCAGAAAATCTGTATAATTCTCTTACATCAGTAGAATTTTAAAAATATATGATTGAAGTTTATCTGTGTGTGGTTATTAGAAAAACTCGAATGTAACGCGGTTGTTTTATTTTGGAGTTTACTCCTTAAGTATCGATTTTTCATATATAGCTCCAGTATGAAAAAAACTCAGAATACAGTATGTTTATTAATCTAAGGAAAAAAATATGACACAAAACACACGAAAAACTTAAGTATTGAGACGTACATAACCTATTTAGACAGTCGTACTGACAGACACTTTTTTTTTATTTGAATGGACTGTATGAATGTGTTGGATAGAAGCAGGCGTTACTTTGCGGAAGTTCATCGTGATTATATTTTTGACGACCTCCGTGGCGCAGTGGTATGCGCGGTGGATTTACGGAGGTCCTGTGTTCGATCCCGGCTGGGCCGATTGAGATTTTCTTAAGTGGTCCAGGTCTGGCTGGTGGGAGGTTTCGGCCGTGGCTAGTTACCACCCTACCGACAAAGACGTACCACCAAGCGATTTAGCGTTCCAAGCGACGTAGCGTTAGAAACCAAAAAGGGGTGTGGATTTTCATCCTTCTCCTAACAAGTTAGCCCGCTTCCATCTTAGACTGCATCATCACTTACCATCAGGTGAGATTGTAGTCAAGGGCTAACTTGTAAAGAATAAAAAAAAATATATAATGATTTATTTATTTTGCTATCATCCGCGAAAAGCTGACGAACCCATGAATTTCCTTTTCTTTGGGACGGCTTACCTTCATATAAATTCTATCCTTCCTCACTTCACACAGAAGCTTATAAATCGTGAACGAAACAATTCGAGACAATAAAAATCGTAGTCACGCGCGATAATCAATTTCGCGAAACTCCGAAGCTGTAGCTAACTCCAAGACCCTCTAACTCTAGCCGGAGCTTTCAAAAATACCTTTCCAAGAACTTATCCGTGGTCGTTACTTAGTTTGCTCACGTCTGAAGTTATAAAGCTATGCAGTTTGAAATCGCGTGCGAAAGGTCGCAGTATGGGAAATTTCCGCTTAAGGCGACGCAGTGGCGCCTAACTGAAAATTAATGGCCAATCGCTATTTGTGGAAAATCAAACGTAAGTCTTACAAACAGCATTATATTATTATAATATAACTAGCGGGCCCGGTCAAGCTTCGCTTTGACTTATGTGCACTTATCGCCTTTCCATACGCTACTCCTACCCTACCTTCCCCTACCCTACCCCTGAATTCATTTGTTGACTATCTTAACGTTTATAAATTAAAATATTTAGTATAGTTACACGTAGTAGGTTCTACTTCGTTATTTGTTTTCATCTAATCGAATTTATGGAGACATTCATAGTTCACCGCGATCTTATTTTCTACCTAAAGCCTTAGCTTTAATTTTTGCACGTAGGTGAAACGCTGCTCGTATCTACTAGGTACTGTATATCCGTTAATACCGTGAAAGCCCCTTAAAAGCTAATTTCAAACCCGTCAACACTTTGAAGCAAACGTTAACCGTAAACCGAATGGAGTACCTAACCTACTCGTACCTACAAACTATCCGACAAATACATATTTGAAAGTCTGTCTTATGTAGATGGTAATGTCTACTTAATTATTGTTAAGCACATATTTCCATTTCTAAGGATAATGAAGCACATATTTCCATTAGACCTGCGTTATTTTAAAGAGTACCTAACAACCTAACCTAACTAGTTACTCCTATAATTTTTGAGAGTTTCCCTCGATTTCTTCAAGATCCCATTATCAGATCCTAACATCATAACTATGGGACCACATGGGGAATATACCCTTTAAAAAAAAATCTAATCAGTTCAGGCGTCTTTGAGTAATCGGTGTACATATATAAAAAAATACCAATCAAATTGAGAACCTCCTCCTTTTAGAAGTCGGTTAAAAAGCTGAAAGTTTATTATAGCTTGGCAAATCCGTTTATAACACTCCCGAAGTTCCGCGCGGGCCGAGGGGCGTGTAGCGATGAATGAAAAACCCACGCCTGTTGCACGTCACTTCCTCACACGGACGATTTTACACCCGCGCAGTCTTTCCCCTTGTCGCCCGCATATCTTGGGAGTGTTATCAACGAACTTGACAGACTATAGTCCATTTCCTTAGCATTGGCAAGTAAAGTGTATGGAGTATGGATCATGGTGGCTTAGTGAGTATCATAAGTCAATAATCCAGAACCTCAATGGTCCAAGATAAAGCTTTTTATATTTTGTTCAAAATAATATGAGGAATAATGTACACAGTCGTCAGACACTTCGTAGACACTCGTAGTAAGTTAGCAACCCTTCGAAAATAACCGTCAAAGTGGTTATGTTTGGTAGGGGCATGGGTAGACAAATTTCAAACTTTTACAAAATCTAAGGTCTGGCGATCACAGGCTCTCCATCAGAATGTATGAGGGAGACCTTTTTTTATTCTTTACAAGTTAACCCTTGACAATCTCACCTAATGGTAGGCGGCACGTCTTTGCCGGTAGGGTGGTATCTAGCCACGGCCGCTAGTACAAAATATAGCATTACATTTGAGATAACTGGAATTTAGTTGCTCATTTCACCTACAATGTGGATATTTTAAAGTCTAGATGGAATTATCATTATTAACTACCCATATTCAGCTCACCATTGAGCACGTGTCTCCTTTCAGAATAAGAGAGGTTAGGCCTTAGTCCACTACTGGCCTAATGCGGGTTGGCAGACTTCACTCGCGTAGAGAATTAAGAAAATTCTCAGGTATGCAAGTTTCCTCACGATGTTTTTCCTGCACCGTTTGAGACAAGTGATATTTAGTTTCTCAAAATGCATATAACTGAAAAGTTGGAGGTGCATGCCCCGGACCGGATTCGAACCTACAACCTCCGAATTGAAGGCAGAGCTCACTGTTCACTGGGCTATCACTTCTCTGGATTGAATAGGTACTTTCTTTCTACCATAGATCGTATCATCATCTGATTACAGAGTGTGGCCAGGTGTCCGGATAAAGCCGGACATAGTTAGGCTCTCTATTCCGTGTCCGGCCAAAATAAACGGTGTCCGGCTTGTCCGGCTTTTGTTAGGCTTAAATTTCGCAAACGAACGAACGACTATTGTGTGTGTGAACAAAATTTACGGTAATAATCATAAATGATTGATTTTACATGAAAAAAAAATTGTCGGACCTATTAATGTATGTATGTAATGTAGTAGGTAGTACAAAATACTCAATAATGGTCTTTTTGCCCAAATGTCAGGCCAAACTGACTGGACTGTCCAGCTTTTAATTTCGGCGACCTGGCAACCCTAATTACAGTCAAGACCTTCAAAAAAGATGGGCTGCAAAAAGTCCATCATGATGTACGCATAGAAATCATGTTGTATTGAATGTTAAAAATAATATTGCATGTCGTGACAAACCACTATATGGATACAACAGACGTGTACATAAAGACTTTGTAAAGCCCACCTTTACCTTGACAAAATAAGCTTTTTTACATAAATATAAATTGAACACCGGAGGTATATCGAGAGTAACCTTTTTTACTAGGATTTCAAATAGAAAATGAATAGTTTTTGTCGTCATTTTAATCATTTAAACATACTTACTTTGTTTTTAATTATTGTCGGATTAAGTAAATAAAAATAGCCTGTATATAATTAAGTTAAAGCTAATTTACATAAAGAAAGGTTTTGAATTCTCCAATCTTCGGTTATTTTACTGGCCCTTCAATTTTTTAATGATTGTATCTATTTAAAGTAACAAGTACACACCGGTCCACAAATGACGGAAATATAGCTGGACATACATTAAAAAAAAAAGAAAAAAACGCACATACATACAACCGAACGTAGAAGCTCCTCCTTTTTGGAAGTAGGTTAAAAATATATTCCAATATATTTTTACAAAATGTCTAGAAATTTGCAGAATTCGTAAAGCTGCCTACTCATTCGTAAATCGTAATCTTGCTTTATCAAGTAGGTATAGGTACTCGGGTCTGTTATATACAAACTTCCTACTGAACTTCCGTAAGCTTTCAAATAGCTTGTATGAGCGAACCATTTCGCTTACAGCATTACGTAACATTGCTTGTCTATAACAAATAACTTGTAACATTTTGATCTAGTGCTCCGAGACTGGTTACGTTTGTACAAACCTAATTATGTTAGGAAAGTAAAAAAATCAAACAACAGACAAAATAGCCTTTCACAATAACGGATACATTGATTGTGTAAGTTTACTTTTACTTCTTCTAATTATAATGTTATTTATCTTTATCCTTATTACCGGCATTTAAACATAACCTAATTTTTATCTGTCTACTTTAGGGAGGGTTTAAAAAAAAACCATAGTCCTCCATCCTATACAGGATGTCCTGTAATTAATTAAAGATCACCTAAGATCCATGCAGTTAGGTACCTGCCTAATATATTTTCCTTTACATGCTTTAATTCATTCGGATTATTATACAAAAAAAATAGATACATACTAGTTTATACATTGCTAGTAGTCACTGCCAGATTTTTAATTATTAAACTCAAAAATTATAATGGTTTACTCATTATCTACTAATATCTACTAATATTATAAAGCTGAAGAGTTTGTTTGTTTGAACGAGCTAATCTCAGGAACTACTGGTCCGATTTGAAAAATTCTTTCAGTATTAGATAGCCTATTTTTCGAGGAAGGCTATAGGCTATATATTATTCCTGTATTCCTTCGGGAACGGGAACCACGCGGGTGAAACCGCGCGGTGTTAGCTAGTTAGATTTATAAGTCACAAATAATAAAAAAAGTTTGCGGTTAGGTTAGATACAACTAGTAGGTAGGTAATTTTTAAAAGCGTGTTCGTCTATAATTTAAAGTGACTTATATGATCTTTGATGATTATCTAAACGTATGTCACATGTACCTATGGATTTAGGTATATAGGAGTCGCTATGAACCTGTCTTGAACAGGTTTCGTCTATACGAGAGAAAGCTAACGTTTAGACTTTTTATTTGTTTATTAGACCACTGCCATGTGTTTTACGATCACCTCTAGCGACTAGAACATTTTATTTTTCAACTTTTGACATTTTTAGTTTATTTTTTTAGTGCAACAAGGATATATTTTTCTTAAAACGTGATTATGTGCGACTAACTTTATAAGTCTCCAGCATAATATCATTATTTGTAGGTACTCTATATTAATATTTTAAAGGTAAAGTTTGTGGTGTTGTTGTGGTGGGGTATTCTCTATATCTACTGAACCGATTTTGAAAATTCCTTTACCACTAGATATATAGTCAGCGATCGTCAGCGTCAGTATAAACTTTGTTTCACAGTAATAAGCATTATTCGACGATAATATATTAATATTATTACGTCCACTGCAGGCTCAGACCAATTAGTGTATAGGACCTGCCTCGCTAGACGTTCTTTTCTGTCAAAGTATATGATCAACGATCTAATGCGATGTTAAAAACTGTCTCTATAGAATCGATGTTAAATAGTTGTAATCGTGTTCGTCGGTTAAAAAGCTCCGTAAAAATACCTTTTTGTGTAATTGAATTGTGTAAAAAACGGGCAAAAACTTCTAGTTTAGTATAAGATATATACCAAATCTAAGCTCGTTTTCCTCAGAAAATGACAGACAATTTTGTTTGTGACTATGAGTGCGATACAGGTCCTTCTATAATTGGTCTGAGACTGCAGGACATACGTCTTTAGTAGGGACTTCCAAACATCCCGATACTGAGCCGCCTGCATCCAGCGACTCGCTGCGACCAACACTGCTTTTCAGTACTTTGCGAGTATAAAGTGTCAACTTAGACTTTAACCTTACCTGTTATAAAACATCTATTTTGTGATAAGTGACAAAAACCCACAATTACCTGAAAATAAAGAACAATATTAAAAAAAAATACAACAAAGATAAGGATTAACTGAGCGTATGACAAAATCATTATTAAAATTACAAAACGAACTATTGAAGATGTTTCAATAGAAAATCACAGATTTAATAAACCTTGGAAAAAAGGTGGTCAACAACCTAAATAATAATAATACATATTACCTATTTGGATTAGCACCGCCTTCAAACCGATTAGTAAATATCCAATAAATATACATTGTTATTTTTTGCATTATTGTTTCCTCTAAAAATATAATATTAAGTAGTATACATTTTATATTAATTAATTATACAAAAACGGCTTAATGAAATTAATAATAAAATTAATATGAATATTTATTAACACCCACGATAGTTTAAATTCTAAAAAAGTATACATTTTAATTCTGAAGCTATGAACTTTTTTTTTAAGATCCATCACTCAGTACCTATTCTGTATTGTAATGTAACGTTGTAACACTATGAGCCTGTCTGCGAATCACCAATACACCAGCTTTCTCCATCTCCGCATGAGAACTCAACACAATGATGAAAACTGAAGCCGTGGAAAACAACGCGTAATTAATCACGGGCACGCGACGAATATCTCTTTATTTGTTATTCCATAATGAATTGAATCCATAATAGTATTATACATGCGAAAGTAACACTATTGACTATTTGTTTTGATACGTATTTATGCCTCAACCAATAGGGTAGTTGACTCATATCAAATTTAATATAGACAATATTAATTTCGTGTAGCACATGGAAAAAGTGTCCGAACTATATCAAAATAGACCCTTTAAATTACTCCATACTAGTATTATACATACTAATTACTAGTATTATCCATACTAGTATTTATACGTGAGAAAGTAACACTATTGACTAAGTATTTGTCTGTTTGATACGTGTTTATGCCTCAACCAATAGGGTAGTTGACTCATATCGAATTTAATATAGACAATATTAATTTCGTAGTACATGGAAAAAGTGGCCGAAATATATCAAAATATACCCTTTCAATTATTTTTCATGTATTCATGTCTCGAAAAAATATAACATTTTTTTTCAAGCTACTAAAATGCAAATGAACAAATTAAGACCCTTTAAAAAAGTGTCAACTAGCTTATTGCCAATTCAATTATGTATCGATGTTATACATAATTTAACTCCCTCATTGCTCCAGTGGTTAGCCCATGTTGTTTCCGATTACGATGTCCTGGGTTTAAATCCTGGGTCTGAAAACTCAGTATCAGATCTGTGCATCCATGCGATTCTAGTCTATAGAACGTCTTATTCGAATTTGAACTTGCATGTTTACTAGCCGACGCCCGCGACTTCGTCCGCCCTTAAACCTCTTTAATCCGGTCCTATCGCAAAATCTGTTCTTAACGGATACCTACTAACTATAGACTACCTTCCTGTCAAATTTCATCTTTGTGTCATAGCGGTTTTCAAGATTTTGATGAATGAACTTTCGCATTTATATATTACTAGCTTGGCTTAAGTTTCGCACGCGTGATTCCCGTTCCCGTAGGAATAATAGTAGGGATAATATATAGCCTATAGCCTTCCTCAATAAATGGGCTATCTAACACTGAAATAATTTTTTAAATCGGACCAGTAGTTGCTGAGATAAGCGCGTTCAATCAAACAAACTCTTCAGCTTTATAATATTAAGTATAGGTGATAGGATTCCATAATTGAAATTTTTTCGCCACTATCAACAAAGTTGCCATGGAAACGAACTCACATCACAGCGGTGTGATTTAACAGAATCGCTCTGATTATCGTCTTCGGAGAGCTAAGATTAATCTACAAATACGTGAAATGTTCGATAGTATCGTATGTCAGGCACAGGATAAGGTGTATCAGTACGGGTTACTCGAAACGTGTTTACCAGCTGACCGCATTCCTGGCAAATGGTCGCTTGGGCCGTGGTTGCGCTCCCTTTTACCTTGCTGAGGCCACATACTGAGCACTTGCGCAGGTTGCGTTGCTCGTATCACCTACTAGCGGACGCCTGCGACTACGCCCTTAGACCTCTTTAATCCGGCCCTGTCGCAAATTTGCTCTTAGCGGATGTCTACTATCCTACTCCTACTAATATTATAAACGCGAAAGTTTCTATGGATTTTTGGATGTTTGGATGTTTGTTACTCTTTAACGCCGCTACTACTGAAGCGATTTGGCTAAAATTTGGAATGTAAATGGATTTTACTCTGGATTAACACATAGACTACTTTTTATCCCGAAAAAATCCATGGTTTCCTCAGATTTGCGAAAACTGATGATTTTAATGATATGAATGTTTGTTACTCTTTCACGCCTCGACTACTTAACCGAATTAACTCAAATTTGGTATTGAGATATATTATAGCATGGATTAACACATAGGCTACCTTTTATGACTAAAAAATCCATGGTTCCCGAGGGATTTGTGAAAAACTAAATTCCACGCGGACGAAGTCGCGGGCGTCCGCTAGTATAACATAAAATTGAAAATTTTGAAACATTTTTTTTTTATTCTTGACAACAATCTCACCTGATGGTAAGTGATGATGCAGTGTAAGATGGAACGACATCGTACCGGAACGCTAAATCGCTTGGCGGTACGTCTTTGCCGGTAGGGTGGTAACTAGCCACGGCCGAAGCCTCCCACCAGCCAGACCTGGACCAATTAAGAAAATCTCAATCTGCCCAGCTGGGGATCGAACCCAGGACCTCCGTTTTGTAAATCCACCGCGCATACCACTGCACCACGGAGGCCGTCATGTCAAGCAGTTTTCGAGATATAATGGTGACCTTTCGCTTTTATGTACCTACATATTATGGACATAAATGCGTTCTTCATATCGATTTTAAGTATTGTTTATAGCCTCAATAGATTATCGGTAAAGGGAACGGGACTCATCACTAAGAGGTTGTGCTTTGATCCCCGCCTGGACAATTTTAGTACTCACTCCTAACACAGTATTTTCCGACTAATTTGAGGAGAATGGGTATATTAACAAGATATGGCCAATACTTAAATAAAAAAATATAAATAAATATGTGGCTTTCATTGTCAAAGTGGTTCAACTCCATTTTTTTAATTTTTAATTTTTTTACGTACTAAAATATTTCTTGTTTCTCCATATCAAAATGAAACGTTTGATCATTTGCATTTTCTGAAAGCGGCCGAGTTAGAGAATAGTCGTATCGAGGGAGGTAAATAAAAAACCGTTGCCAATTATGCGTTACATGAGTCGCATGGTATGTCGTATATACCTAAAACCCTATCCTAAAGTAAAGCCAATAGGCTTACCGTGCATCGCTATAGGAACAAGAAATAAAAAAAATGTTTGCTCTCATAAAGAAATGTTTTATTGTAAGTACCTAATTAGTTAATATTTATATTATTAGGTACTTTACTATAGATATATTATTTAATTATTATTCGTATATCTGTGTATTTTAAATGGGTGTGTAACCTGAAATAAAGAATTATTATTATTATTATATACACCTTAAGTTGGCCCTATACATTAAATAAATAAATGCAAAATCCGTGACTATTTCAATTTTAAGATGAAAATGAAACTCATTTCTTAATGATTGTTATAATTTATTCAGACTGTTAATCTTTCTTTATGTAGTAGCTTTTAATTGTTGGTTATTTTTATAAATTACCATAATAAGTTTCATATTTTTCTTATATAACGTGTTCCAAGCAATCTACGAAAATCAACACTGATCGAGTAATGGGTAGGTACACAACATTATCGAATTAAGAAACTTCAGAGATGTCAAATGACTAAGCCAACAAAACGAAAAGTGGTAGAATAAATACCGCATGCAATATGTAAAGATGCCAATATGCAACGTAATTAAACAAGCAATAAGTATGTACAACACGCAACGTGTGTTGCTCAAACAGAAAATTATGTAATAAAAACACGGACATTACAATCTATCAGAAAATGATCTGTCACGTATTTTCACAATTGGTAATCTATATGTCGTGGTTAGATCTTAGGATTTATCACTTCATGATCGTGATGTGGCTGACCATTTCATGTAATGGAAAATACCCTTTGCTCACCCAGAAACACTTTACAGAAAGTCAAAAAGGGAACACTCTTAAGATAGGTTAAGGTTACTTTTTGACGTGACAATGTATTATAATTCGATGGAGCCGGCTGCACACTCGAAAAAAGATGACGTCATGCGTCGTTCCCTCGCTCTAGGGTTGCTAACTTTTTTTATAAGAAATAAAGTATATTCTGGTCAATGAAGATTATTAAAGAGTATTTTAGAAAAACGAACATTTTATTTTGAAAAAATGCAACCATTCCATTAGTATTTTCTAATGACATTGTCACATTCAACTATCGTCAGTAAACCAGTTTTACAGACAACCGATTTTTTTTTCGTTGGCACTCAGATACACTTTAACATCAAACGCTATTGGTAGTAGTTTAGATTGAAGTTATTTTTTGTTAAACACTCAAAGACATCTGTTACACTGCCCACACACATTGCGAACATATTTGCGCATGGGGTTGTAATTACAACTGCATACGCAGAAATTAAAACCCATTACATTTAGTACAATTTATCTAAAATCAAAGGGTTCGTCTCATCACATGATTGGTTATACTTGAAGTGTTTTTCAGATATCATGGGTACGGTGACAGTCGCCTGTATGACGTTCTTCATATGTAGGTACCAATATCGTGAATCACGGTAAACTTTCAAGAGTGAAACGAACTGTCACCCACACCATCATAAAAACGAACTGTAGGTACAGCATAGAGAGAGATATTTTAATTATTATGAGTGCTGATATCAAGACCCTACCTATCATCAACAGCTGTTATTAATCTCTACTGGGCACAAGCCTCTCTATTACTTCTATGGCAGAGATGAGTTGGATATTTGACAGACTCATTACATGGTGGAAGATGTTAATTATGAGATCGGCCTACTCATAGTTATTATAATGGCAACAACAATAACAAATAAGAAACATATCAACAACTAAGAACCTTACTTTCTTTCATTGTTTTGTTTCTTTACTGTACTACTTATAGGTAGATACACTTAGAGGTACTTTGACTACTTTTACTTATACTTTTCTTTAATTGCTTACTGTCTTTCATTGTTTTGCTCATCATCATCAATAAGATATGCGAATTTTGCCACAAAGCAGTTTTGCATTATTTTTATTTTGTTAATCTATACTAATATTATAAAGAGGAAAACTTTGTTTGTATGTTTGTAAGTTTGTTTGTTTGTTTGTAATGAATAGGCTCAAAAACTACTGGACCGATTTTAAAAATTATTATTTAAAATTTTTGTTTTTTTTTTTGACTACAGGGTAGGGGTAGGATAGGGTTAGTAGAAAGTTTACATCGAGTTTCACGCGGACGAAGTCGCGGACGTCCGCTAGTATTTCATAATCTAGGTAAACTTATTTTGATGCAATCACCAGTGTCTTCAAAATTGATTATTAAGCAACCTACTTCAATATTATTGTTGAGTTGCTTAATTATGTTACATCGGTCATAAATAATAATTAGCTGTCTTGATGGTCCAGTCGTTGACCTATGTGGCTATCGGTCATGAAGTGGGGTTCGAGTCTCGAGAGCTTTTATTTGTTGTTGTTGTTGAGTAGGTGATGTCACAAATCCTTGCTTCAGCCATTGCGGTCATAATATTACAATTTTTATTACCCCAAGCCTATCCACCCACTTTGGAATACCATGCTAAGTCTAAGCTCAGTGGACCATTCAAAATGAGCTTATTATGATGAAGCACCATCGCTTCTACACCTGAAACATCACATGTTGTTTCAGAACGCTAGGTTATTTATATAGGTTCCGATCAGGGGCATATTACAAACATAGTATAGCAATTGTTTCCTCAATACAATAGCCATCAATTAAGAACGTCAATTGACGTCTATTTGTCCAACTGTGAACTACGAATTCTGGTGGGTTTACAACAAAGCAATGTTCAATGTGTTAACACAAGTGTGAAAATGCGTCATTAATTCGAATAGGTATACCTATTTATGCCCATCCCACACTACTATTAAACTGTAATCTTGTATTACATCAATCTAACATCTACGAGTAAGTCAGTGATTTCTAACCGTATAGTGAACAAATATAAAGAATCGCTCCAAAAAATTATTAATATCTATTAAATTAAGTTATTATTAAGTTTATATTTCAGTACTAGTAGACGCCGCGCGGTTTCACCCGCGTGGTTCCCGTTTCCGTAGGAATACCGGGCTAAAATATAGCCTATAGCCTTCCTCGATAAATGGACTATCTAACCCTGAAAGAACAAATCGGACTACCAGTAGTTCCTGAGAATAGCGCGTTCAATCAAACAAACAAACAAACAAACTCTTCAGCTTTATAATATTAGTATAGATGTACGAGTACGTAAAAGTCTGAAATGGACCAAGCTCCTTACAATTTGATAAAAAGTGTTTTCCAGCTAAAAATATATTTTATAGTGAGCCTTCTTGACCAGGATTCCAGGTCACCCATGGTCTACGGGGAATTATACAGTTTTATCTCTGAAACGGTGAAACTGGTTTTTATGGGACTTTTACTGTATGGAGAAGAAAAGAGGTTATTAAGCAACATATAGGCTACTTTTATACCCGAAAAACAATCAAAAATCTGAATTTCACGCAGAAAAATGAGATCGGTAACACACAATAAATAGGTTATCACTTTGTTCCGTTAACACGTATTCTATTAAACATTCGTGCCAGACTCCTTATAAACGAATGCGAAAAAACTTGCAGGCGGATGTATAGTAGACAACTAGACATACAGGCATCAGGCAGTGCCCGATTAAATGGCAGATTCTATCGACGCATCTTTTGAGTTCTGAACCATATTAAATACGTTTTATGTCTACTATTTTTTTAATTGTACGGTTTACGGTACAAATTTTATCTTTATAAAACCTGGTAATCTCAGTATCAGAGGATATCTTGATAAGTTGCACTACCAAAATTAAAAAAAAATCTACTCTTTCTGTGTGGTTTATCCAGCACAATAGACTATATGTGTTGTCAACATTTTGTTTGAACATGTTAGTGTCATTATCTATACTTAATATTATAAAGCTGAAGAGTTTGTTTGTTTTTTTTTTTGTTTGTTTGATTGATTGAATGCGCTAATCTCTAGAACTACTGGCCCGATTTGAAAAATTCTTTCAGTGTTAGATAGCCCATTTATCGAGGAAGGTTATAGGTTATATATTATACTCGTATTCCTTCGGGAAAGCGTACCATTTGTATTGTACCAGCGACTCTCCCCAGCTTCACATGAGTAGCACTTACTAATTTTTTAAGAAATAATATATGATACCGAATATTGAGCAAGGCGTTTATCAACGGCATCGAAGACGAAAACGTGATAAGAGCAGGCCTTTTTAAAAACCATGAAAATGTATTAAAACACTTTATCCTTCATTAATATAATTAATCGTTATTTACAGTTTAGACACTTTATATCTGCAGCTATCGACCAATTAATTTGAGTTTCATTCTGATGGAAACATTACGTAGTCATAAGTTAACGTGAGATTGTCGAAATAATGTTGCTAACAAGCAAAACCAAACAGACTGCACAGAGTTGTGTAATCGTACGTGCAGTCGAATGTGATGGCTCAGCCTATCAGTGGGACATACGGACAGTTAACACAGTTCCGCTGTAGTGCATCGTATTACACACGTCAGCGGTAATCAAATTTCACCATTGTTGTAAAATATAGGCTATTGTTTGTATGTGGTGTCTTTAAATATCGTATTGTAAAACTAGCTGACCCGGTAAACTTTGTTCTGTCATATTTTCTTTCATAACAAATATACTACTTCAAAAACAAAAAAAAATAAAGATGGCGTCAAGAGGGTACCAAAAAATCTATATAGTACCTACATATATAAAAAAAATAGTTGCTTTTCGTTTGTCTCGCTAAAGCTCGAGATCTGCGAAAGAGCGAAAGATTTAGCTGATGTTGGGTTTGATCGTCGTAGTCAAAGGCGAAAAAATACGTGTAGGGTAAGGTAGAGGGGTAGAGTAAGGATATGGAAAAGTAAATGCATAAAAGTCGAAGCTAGTATTTCAATAAAATGTGTGCATCTCTTTCAGAGGAATGCCTCAAAAACCGTTATACGAGAGTTTATCAGTTCAATATAAATTGTTATAATATTAATTATGTCAACCTTACTACACCAGTATTTTTTAATTTATTAATATATTGATAACATTGATATCTGCCCGGTTTTACCTGTTTATTTAGTCGTGTATTTACGAGTACTGTAGGCTCTTTCATGGGATCGCAGCAGCTTCACCATGACGTTTAGACTCAGATGTGACAGGATGGAACTATTCTCTCAGGGAATCTCCTGTCATACTTAGGGGACGGAACTACTCTCTCAGAGCATCTCCTATCATGCTTAAAGGTAGTCAGTCTATTTAGATCTCGTTGATCAACACACAAAGAAATCATAGAAACTGAGCTTTGCACCTTAAACTACAATAGTGGTAACTACTAAGCCAATTAGAAATCTGAGTATTTAGTCAATCATTAGGTGATATAAAAAACACATTTTGTTTTATTATTCTATCTAATAGTCCACCTTCCAATTAGCCTTCACTAAGCGCTCATAAATGCCAGTATATTGATAGAAAAGTCATTGGTATACTGGGTTTATGGTTATGTACAGTGTCAGTCCATAGTCGTCTGGCAAGAAGCTCAAACGACTGAGTGCATTATACAACACTTGTATGGAAACACTAAAACCCGTTGACCCGTCGTAAAATAACGTGAAACATCGTTTACCTACTTTGAAAACAACATACTCATAAAACTTATCTTTGAACGAGCTGAATAATTCGAAACCGTTGAATCTAGTAGTTAGTATCACAATGGATGGAAACAACACAATCTTCGGTCATAAATAATAATAATCACAGAATACGTGACTTTTGGTTATTCAAGTATGAAATCGACTACTAAGTTTCGACGGCGTCTCAATTCGCATTATCATGTTATAGTTTGCACTTTGACTATACTCGTAACTCTTGCTAAATAGTGGCATGACGACTAAATTTTAACACTGTAACAAAAGATTTATTGTAAGGACTTATTGTAAGGACTATTAGAGGGTTAAAATACCAACCCGTATATTTAGTGTGGGTTGACTAGATCAAAGGAGATGGTCCATAATTGTAAGGATCAGTCATTGTACCCTGGCGGAAATAAAAGAAAATGTTTTTTTTTAACTATTTTCGATTATACAAATCTACGAATTTACTTTAATTCTTTCGAAATAATATTTATTCTCTCCCAAGAAATGCAACACTAATAAGGGCGGATTGATGACGTTTTCAACGCAGTAGTCGTTTTGACGATTGCTGTCAATTGTCATGTCATAATTGCTTTATGGGCGCCACCTTGATATAGCTCAAAAACTTGGGTTATATTTTATTTATTTATTTTTATTTAGTTAGATTTATTCACTTATATGGTTTTTCTTCAGGTTCCGAAATCAAATTCACTTTCCACTGTAACGCATAAAAAATAGACTTTAGCTCGCTCATTTTGCGGTACAAAGAAAGCTTTCTTAGTTAATGAGATAAAATATAAGGTAATGCATAAAGGCGGCCGACCCCATCTCCTAAAGTGAGTTAAGATGTTTTTAGGGTGAAATATTAAGAAAATAGTTACCTATATTGTATCTGTACTTAATTTTACGACTTCCGGGTCAGTGCGTTATTTTACATTGTGGTTAAACTATCGTAAATTTCATTTTCATCCATGCGTGGTAAACACTATTAGCCCAGTTAGCGTTTATTTGTTCATATGCATAGTACTCATCGTTTATTTTAGCCTAATTGCTAAGAGCGTCACGTATGCGGTTTGTTTATCCTTCACATAATGGTTTAAGGCTGCAGCGACGACATCAGTCTACAGACGTGGTTTTATGACTACCGCAGTCCTGCACATAATTAGACACGCATTTGTTTATGGGCAGCTCTATCGGTGAATATACTTGTAACATTTAAATGTACTTACTTACATTTGAAAGCCAAATGCCGATGTGATTTCGAAATTTATAGATGTTTTTTTTTTGGTTTTCAGCTTAAAAATCATCATTTTCGGCACGCACGAGAGCACGAGTCTCCTTTTAGAATGAAAAGGTTTAGGCCAATAGACCACCACGTTGCTTAATGTGGATTGGCAGACTTCACAGACGTAGAGAATTAAGAAAACCTTTTAAGACACGGGATATTTAATTTCTTAAATTGCACATACCTGAAAAGTGCATGCCCCCGGCCCGGATTGGAATCTACACCCTCCGATAGTGACAGATTGTTCACGATTAACTCAAAGACTTCTGAATGGATATTTACGCGACTTCAACAGTCGATAGAGTGATTTATGAGGTAGGTTTTGGTATATAATTTGTTTATATTTATTAATATATAATGATAAATGTTGGAAATGACGGAAAAATATATGTGACACTAGGCATTTTCGCAAAATTGTGGGATAGGCCATTTTGTTGTGCAATACCCGATAAATAATTGTATTTATGCAAATTCCATTTAGGCACGCTCATTGAGTACATACTCGTATCTACAATGAATAGCCGAAATTCAATAGCGCGTATATTTATTGCTGATGTTTGGTCAAGCGAATTTTATGGCGCAATTCTTCATGGGAATCGGATGACACGCCTTCGGATTTACCACATATGCCATACAAGCTGACGCCGCGCGGTTTCACCCGCGTGGTTCTCGTCCCCGTAAAAATACGGGGATAATATATAGCATATAACCTTCCTCGATAAATATACTATCTAACACTGATAAAATTTTTCAAGAAGAGATTAGCGCGTTCAATCAAACAAACAAACAAACTCTTTAGCTTTATATATTAGTATAGAAGTATAGATATAGATACCTTTTAGCATCATAAAGGCGGGTCAATCGTCTATCACAATCACCGATTGGACTTAAACAAAATACTCGTAGTATTGATAATGATGATCTCTCTATCTTTGAGAAAGATTTCCTTCCGATACAAAAAGAACATTATGTATTAAAAAAAAAAACCAAACCCCCTCCAATTAGTCGTAACAGTGGGTCTGACAATATTCCAACGGTCGGGGATCAAAGCCACGGCTTATCAGTATTAAGTAGAGCTACTGAGGAGCACCTTGGGACCTTGGGACCCCAACGTCCATCGGCTCTTCGAACTATGTGCCCCGCGAATTGCGACTTTAGCTCCGCGACACGTTTAGCTGTGTCGGTGACTTTGGTTCTCCTCAGTCATCATCATTATAAACTCATATTCGGCTCACTGCTGAGCTCGAGTCTCTTCTCAGAATGAGAGGGGTTTAGGCTGATTAGTCCACCACGCTGGCCCAATGCGGACTGGCATAGACTTCACTCATGCAGAGAATTAAGAAAACTCTCTGGAATTCAGGTTGTTTTTCCTTCACCGCTTAAGACACGTGATATTTAATTTCTTAAAAAGCACACAACTGAAAAGTTGGAGGTGCATGACCCGGACCGGATTCGAACCCACACCCTCCGGAATCGGAGGCAAATCTCATATCAACTGGGCTATCATGGCTCATGGAAGCATTATCCATGACGTGAGCCGTGATAACGCTTCCATACTTAGATGTAATTTTCACATATTTTGTCGAATTCGGGAAATGCGAGTAATGTAGCATGGAGTTCACCGGAACCAGTTAGAACCAGTTGTCTATGACAAAAAAAAAAGTTTGGGAACCTCTGATATATGCTGATAATGATGACCGAGGAATATTTAACCATGATTCGCAAGTAAAGCCATTACATTTTATTATTCAATGGGATACCGCTGCGTTCCAAGCCGCTTCACACAAACGTACAGAGTACAGACTCTTGCATAACAGCGGCGCATAACCAGGGACGGCGAAAGTCTTGTTAAAAAATTAATTAGCACTCGCTTGGGTATCTTTCGCGCTCACATTCGTTAAAAAATAGACAATGTTTTAAAATATAATTAAGGCGTAGCACAAACGTTGATAGTTAATACTTCATTTATTTATTTATTTATTTATTAGTACGGACAAATCCAACTACACTAATTAAAAAAAAATGTACATAAAAATTAAAAAGAACAAAACACCACAGTAAAAATAGACAAAAATAAGAAAAATTGAACAAAAAACGAATGACATGTACAGAAATAGCTTATTGACTATCTTAACTAAAATAACAATTACAATAATTATAAAATAAAAAAATATATATTTAAATTACATCCTCTCGCAAAATTGCATGATATCCCTGCACAATTTGGCCCAATTATCTGCAAAAATGTCACAGTGAGGAAACTCCTACAACAGGACATTTAGAGCGGTCAGAGTGCGTGGTACTGGGGAATTGGGATGGGAATTTTCATGCACATACACAACGATATTTTTAAACACCGACACATTATTGCATCAATGTGTGCATGAACCGATTTGGACGCGGTTTTGTTTGTAATAGGAAGCTGAAGAATCTACATGAGCTACTATGCACTATGATTGAATTACCAAAATTGGCTAGGCAGTGAGAACAACACGAGCAGAGAACGGGGAGTGTTGATCGATCGTCAAGGAATTCCTTAACCCTACATCCTGTAGTCACAAGTTCAGGACTCTGCTCGGAGTTTTTCTCTCTACCACGCGATGGACCCGGCACCCGCACGGTGAATCCATGCCATGATAAGATATTCGTCTTTATATATATATATCAGAGAAGCCAATCTGAAAATATCAAACAAATAGGTTGGATAGTACTATGTACCTACCCCTATTTTAATCTGTCGAAAGAAAATTACCAATTCTAGTCCCAGAATATTTTCTCTTTCTATGAATTATGGTTTTGGCACCCCCTGAAACTGCGTTCTCGGATAAATGCACCGATTTGTCCCATCGTTGGTCCATTATTGGTCCATAATTGGCACATTTATGTGAAATCTACGCCACGTAAATGTGCTTAATAGACCAATGTTGTATTCAGGTATACAATATAATATAATCTTTCAATTAAGTTGATTTAAATCCGCAACTATGAAGCTCATAAGATGTACCTATCTTTTCTACAATCTAGAACACTTATTATATTTACCGCCTGACAATAAATGTTACTTAAGAGAATTAAATGTTACCTAAGAGTCAGGTAAAGTATTATATAGCAGTACATTCACAGAAGCTACTTCCTGTACAATAAAAAGTTACCTTTTTTAGAACCTGCCGCCATCGCCGCTTAACTAATAACAGTTGTTACAACAACAAAAAAAGTATGTATATGTAAATTATTGCCTTCGTAATTAAATCTCCTGCTTGCACAAACGACAATATAACAACAAAACATATTTTAGTTCTATGACGTAAGGACATAGAGTCTAATTTGGCGTGAATGTGTTTGATAAATCAAGTGTTAGGTGTATACTGTATTCTTAATTAGAAAAGCATGGGAATATCGAAGGAATTCCCGATTGAGATTCTCATCAGCCATTGTCCCTTCACGTATATTCGTGTCTAATTCATAAATAATGACTATTTCATTATAATTAATCTAGCCAATTATTCGTTTCGTGCGTGTAACGCTATAAAATCATTTATGCAATGTACTTACATTGTTCAAATACTTTTTTATAATTTTCTACTGCTTGTTTATAGGATACGCCTATAAATGTTTACAATGCTTACAATACATTAAAATGGTAAGTGTTGTGTTTGGTTAAGAATTAGAACGTCTAGTTAAATAATTCATTCGCCTGCAGTTGACCTTACATGCTGCAGAGAGTTGGTTTCTGTGGAATGCGCTGATAAAATAAGTGGTTATGTGTGTAGGTGTAGGTATCTACATTAAAATAAAAACGAAATTATTATAATTGCTAATCTATACATATATATAAATATACCTAACTGGTGCCTAGGTATATTTTATCTTAATTGAATAAAAAACATTCAACCGACTTCAAAACATAAACGTACCGACTAAACTAAAAAGCAATAAATAACATCATATTATGTTCTACCTACTGATCAATTTGAAGGCGGTGCTAAGCCGGTGTCGTGTTAATTGACAAACCCGGCAATGTTGCCAGCCGACAAGACCCAAAGTTAGAAGGTTGTGCGCCTTTAAGGTGTTTTAGGTTCTAGGTTTGCCTTGGAAGACACACACCACTGTTTAGATCACGATTGTGTACGAAATCACACCGATTCTTTTCTTTTCTTTTTATTCTTTACAAGCTATCCCTTGACTACAATCTCACCTGATGGTAAGTCATGATGCAATCTAAGATGAAAGCGGGCTAACTTGTTAGGAGGAGGATGAAAATCCACACCCCTTTCGGTTTCTACACGACATCGTACCGGGACGCTAAATCGCTTGGCGGTACTTTGCTTTTGGTACGTCTTTGTCGGTAGGGTGGTAACTAGCCACGGCCAAAGTCTCCCACCAGCCAGACCTGGACCAATTAAGAAAACCTCAACCGACCCAGCTGGGGATCGAACCCAGGACCTCTCGTCTTGCAAATCCACCGCGCATACCACTGCGCCACGGAGGTCATCAACCGATACAGTTTCCAAGCGACGATTTGTAATATGGTGTAATTCTTGGTGCAAGTCCGACGAAATCCTGACTTCCATGTTCTACCGATACCTACAGAATTTTGTGATGTGCGTCTTAAACAGATTTATCACAATTACCTATCGTAACATGAGATGAGTTAAGCTGTCCAAACAAAACAACATAATTTATAAAAAAAAACCTTGCTAAAGTTTAACATTAAATAATGCAGGAAATAGTTGTCTGCGGTAACTAATCTAATATCAAGAGATAATCAACAAAAAATTATAAAAGCGCTCGTAGGTAGGTATTACGAGTTGATCATTAGTTGTTAAAGTCAGTTACGTCAAAGATTACCTACTTTTATTAATTCTTTAACTGATTTACATCATTGGTAGGTACTATTCATTAGGGTCAAATACAATTTACTCAATAATCATGGTTATTTAGGAAGTTAATCGATTTTCATACCTTTATTAACAGGCCAAGTTTGAAATTCAATTGATTTTACATTAATAAATAACATTTCAATAGAATGATTCAAGGAAGTGCAAAAGAAAGAAGCATAACCCAAAAGCTGCTGAACTTGACTTATTTTTCAAATAAGTATTTTTCTGCTGGTAGGTATAACATTTTCTCGTGGCGCCACTGGCACTAAATATTCTATAAGTAGGTATTTTTAAAATGACTCGAAAAGGAGAAATCTCTGGAAGAATAATGTTTACCGCAAGCGACAGGAATTCGCGGTAATTACCGTAAATTCGCAAAGAGCACCTCAAAATCTATTATACATATATACAAAATAATATATCTACTATCTACCCATTTTCAAAACACTCGAGAAATTTAGCTTCTTGGTTGAGAATGTATTGAAAGGATTCACAATTGAGACGGAAAGCAGTACCCTAGCCTACCCAGTGCCTACCCCGAGAAGTGATTTCGAACTTGAATTGGAGAAAGAATTTTCCATTAGTGCCTAGTAAAAATCTTTGTGCACACCTTGCGTGCTTCTTTGAAAGAACAAATAAGAACAGCCAATAAAATAAAGATAACACATTGACTATTAGTTCACAGCCGTGACAAATCGCAACAAGCAACGCTAATTCGCCCATTGTAGGGTAAATAACGGTGACCGAGCACGTTCCATGATAAAACTAGATTTCCGCCCCAAATTTCACGGCTATGGACCGCTGATGTCTTTATGACATTACTTTATGCCGACCTTCATAGTCACGTGTAAATAATATAAAATTAAGTGCATTATCACAAGCTTTTACCCACGGCGTCGCGTGCACTTAAAACTTGAGAACTTATACTAAAGCATTTCTTGATGAATACTGTTTACTAACAAAGAAATTAGAAATGAAGGTAGAAAACGCATGTCATTTCATAACTTATTTATTTTAAATGTATGGTTTATTTATAAAATGTTATTTAAAATATATTAGCCATATCTAATTGTTCTAAGCTTATTATTCTAATTTATTTTCATTAATTTATGAACAAGTTAATTATAATTATTATTAGTTGTGAAATGACTAGTGAATTATACCCTCATTTAGAATTTGTTTGTTGGTAAACAGTACTCATCAAGAAAGGCTATGGCATAGGTACCTATTTTCGTAGGTCACGCTAAGCAACTTTGTAAAAAATCTGTATACCTAAATCAAATTAGAGTGTTTAACCGACTTCAAAAAAAGAAGAAGGTTCTCAATTCGCCGCGCATGTTATTTTTTTTCAAGTTATGATTTTGCCATTTAAATACTTGTCACTGATGAAAATTATCATTATCATAATCAGCCTATTAAAAAGCTAAGCCTCCTTCCTTTTAAGAGAGGGAGTATAGTTATCCGAGACACCGAAGTGTAACACCACCGGCTTTGATATTTACTATTTATCCTAAGTATCATTTTATATAATTAGGTAAAAAAGATATTTCTAAACAAACTTTATATGTTGTTTATATAGTTTCAAAGTTGTCTAGGATGATGAATAAGACAGGACATTTAATTTTATATGTAGCTAAATTTAACTTTTATTTGCTTCGTGGAATTCCGTCGTGATGTAGATAATATCAGTCATTTTATAGTCCCTTTTACAGTCCATTAACTTGAATACTAATATGCGCCATAATGTACCTACCTACGTACGACGAGAATTGGAACTTCTTAGCAATTTCAGCTTTCTAGCTTTTAATATTTGTACTTTATCGTAATTATTCGCTATAAAAATGAATAAAATTATGAAAAAACCTACTATACTACAGCCTTTGTTGATGAGTACTGTTTACCAACAAACAAATTAATAATGAGGGTATGAATAACTAGTCATTTCACACCTTATAATAATTATAATTAACTTATTCTTAGATTAATGAAAATAAATTTTATTAATAAGCTTAGAACAATTAAATATGTTTAATATATTGTTTAAAACATTTTATAAACAAACCATACATAATTTAAAATAAATAAGTTATAAAATGTTTTCTACCTTCATTTCTAATTTATTTGTTGGTAAACAGTACTCATCAAGAAAGGCTGTAGAGTCTAAAAGATTTTTTTTTCATATAGTAAAGTGTGACAGACTCGTAACTAGACTGTCAAACTTTACTATTTTAATATTAGTATAGATAGGTAAAATGTTTTTCCATTTTAAAAACTAATACTTACTCTAATAAATAAATAAATGAATAAATTATAATGTTCTTCTTTACATTTATAGCTAAAAGTCTAGAATGCAACGCAAAAAAAAATTGATGATTACTTAAAAAAAATTGGAATGATTACTTAGAAAACTACGTGTAGGCAGGTAGATATAATAAGTTCGCAGCCCAACCGGAAAAGTGAAAGCAAAAATATAAATAAAAATATCATCTACCTATTCCGCAAATGATTTTAATATCCGGATTTATTAACCGGAAAGATATTTAGTCCGGTTTTAATGCGTAATGTTATATAGCGCATACCTAGTTACATAATTAAGTAACCTATCCTCATACTGAGAGTATTACCGAATAAATAGTCAATAAATTAAAGTAACAAAATATTACCAAAAAAATACTCACTACGACTGTATAGAAATTTTTATGATAGCCCAGTTGATATGACCTCGGCCTCCGATTTCGGAGGGTGTGGGTTCAAATCCGATCCGGTGCATGCACCTCCAACTTTTCAGTTGTGTGCATTTTAAGAAATTAAATATCACGTGTCTCAAACGGTGAAGGAAATCATCGTGAGGAAACCTGCATACCAGAGAATTATCTTAATTCTCTGCGTGTGTGAAGTCTGCCAATCCGCATTGGGCCAACGTGATGGACTATTGGCCTAACGCCTCTCATTCTGAGAGGAGACTCGAGCTCAGCAGTGAGCCGACGAATATGGGTTGATAATGATGATGATAATGATTAGATAAAATGTACGTAATCTTTTGAGGTATGTAAAATATAATTAACATAGATTTATAACGCTAATTTGACTTTAATTAAACTTCAACATAGTGTCACCAAATAAAATTCGCATGTACCATATTTCGACATCGCTCGACAAATATTTGACATCGATTCTAAAATGTCACTAAGTTGCTCAAACTGCTTACTTATTCGGCAAAGCATCGCGACCGATCTGTACATACGTAGTTTAGCAATCGTTCAGTATTTAGACTTTTCCGCGCAACGTGTTTACGCACCCAATTAAATCTGTTGAAATAATTTAAATGATGAATTGTACTTAGCATTCACTGCGTGAACCATATGCAATGCTTATCTCTATTTGTAGCTGTCTACAAACAAGTAGGCTTTAAACGTTATTTAAAGACGGCTCAGTTTATAGTTGCTCCTAGAAAGTCAAGAAGCTCGGTTTTAAGAATCTCAATTAGTTTTTTTTTTTTCATTAGTTTGAAAACTAAACCTCCTCTTTATATTTTATTTATTTTATTAGTACTTAAATGACTACAAAAACGTTGATATCAAGCGAAATCATTTATTAAATACCTATAGGTATCAAATGACATATATTTTTGAACGATCATATTTCTCCGTGACTGCTCAATTAACGTTGGCGAAACAATTACATAAAAGACTATTAATCGGCAAAAATTAAAATATAATATTTTGGGTAATTTTAAAAAGCACCCGTCTATTTATTATTTGGCCCGTACCTACCTAGTAGTGACATGCATGTATTAGGCGTATTTTCTTGTAGCAAAACGTATCGCTTTTATTTTTATCATTTAGAAGTAATAAACAATGCAGTTTAATTAAAAAATCTATGCATATAAACATTGAAAATATTTGGAATCGATACTTAGCCAAAAAAAAAAAATATTTTTTATCTGTCTGTCTGTCCGCAATTTTGTTGACCGGGCATCACGCGGAAACTACTGAATGAATTCAAATAAAACTTAGGACGATTTGAGAGTATAATACGATAAAGGTTGTAAGATACTTTTTGACGCGGTAATAAAATCAGAAGGGGGTGGAATAGGGGTTGTAAGTTTGTGTGGAAAATCCTTAATATACAAGTCAAATTTGTAAATATTGGTATGTGAATATATTAAAAATAATATAATTCAAGATTTTTCAAAATTCTACCGTAAAGTGTTTAAAAGGGGTTGAAGTTTTTTTTAATGTAAATTGTTCATTATTTCAGTTATGTTATTGTAAATTGATTAGTGGTCTACTCTTATATATAAAACATACGAAAATATTAACAGAAGGGTGTAAAATAGGGGTTGAAAGTTTACATCGAATTTCACGCGGAAAAAAAATTAACATCGAATTTCACGCGCTAGTAAAAATATACTTGTACATGGTTTGCAGTTTATTTTACCTATAAAACCACAATAACAATAAAAAATAAAAATATTACACATTTTTTAATCATATGCGTCTTGAAATAAATTATTCTATTATCGTAACAATAAAACGAAATTGACGAAAAGTTGCAAATTTCATTTCAATTTGTTTCTATGATTGCCTATTTGGCACCGATTTCATCGCCGATACTGAGCAAAGTTTAAAGGCACGGATAACACTTTAGCAAACTACGTAGCGTTTATAGCTGAAGCACGGAATAGTATCAGGCACGCAAAGGCTTCCATTCTAGCATTTTTTATCAGTACAGCAATTCGCACGAGTTATAGGTTAGTAAACGATTGTAATCTGTATTCGTACGTCTTTCTACTGAAATTCATACGTAGAATCACTTTAAAAATTACAAAATAGTAGATTGTTATACAAGGGGCTAAAAAGACCCATTATATACGAGGTATTTTTACGCCTAAATAGAAACCGAGTTTATAATGGGTTTAGCCCCACGTGTTACACTCTGCTTTTCACTACGATTGCGAGAACATAAAATAGTTTAGTACAATATTCAATAATTTATTGTAATTGAAAATTAAATGTACAAAGTCTGCAATTTTGGATATTAAGGGAGATGCTTTTACCCGGTAACATAATTTCCGACTACTGTGTGAGATAATAGTTTAAAAAAACTCCTTTCGAAAGTGAATACATTCGTTGTTGTTTTCTCCACTTATTAAATTTTTCGTAGGTATTCGTAGGTATCGTAGGTAAGTATTTAAGTAAATGCGTCTCGATTTTGATGGTAACAGATTGAAAATTTCATCCATCTCCAAATTAGGATCACCATTCTCACTTGATGAAGACAACAATAACAATTATTGTTGAAAAATATGTAACTTAAGGTCACAAAATTTACAACGAATTTCTAAAAAAAAATCAAGTGTGTATTATTCACGCCAATTGTTTTTTAAATACTCACTTTTTAATTTTATTTTTTTCAAATTAGAAAAAGGCAAATGTATTACACCGTAAAGGATGTCCCATGTCTTCAAATCTCGCTCTATTCGCAACTCAATAAAAATTAAATAAAAAAATAAACGCATTCCACAGACAAGAACGCTGCATTTCATTCCAATTTAAAGTTTTTTATTTATTTTTCAAAACAATCGGGGCCTTACCTATAATGATTCTATTTTCGAGCCCCGCCCCGCTGTGGAGTGGTAATATGACAGTGTTTTTGAGCAACAGTAGTGAAAATGCATTTTTTAGTTTCGCGCATGCTATAACCAAGTTATAGGTAAGAAAGCAAACGTACTGCAGAGCATCGATCTAAGTAATTCGTTCGATCCTGGAGAGACAAAAAGGTCCATTATGTAATTACTAAGTAATATAAATTATAATATGTAATTCCATTACGGTTATTTTTTTTAATACGCATATATTAGCTTCACTTGTAAGTTATATATGTAAGAAAATCTTGGAATCCTAATTTGACCCACTTGGTCTTCGATTAGGATGAAATTTTGTACTCACTCTGAGTTCTGATGACAATACATGACTAGCTAAGAAACGTCATTATTTTACGATTAATTTAACTTAAAGTAGGTATTAATTGTTATTATTAATCAGTCACAATTTTTAAAACAACACATTACTTAATTATTCCGTTAGATAATCATAATCCATGCATTGTCATAATCATAAAGAATATAGATGTTTTGTACAGTTATATCGATGAATTGTTATTATTTAATTAATTAATTACAATTTTAGAACAATAAATCTAAAATTATAAATGTTTCTTATTCTTATAATTTTATGTTTCTTATTCTAATGCATACATTTTTTATCTAAGATATATACAACGTGTCCCAAAATTCAACGATAAGCGGGCGCCAAAAGATTGACCTGCTCATGAGCACTTAAGGAAAAATAATAAAAAAAATATACCTAAATTTTTTTTTTAGTTACAAAATAAATTTTAAAATTCTTTGAAAATTTACACCTTGTATGATATTTTGAACTACCGCAGCTACAATTTCTTAAATATGCTTAAGATTTTTTTTGTATCGGAACCTAAGTAGTACTACTATTCACCACAACTCTTAAAAACACCACAATGCCCGCAGTTTTTACACAAAAAAATATCAAAATATTTTTTTTCCCTCAAATTTTTAAAGATTTTTACTTTCAGTCTACTTTGACTCATGGTCTTGCAAAAAAAAGTATGAACACCGCTATGGCAAGTTATTTTCAAAGTTGACGCAACTAATCAAGATTTCAAAATAGTATAATACCCTAGGATAACTAGTCGCAAAAAAAAAATATGCGTACCATTTGTAAACAAGAACTAAATTTCTAAAATGTTTTTGCTCCTAGAAATCACTTTTACTTTATGCACAAAATGATGTGAGTCATACGTTGCAATTTCCTAGAATTTTAATGGAACGAACGATAACATTTAAAAATAAGAGAGAGAGAGAGAGAGAAAGATAGCGATAAGTATACGTTAGAGAGGGATAGACAGATGTTCTTTGTTGAATGACAATGATGCAGGTAAAGAAAATCCTGTTCCCAGCAAGTCAGTACGCTCTGCTCCTTTGTTTACTGCGCAACTTTCCGTATTCAATTGACGTGGCTCTCGTACTAACGACTTTTGGCTTTGCATTTTGGACTGGACTTAAGTGATCTGCAAACTGAACTGACCTGGCATTATTTTGGACTGTGCCTGTGTTTTGTGAATTGGACTTTTGGTGTATTTTGGACTGTTTAGCGTTATCATGCCGCAACCATACACGCCGATGGAATACGCTAACATGCATCTCATTTATGGAGAATGTCGGTGCAATGCTAACGCTGCTAGCAGATTGTATCGAGAAAGGTACCCAAACGCTCAAAGATATCCAGATTATCGGGTATTTATGAATGTGCATCAAGCGTTTTCGGAGGGTCGTTTGCCGTCAGCTAGAAGAAACGCTGGAAGACCTAGATCGGAATGCGATGAAGAAGTTCTCAATGAAATAAACATTGATTCAACTACCTCAGTGCGTGCCATAGAAGCAGCTACGGGAATCCCAAAAAGTTCAGCACATCGAATACTAAAACGTCATCGGCTACACCCATATCATTACAGACGTGTACAAACGTTACTATCACGGGACTATCCACTGCGGATCGCATTTTGCCGAGTGATGCTTCAAAAGCATCGGGAAGATCCTCAGTTCTTGGATAAAGTACTATGGTCGGATGAAACAACCTGCAAGAAAGATGGCTATTTAAATCTTCACAACCTACACAGCTGGAGCAATGAGAATCCGCACCTGATGAGAGAAGACAAATCCCAATATCAATTTAAGGTCAACTTATGGACGGGCATTTTAAATGGAAAAGTGATTGGGCCTTTTGAATTACAAGGAAACTTAGATGGGGACAGTTATTTGAACTTTTTACAAAATGATTTGCAAGAATTACTAGAAGACGTCCCCCTAAGCGACCTTCAAAATATGTGGTATCAAAATGATGGTTGCCCAGCTCACTACGCTCGTCCTGTGAGACAATACCTAGACCACGAGTATCCGGGGCGTTGGATCGGGCGACTTGGTCCTATCCTATGGCCACCCCGATCACCCGACCTAAACCCCCTGGATTTCTTTTATTGGGGTTGTCTCAAAGACAGGATCTACGCAAAACCGATTACGACATTGGACGAGCTTCGGCAAAAAATCACTCAGGCTGCGGCACATATCAATGCTAGAAGATATGCGCGAAAAATAAAACGGTCGTTTTTAAGGCGATGTCGTGCCTGTATTAATGCCGGTGGAAAACAATTCGAACATTTACTTTAATGTTGTGTAATTAAAATAACAAACACATTTTTGGAACATAGTAAAATTTATTACTAACAACAAGAACAATTAAGAAATTTGGTTCTTGTTTACAAATGGTACGCATATTTTTTTTTGTGACTAGTTATCCTAGGGTATTATACTATTTTGAAATCTTGATTAGTTGCGTCAACTTTGAAAATAACTTGCCATAGCGGTGTTCATACTTTTTTTTGCAAGACCATGAGTCAAAGTAGACTGAAAGTAAAAATCTTTAAAAATTTGAGGGAAAAAAAATATTTTGATTTTTTTTTGTGTAAAAACTGCGGGCATTGTGGTGTTTTTAAGAGTTGTGGTGAATAGTAGTACTACTTAGGTTCCGATACAAAAAAAATCTTAAGCATATTTAAGAAATTGTAGCTGCGGTAGTTCAAAATATCATACAAGGTGTAAATTTTCAAAGAATTTTAAAATTTATTTTGTAACTAAAAAAAAAATTTAGGTATATTTTTTTTATTATTTTTCCTTAAGTGCTCATGAGCAGGTCAATCTTTTGGCGCCCGCTTATCGTTGAATTTTGGGACACGTTGTATATAGATAGATAGATAGATAGATAGATAGAAACGTCATTACAAATCCAATATGGCGGCCTCGACAAGTTGGCGGACTGGCAGTTTAAAATCCACCCCCATGATATGGATATCAAATGAAAAGGTTTGCTGTCAGGTTTACGAAAATATAGTCACGTGGCTTAAATCCAATATAGCAGACGTCCCATATGGCGGACAGGCTATCTAAAATGCACCCCCATTATATGGGCATCAAATGTAAGGGTTTTCTGTCAGGAATACGCAAAAACTCCATTTGTAATTTTTAGTGTGTGCTAACTGCTAATAGCGTGTTTTTTTAATTTTTTAAACTATTACATTCATCTTATATCACTCACTCATAATTTTCAACATTGTATAAAATTACATAGAGAGAACCCAAAAAAAATGTTTTAGAAACAATATATATTATACAAAATATAGCACTGTAACTAAGATAGATTGTATATTTGCAATCGTCGAAGCTCAACAAGGTTAGTACCGAGAGCGAAAAAAGCCAGTTAAAAAAATTGCATTCTTAATAATATCGAATGTTTTCAAAATAGCTACCATTCAACTCAAAACAACCCTATCTACGAAATTGAACATGTGATGGAAACATTTTACGCGAGTTACCTATTATTTTTTATTGCCCCATTTGGTAAGCGCACCTTGAACTTTCTTGTTTAAGTTGAATTCAATGTTATAAGAACTTTATATGGTTTGTGAGTTGTTTATTTGCTACTATTTTAATTGATTGGAAGGTTTTAATGGCAATTAAAATTATATATTAAGTATTGTGTAATTTGAATTTAATAAATTAAATATCACGTGTCACAAACGGTGAAGGAAAACATCATGAGGAAACCTGTATACCAGAAAATTTTCTTAAATCTCTGCGTGACGGCAGACTTGACAAGTCTGCCGTTTCGCATTGGGCCAGCGTGGTGGACTATTGGCCTAAACCATCTTATTCTGACTCGACTCGACTCTCTGCAGTGAGCCGAATATGGGTTGATAACGATTGTGTAAATATTTAGGATGTCCTCTCTAGTAGGTAGTATTAGATAGAAATTTTTGAGTTTGTAAGGAAAATTCTTTATTAATAGATAGCCACGTTATTTGTGAGTGTCATAGATATTTTATCTCTGTATTCTCACGGGAACGGGAACTATGCAGGTGAAACTATGGTGCTCCGTGCTAGTTTAGTAGCATTAGCCTCTTATAATATAGGAGATCAATGTTAAGTACTTACTCGTAGATATATTTGACAAAAATCTAAATCGAGCTATGAAAGATAAGTTGTGCAAGCCGTTAAGTTATGGAATGCTCTCCCTTTAAATATACGGCAATCAAAGACACTGGACATTTTTAAAAATGCCGTAAAGTCTCATTATCTGGTGCAGTAAAGTCGATCTGTATATATTATTTTTTTCAATATAAGGTATTTATTAGTATATTTTGATATGTATTTTATTCAATATTGTAGGTATTTGTGTAATATTGTTTATGTATTAGGATGTAAATTATTTGTATGTATGTGTATTACTAATACTATGGTTATTTTTGTTTTACGCCACCTGCTGATGTCCTTAAGTTTTCCTAAACCGAAGGTTGCCTGGAAGAAATCGCTACTTAGCGATAAGGCCGCCTTTTGTATGCTGATCTCTTCCTAATTTGTTTTTTATTTCACTTGTTTTTGTCTTTGTGGTGTGCAAATAAAGTATATTTATCTTTATCTTATAAGTCTGTGTAATTTTTAGAAAAAGTTGGCTTTTGTTTCATAAGTCCTTTTTTCAAGTTTTATTTTTGAAATCCGAAACAAACCAAATTCGAAACAATTTATTAAAAATAAAAATATATTTACCTTTAAGTATTTTAAACCTAAAGCAAATATTGTAAAACTTTATTTAGTTAATTTTTAGTGTTTTTTATTTATTTAATCTAGGAAAAATTATTAAATGAAGAGATCTCGAAAATATAGTAAAACCTATAAAGTTCGTAATATTGTTATCCACCATATCTTTACTTGAAGGAATTATCATCGATATAAAATTGCAAGTAAATAAATTAAAGAAGATCCGCCCATCTCGGACACGCTAAATGTCAAGGCGAACCACAATATCAAATTAACAAGATCGTATGTGAATTTAAAAATGGCCGGTGTACTGTGACAAGAAAGAAGCGATATGGTAGGGGAGCCCTTGTTGCTTAAAGTGTACTTCTAACTTCATGTTTCTGTAAACAGTAACATTTCGAAAATATGAAGTTTTGTAACTTCATATTTTCGAATAACATTTGAAATGTTAATGTCTTACCCGATGATAATACCAATTTTGGGTATATCTATACTAATACTAGCGGACCCGCTCAAGCTTCGCTTTGACTTATGATGCACTTCTTCCCTATCCCTACCCTACCCTGCTTCTATCCTACTCCTAACCTACCCCTACATTACATCTACCGTACCTCAACCCTACATCTACCCTAGTCATACCCTACTTTTAACCTACCCCTAGGATTTAGGGGTTTGAAAAATAGATGTTGGCCTATTCTCATAGATACCGGATAAGCACAAAAAATTTCATCAAAATCGGTCAAGCCGTTTCGGAAGAGTATGGCAACGAAAACTGTGACACGAGAATTTTATATATTAGAGAAGATTATAAAGCTGAAGAGTTCGTTTGTTTAATTGAACGCGCTAATCTCAGGAACCACTGGTCCGATTTGAAAAATTCTTTCAGTGTTAAATAGCCCATTTATCGAGGAATGCTATAGGCTATTTATTATCTCCGTATTCCTACGGAAACGGGAACCACGCGGGTAAAACCGCGCGGCGTCAGCTTATATATATTTGAGAATAATTTGATTTAATATTTTTTTTCTTTACTATGCATTGTATATCTGTAGTAATTTAAGATTCACCTTAACATAACTTTCTGGGTAGCGGTGTTTGGTTTTTGACATGAAGCTTTTCACATGCCACCGCTCACACTTTGCTTCTATAGTTATCTGGTGTCTTTGAAGTGACATCTGTAGGTATCAATAGAATGTAAGTATTAAGTGTAATATGTTTTATTTTCTGTTTTTCATTAACAAGTGTTTAAACATAAATAATTGATACAAGAATGTCAATTATGTAGATTAGCGACAGACGAGTCGGCGAGCATGGATAGTCGCTGAGGTCATATCACTTAAAAACACGTTACAAAAGTCGAGAGTTGGATATTTTGAATCCTGTGATGTACAGATACCATCTATACTAATATTAAAAGTAAGTTTGTCTGTCTGTCTGTTAACTTTTCACGGTTAAACGACTGAGCCGATCAAGATGAATTTTGGTATAATGGTAAATGGGACTTTGGAGCAAAACATAGGGTACTTTTTGACCCTAAAATAAAAATAGAAGGGGTTGAAAGTTTGTATGGTAAAAATAGAAGGAGATAGAAGTTTGTTTGGAAAGTGCTTTATTTAAAAATTGGCTCATAAAGCATGAAAATATACGAAATATAATGTAATTCAAGAATTTTTAAAATGTAACCTCTTAAGTGGTGAAATAGGGGTTGAAAGTTTACATTGATTTCCACACGGACAAAGTCGCGGGCGTCCTATAGTAATATAAAATGTGCCTTGATTGGCAAGTTATGCAAATCATAAAAAGCTTCAAAAAGGAGAAAACGAATGACATTTAGTAAGCTAAAAATATTAGATACCTGGCATTTTTATTACAGTTCAACATTCTTATAATTGGCAAAGGTGCAAAAAGTCGTTGATTAAGGTTTTTGTCGTTAATATTTTTAAGCGTTTTGTAGATTCGTATTATTTTCCATAAAGCAATAGGTAAGTATATAAATAGAATAAATAGATATTTTATAGAATTGTTGTGTATTTTTTTATTACATTATCAGTTAATTTTGAGAATACTTACCCATGTGTTTATTCTTTTACAAAGAAAAAAAAATACTGCATAAATAAAATAAATAAATAATTATTTGATAAAAAATGATATGCTTTAATGCTATGCTATGCTAGCTTTACCGACGCAGTCCCCGTGTTCCACAGGAATTTTATTTTTCTTTAAGCCACGACTGAGTGTTTTAAGAATATTAATATATCCCGATGTTCCTACGGGTACGGGAACTACGAGGGTGAAATATCTGGGCACAGTTAGCATAGGTAATCATCATCATCATTATCAACACATAATGGCTCACTGCTGAGCTCGCGTCTCCTCTCAGAATAAGAGGGGTAAGGCCAATAGTCCACCACGCTGGCCCAATTGGCAGACTTAACACACGCAGAGAATTAAGAAAATTCTCTGGTATGCAGATTTCCTCACGATGTTTTTTTTTCTTTTACCGTTTGAGACACGTGATATTTAATTTCTCAAACTGCACATTGGAGGTGCATGCTCTGGACCGGATTCGAACCCACACCCTCCGCAATTGGAGGCAGAGGTCATATCCACTGGGCTATCAAGGGCACAGTTATAGTTTTGAATAAAAATAGTTATTACGTATAATAGGTTTCTTGTACAATTATGTATTCTGTGATATTCGCATGGCACATACGTGTGACTGAGATGTATTATAACTACCTACTTTATAATATGACATCATAATATTAACAGGCCTTCGAATATCAGAAAAATACAAGATAAGCAACCTTAAATGTTGTTTGAGCCTCTCGATATTCAAGAGCACGCAAATAAAAATACCACCTTACCAAAAACGTGATAAAGCGAGGTTTTATTGTTACCTTATAAAACTGATTTTATTATCAATCATAATTTGCTTCAATAACAGAGTTCCTCCGTTCAATTGTCACCTTGCACTAATGTAGTTGTAAAGGTAAATCATTTCGACCCCTTCTGGACAAGGTCTTAAGGTGTAGGGTACTACACCTTAAGACCTTGTCCAGAAGGGGCGAATTCGTCGCGAATCGTATCGCGCGAATTCATACGCGCATTGTCGAAGTACTAGACATCAATACATCGCGTCCACAAGCATCCCGCGAATTCAAAATACGCGCGTAAATCGCGTGCACTACGCCAGACTCTCGACTCTGGATACTAGGGACGCCTTAATGCGCGTTCAACTCTATGTGTCATACTGAATTCCTCCTCAAATGCTCGCGCGTAATACGCGCCTTGTGGACGCAACACGCAACGTAATACGCGCGACAGAATCGCGGCGAATTCGCCCTTTCTGGACTGAGCCTTAATAAATATGTACACTAAGTTCATCACAATTAACCCCTTTTTAGGGTTCCGTAGTCCACAAAGAATATTTTATAGTTTCGCCATGTCGTCCGTCTGTCCGCGGTTCAGCGCAGAGCGGGAGTGTAACACAACCGACTTAACGAAAATAGCTCAGTATTTCATCGCCCGACCCCGGACTCGAACCCAAGACGTCTCGTCATCCGAAGCCACGGGTTAACTACTAATACGACATCGTACCGGGACGCTAAATCGCTTGGCGGCACGAGTTTGCCGGTAGGATGGTTACTAGCCACAGCCGAAGCCTCTCACCAGCCACACCTGGACCAATTAAGAAAATCTCAATTTGCCCAGCCGGAAATGGATTCCAGCACCGCCGTCTTGTAAATCAACTGCGCATACTACTGCGCCACGGAGACCATCAGATCGTTTTTCGAAAGCAGAAAGTGGTCAGTGGATTTTTTTTTATAAATTTTAATTATAATATACGTAAAATGGGGCATGCACCTCCAACTTTGCAGTTTTGTGCATTTTAAGAAATTAAATATCACGTGTCTCAAACGGTGAAGGAAAAACATCGTGAGGAAACCTGCATACCAGAGAATTTTCTTAATTCTCTGCGTGTGTGAAGTCTGCCAATCCGCATTGGGCCAGCGTGGTGGACTATTGGCCTAACCCTTCTCATTCTGAGAGGAGACACGAGCTCAGCAGTGAGCCGAATATCGGTTGATAATGATGATGATGATCCGTAAAAAGTGCCAAGAACTCAACTTTCATAAGTAAGCTTACTTTAAAACCTTATTCGACTAGGTCGAGGCCCTGTAAGAAATAATTATTATCAGTCACAAAGACTGGATTATGCGTTACATGGTCAGAGCACAGATGCGATATTTATCACTCATAATAAGATTAGCAATATACCCCACTTTATCTGCGATTATAAGTCACCGAGCTCAAAGGTTCGAATCCCGGGTCATCACTAACGTTTCGAAAATGAAAAATTCGAAATTTGAATAACTTAACTTCACGTAGACGAACGAAGTCGCGTGCTTTTTAATAAAAATATGTTCTTAATAAATGTCGTGACGGACGGACAAGGGGAAATGTGGATTCTTTTTTCTATACTAATATTTTAAAGAGGAATTTGTTTGTTTTTTGCATTGAATAGGCCCTGAAACTACTGCACCTATTGGAAAAATTCTTTCATTATTAGAATCCTACTTTATCCCTGATGCTAAACTATATTATATATTTTGTTCCCGTATTTCCACGGGAACGGGAAAATCGCGGATGAAAAGACGTAGTGCGTGCGACAGTATTACATAACTCAATTAAGATATCGACTTGGGGAAAATCCGAAGTTTATACATTAAATTTTATTACGCAGTTATGTGTTCAACAAAAATTTTAGTCAAATTAACAACCCATATTTGTCTCACTGTTGAGCACGAGTCTCTTCTCAGAATGAGATGGGTTAGGTTAAATAAAAATGCGGATTGTCAGACTTCACTCATGTAGAGAATTAAGATGACTCTCAGGGTTTCAGGTTGAAGGTTCTCTCTTACCGGATTCGAACCTACGCCCGACGAATCGAAGGCAGAGGTCATATCCACTGGGCTATCACGACTCAAAGAAACATTTTTATTATTTCTACTAAAATATTAAAAACTAAACCATTAAACGAGCTTATTGCGTTTCCTTATAATGTGCTTTATCTTGTTCGCATCTTCCTTGATTACCTACACCGTACACTTTGTAATAACATAGTATTTTTATAATTATAGATGAGTACACACGTTCTACACAGATCAAACAAATTCGTGGCTCGAAAAAAAACATAACGGCCTTTAAAATATGATAATGAAGGCAATATACAGAACACAAACCTCACGTCCACTTGTGATCTTGCGTACGATTAGGGCTACCATATTTAAAACATTCTTGGGAAATACCCGGGATATATCCATTCCCTGAATGGATGGATTCTCCATCCATCCATCCATTCAGGGAATGGATATATCCTATTAGCCTATTTTCTATTTTGGTCTTTATTATCAACCTTTTAAAATAAAATACAAACCAATTGACAAAATGACATCTACATACTATGCTACAAAATACAAATGTCATTCGGTGCTTACTGGTGGATATCCTAAAGTATGTAGATGACATTTCGTCAATTGATTAGACGTTTATTTTAAGTTAATAATAATGACAAAAATAGTGAATAGGCCAGCTGGACTTGTAGTGGGCCTTTGAAATGTGCTGATAATCATGAAAAAGCAACCATAATTTTTCTGAAGATTTTATCGGTGGAATTTTTCAATGGACTTACAGGCGGTTGCGTGGTTTAAGTGCATAGAGCATCACGTTATAAGTTTAACTCTCCCAACTAAAATATAAGTTAAGTTTAAGGCCTCATTCGCATGAGAGTTTTTTTAACGGACGTTGAAAAAGCGTACAAATAGAGTTTTAATTTGAATGAAGGTCTATTTCCAATGCCCAATATTAAAAATGCAACACTAAACGCTGTCGTGTGAACATATATCTACTTGGAAATGCATTTGTTATATTTGAAAGCTTTATAACGTCCGTTAAAAAAACTCTCATGCGTATTAGGTTTTACCTACTATTCTAATACATATAAGTTAAATTTATTGTACTATCAATAATAATTCTATGACTTATTATTTTATATCATTAATTATTTTTTCGTAATAAAACTAATGTTAAAAGTCTTGATATTTTTATCATTTTCATGGCATCGCTAGTCAATACAGTTGTAAAAAACATATATCCTCTATACCTATTAATATTCACATTTAAAAGGACTTGCAAAATCAAAAAATCTTATTTAAAACTGGATTTCCATAGGAAGATTATCATTAACGATCAAACAATAAAGACTGTTAAATTTAATAAAGACTGCAAATAAATAAAAAAGTACAAAAATACAACGAAAATTAGCGTAAATAAAAGATTAAATGTTGTTGTTGCTGATTCTTTTTAGACGCATTTGTCTTTATTTCGACGGCCTCCATGTCGCAGTGGTATGCGCGATTTACATGACGGAGATCCTGGGTTCTATCCCCGGCTGGGCCGATTGAGATTTCTTCAGGTCTGGCTGGCGGGAGCGGGAATAATCATTCTCAAAATTGGTTAATAAATAACGAAGTTATGTAGTAACATTGTAAAAAAGCATACGCGTCGAATTGAAACCTCCTCCTTTTTTGATGTCGGTTAAACATGATTTACGAGTTGTAAGCTTTCTTTTAATCGTTTCATTATTTCTTAGTAACTAAATGTCGATGCGTGTACACTGCACAACATAAAGTGCAAGTAAAGTGCACCTCCTTATAAGCTTATTTTCTTTTCAGAAACTCCAAAATTTTTTTTTATTCTTTACAAGTTAGCCCTTGACCCTCACCTGATGGTAAGTGATGATGCAAGTAGTTTCTCTTGTTGAGGAAAATAGAAACGACTAATAAGTTTGCTTCGCCCTTTAAATTGGAAGGTTTAATTAAGGTTATTCTCTCTGCAAAGATTTTATAAAGCCGTTAGTACTCGAAGTAAGCAAAAAATTTTTAGTTACCACCCTACCGGCAAAAACGTACCGCCAAGCAATTTAGCGTTCCGGTACGATGCCGTGTAGAAACCGAAAGGGGTGTGGATTTTCATTCTCCTCCTAACAAGTTAGCCCGCTTCATAATGCAAATATAACGACAAAAAGAAATCTGTATCAGTATAATATTATATCCGTAACTAAGTATATATTTAAAAGAGATTTTGCAGTGGTTTTGCATAAGCAAACTAAAAAAACCCGTCACTCGCTTCGAGAAAGTGATGATTTGTTGAAACCGGCTCTGGGTGGCTCTCTTTTGAGTCATTTTTCCAGCTGTTCTTAGAACTAGCCGAATATCTAGAAATTTTGTTTACCGTCACACTATTATGAAATACACGATTTTGCACTCGAGTTATCATTAGGAGAATTCCAGATTTTTATTGTCCGAACACGGTTTGATTTTGAATATAAAAGTAAGGTATAAAACGTTTATTTTAAATATTATATGCACATATTGAAAACTCTCACACGCTGAGTGGTGCCCATTTTGGTTTTACAGACATCATATTTTTGTTTATTTAATATCTTTTATTCCTTTTTTTGTATCTATGGTTCCGAGACTTGGTCACTAACTATGGGCCTCCTATGAAGGCTCAGAGTCACACAGCGGACGATGGAACGAGCTATATTAGGAGTATCTCGGCATGATCCGATCCGCAGAAGAACCAACCTGCAGTGGACGTCCGTCGGCTGACATGATGACGATGATGATTGTGTGTGTGTCCGCTAAACAAATTTTCTTTCTTTCTTTCAAAATGGCCATTGGTTTTAACTCTCAATCACTACACCGGTGCACGTAGACCGCATTTTACTGTTTAAGAGGAAAACAATTCCACCGGTTCTGATAACGTCGCTAATTATTGTTATTAAATTGTAGCCAATTTGTATTTTAACGATCTATTTGTGGTGGACATAATGGCACAGGCAGTTTAACTTTGCCTGTAAAAAGGAGATTGTAATAACATCGCCATTTCTTCTCAGCAGAACCTGACTACCGAAACGCTAGACGTAGACGTGGACGTGGACGTAGACGTGAACGTAAACTTGGACGTAGACGTAGACGTGGACTTAGACGTGGACGGACTCTACGTCCAAACTTGATGTTTCAAAAGTGGTTATAACCTAAGCTTACTTGTAATGCATGAATTTTGATTTTGATAGCAAAATATTTATTTATATTACATATCAAAATCAAAATCAAAATCTATACTAATATATCCCTATAATATATGCTATACTACTACTATACTAATATGCTACTATACTACTATACTAATATGTCCCCTCTCATTCTGAGAGGAGACTCGAGCTCAGCAGTGAGCCGAATATGGGTTGATGACGTCGATACTAATATATAAAGCTGAAGAGTTTGTTTGTTTAATTGAACGCGCTAATCTCAGGAACTACTGGTCCGATTTGAAAATTTTTTTCAGTGTTAGATAGCCCATTTATCGAGGAAGGCTATGAAAGGCTATCCCCGTTTTCATACGGGAACGGGAACTACGCGGGTAAAACCCCGCGGCGTCAGCTAGTTTATAAGAAAGGCTGTAGTATAGGTATAAAATCCTTGTACCTACCTACATATTTTCACACGTGTAACTGTTTCATACAAAAACATTCTGCTGGTTTCGATATCATAATAATTAAATTGTAATTAAGGCCGATATATTTTACTTAACGACCTATTTGTGGTTGTTATTAATAATCGATAGCTACTTATATTATATCTAAATATCTGTGTTTCATATTGCTAATAGTAGGTAGGTACCTATCTATGCTTATGCATAAGGTCTACTTACATATACTTAGTCTATACTAATATTATAAATGCGAAAGTAAGACTGTCTGTCTGTTACATTTCACGGCTAAACCACTGATTTGATTTGTATGAAATTCGGCATAGATTTAAACCTTGGGGCAGAACTTAGGCCAAAAAGTGGCCTAAGCTCCCGGAAAATCTCGGAAAACCCATGGTCCTGCGTGTTAAAAACAACATAATTTTAAAACGCGAAATGAGTCGCGAGTGTCTGTAATGGGTTAAATTCTGTACATTGAAGATATTATATGATCAAACGAACTTCCAAGTGAAGTTCGATCATTATTATATGAGTTGCATCCTTGGAATATATGATAATTAAACAAAGGTAGTGTCCTTATTTGGTTGGTAACTATGCGCACTATTTTTAAAGAAAATTAAAATAGGAAGTCAAAAAAGTACTTCTTATTACTCGTAATGCCACCTCAGACCTCCATCTTTGATATCTCTCATTATTTAAGAGAAGGTATTGTAACTTGTACAAACTTTCCTGTATTATTTGGGAGAGCTTCTGGGAGGGTGGGTGATCATATATTCCAAGGATGCAACTCATATAATAATGATCGAACTTCACTTGGAAGTTCGTTTGATCATATATTATATTTCCTTGCATCCTTGTTCATATATGATAATTAAACAAAGGTAGATGTTAAGAGCGAAAGGGAGAAAGTTTGGAAATAAATCATAAGTTAGTTATAATTATGATTTTTATCATTCATTTCTATTCGAGTTACAATCAAGAGCTAAATTTCTTATTACTATCAATCTACCATATAACAATATTAAGATTTTATGTATATGGATCTAGCGTATTCCGCTTTGTCCAAGAAGTGTTTTAGTAAGATCGGGCAAAATAGAGGGATGATCTTGTCCAGTTTGCATTCTTTCACTTGATGGGACCACTTGTTTGTTATTAATAGTCTAATCTGTGCCCGAAGGTCTTAAATATCTTTTTTAACAGATATTATCCGACGTTTGGTGTGATATATCAAAAATAGAACAGACTGATCGGTCCCTGGAGCTGCAGCAGATTTTATGATATTTGTTGATATTATTTTGACACTGTTATTATATAACAATTTAAGATTTAACTTTATTAAAGATAGTGTGTGAACCCTGTCTACAGGTGCTAATAAAATTACCAGATTCTTTGGATTCTTCCCAGGAATAATCGGTAACTTGAGGTTCCCAAGTGTTACAATATTTAGGGGTTTTGGTTTATAAGCCCTTCTAAGAATGAGCATTCAACCATTCGACAGTACTTATAATGTCACCTTTAAAGGCTGACAAGTCTGACCGGTAGGGATTGAGATTGCTGTAGTCACACAACTACAACCACTGATAAATTGTCTAATTAAGAAGGTAAGCATGCTTAAAGGATAAACAAGCTTAAAGGGTTCAAAAACGTGGGTGTTATGTATTGATATAGCAATATGCCATAGCTTCAGCGATGTGATAGACTGTTTTATTGTTCTGTCAACATGCCCAGTATCAGGACAGACACAGAACAGATAGATTCTAGATGAACCAGCCAGTAAAACTCTTACAAAAGAGAAGATGATCTTCGAAATATGTTAGTAGAAAATTTTCATGCTGGATTTGAGTAATAAATATCTGAAACTATTAAGGTGGAGTGAAAACCAGAGTTGTGTAAGGCCACTATGGAAACCCTAGTATTTCGGTGTAGAATGTATTTCAATGATTCTTCTAGAGTCTTTTAATATCAAACATTAAAGTTTAGGTATGGGATTTTGCATCACATTATGATGCTAATTAGTGAATATCCCGTTGACCGGGAAAGTGTTTTGTGACTTCACAAACAGCTTATTGAATAGGGATCATTCGATATCCGAATTAACTATTGCAGATGAGCGTCGAGGTTTGTATTTGGTATTCGCATATAATGCGAACGCACACTGTCACACAAACCATTTACAAAACAATCAGGATTGAGGTGAGGATATTGTTTGCCCACAAACACTTATTATTGCATTTGTGCAATCTATGCGTAATACTATTGCGCAATTAGTTAATTATTAGTGAATGAACACAAAAAGAAAAAACCCCAAGTAATTTCTATTTACTTTTCTACTTATTATGATAGATCATCACCAGTACCTACTTAGCTACGAGTACTGCACTGGAAGTTGAGCAAATTTGCGAATAGAACATGTTGGTAGCTTAGTGAACTTTTTAACGAATTCTGCAGTTTAAGATAGATAAGTGCATGGATTTTGAAAGGATTTTAGAAGCATATTTTATAAATCTTGAAAAATTACAGGACGTTTGTCGCGGCGTAGTTTGTTGTCTTCCAGTGTCTGGATGTATATTATGTACATTATAAAAGTATTTATACGTATTATATAAATGTACTCGTATATTATGATATATCAGCTAGTACCCATAACACGGGGTATGCTTTTCGCTTATCTTCTCTTTTTTTTTTTTTTTTTTTTGACGGCGAAGCTTAAGTTTCTAAGTTTCGTTAACTTCTTAGCACAATTTTAAACTGAAGTTAAATTAATAAGGTACTGTTCATCATGTGTATTGCGAAAACATAGGATGTCGTTTAAGTAACCTGATGACTAAAAAAAAATATTTATTTATTTAAATACATTTTTTTTTTTTATTTTTTTTTTTTATTTTTTTATTGAACCATTTCTTAGTGGAACTTAACGGTGCGAGTTTCTTTATATACCATAGCTTATCCTATGTAAATACGGATAAACTTCACATAGGGCTATTATGCGGTTCTTATGATATATATTCGCTCAGATACCCGTCCATCACGTGGTATTACCCAAGTTGTTCTTTAATCTTTCATTTTGAAAATAAAGTAAAAATTTTCATTATTATGGTAAAATTATTTTTATTTACATATTTATTTGGAAGTGCATTGTCACTTTAATATGGGCTATGTGGCAATTATTTACAAATTATTTCAAGCATTTTTTTTTTTTTTTTTTTGCTTTCAGTTAGTAAAAAAGTATTTTGAAGACTGAATAATTTTACTACGTAATGGCGCAAAGTAGCCATGTTTGATCGAATACAGTAGTACGTTTTTGTTAGTTGTTTTAACCAACTACTGTAAAAAAAATTGGAACCAACTCGTAACCGTACGAGGTAATGTCTGCTAATAGTGAGTCTGCGCCGGGGCACAGATCTTATGCAAGGCGATAGTTCGTTATGGCGATAGCACTGATGCTGAAAAAAGGGCAGCGAAGTATATAGTCTGTCTCCTGTATCCTCCTTGCGCCCTGCTCACCTAACAACAAGGTGGCCGCATGCCAGTTTCCCTGGTAGAAAGTCGTAGGTAGGTCGGCCCTCGAGGTCAGGGTCATCAGAGTTATTTCTAAAGAAAACCTTTTTCTCAATAGCCTTTTTGGCCTTAATCATCACCAATAAGCAAAAAATGTCCCATTTCTGGCACATTAATATTAATTGAAAAAAATATATATAAAGTAGGACTTAGCAGTTGCATTCTATTTTGAAATTATTTATGGTGAGAGTCACAAAGCAAGCGGCAAGCGTTGCAAACATTGCTTTTGAGGCCTTAACGTTGTCGTGACCTTTTTACCCGACTACGGCGAAGCCAAAAGGAAGGGTAATGATTTTAAGTTTACATGCCTTTTTTGATGGCATTGATGACTATGCACAGTTGTGCTGAAATATACTTTATTTTATTAGGCTTTAATAATTACGTCCAGTACAGAAGCAGAAATTTCTGCATTCAGCTTTGAGAATTGCGGACTTAACAATTTGTATAAATTTTCACCTTAATATCCGTGCATCGAATGTGCATCGAACGTGGATGGAGACGTGTATCCGTCTCTATGAAATTGTTTTATTTCTGGGTCTTAATCAGATGATTTAATTGAGTCGGGAGCCTTTGAAAGTTTAGGCTCAGTTAAGTCCTTATTTTATTCAGGGTTGTCGGCCAATATAGGCCTCAGTTTTATATTGTCTGGTACAACTACAAACGATTTCGAGGTTGAATCACGGCAGTATACGTTTACTACGGTATCTTATCTAAATAAGCTATTTTATTTCGAAAAAAAAAAAATTTTGCGGGTATAAAAATTATTTGTGATTGCAGATGAACGTTACATCTAATTTAGACTGTACGTATTTTCTGCTTAGGTTATGGTTGAAAACTAGATCCCTGGTTAAATTTTATAAATAAAATGTCAACCCCTGTCTATCTCTTTATAGTTTGGAGTAGGTATTATGGCTAACTTATTAACTCGCAGTTAGTCCGAAGGCCCACCATTATATCCTTGAAGACTCTCGGTCATTATATTTTAGCATATTATAACCAAACTCCTAGTCAATTGAAATGAATTGCAATAACTTTAAATACCGACAGTTTTGCTCAATGCCTCTTTGTAAATTGGAGTAGGTATTATGGCAAACTTAGAAACTCGCAGTTAATCCGAATGCCCACCACTATTATATTTTAGAATATTATACCCAAACTCACAGTCAATTGTAATTAATTGCAATAACATTAAATACTGGCAGATTTTCCAATATCTCTTTATGATTTGGAGTAGGTATTATGGCAAACTTAGAAACTCGCAGTTAATCCGTATGCCCACCATTATCCTTGAAGACTCGCAGTCAACCCGGATACCTCCTTAATATCAGTTAACAAATATTCCATCCGTTATCCTTGAAAACTCGCAGTCAACCCGGATACATCGGATATTTTAGAATATTATGAAAAAAGTGAAATATTATGATTAATTCGTTAATCTACAATTATTTCCTGCAATGAAACACTTCACTATATTTTTATTCACTGGGACTGAAATATCATCGACAAACACTTCACTAACTTTCTTTGTCGGACTATAAAAAATCTAACGAAGATATTTTCTCTTCCGATATTTTTCGAATCTTCACTGATCACTGATTTTACACTTTACCTTTGAAGGCATATGAAAATAAACTATATTAATGAAAAAAACTTCTTTCTTTCTTTCTTCTTTTTTTTTTTTTTTGTAAGAGACGCGTGCGATAGTTACCGCGCACAAAAAAGGAATGAGAGATATCAAAGATGGAGGTCTGAGGTGGCATTACGAGTAATAAGAAGTACTTTTTTGACTTCCTATTTTAATTTTCTTTAAAAATAGTGCGCATAGTTACCAACCAAATAAGGACACTACCTTTGTTTAATTATCATATATGAACAAGGATGCAAGGAAATATAATTTGAAAATTTTTATTGGAGGGCATTATACAATCGATACTGAAGCCAAAAATACTTTTTTTTGATTTCTTCTTTGTCTGTCTGTCCGTGTTTTTGTTGGCCGGGCATCACGCTGAAACTACTGAATGAATTCAAATGAAACTTGGCACGATTCGAGACCATAGTACATAGAAGGTTATACGTACTTTTTCTTGCAAAAATTAAATCAGAAAGAGGTGAAACAGGGGTTCAAAGTTTGCATGGAAAGTCCTTTATTTTCGCGGGCGTCCGCTAGTTATAAGTATAAAATAGTAACACTAGCTTCCAGGGCATGCACCTCCAACTTTTCAGTTGTGTGCATTTTAAGAAATTAAATATCACGTGTCTCAAACGGTGAAGGAAAAACTTCGTGAGGAAACCTGCATACCAGAGAATTTTCTTAATGTTCTACGTGTGGTGAAGTTTTCCAATCCGCATTGGGTTAATAGCCTAACCCCTCTCATTCTGAGAGGAGACTTGTGCTCTACAGTGAGCCGAATATGGGTCGTACACTTCGCAATCGGGTAATAACATGTTTAAAAGGAATGTTGCAAAGTTTTCGCAACCAGCACACATCATGGATAAATCAACTTTCTTCATAGCTGATTTCTATCGAGTTAATAGAAATTTGATAAGTATCAAAGACCCGCCTAAATAGCTGCTGCTTTAATGTATTCATTATCTTCATTATAATACATATTAAAATTATACTAAAGGATAGGAACAGGCATAATATGATTTTATTTCTTCCCCAATCCAAGGATCCTGATGGATGAGGGTAGGCAGTACGTTTTTACATCTATGAAATGCACGACTCTGTTATCTTTAATACTCTCTTCTCTACTGAGTTTGAATGAGTATACCTACCTATAGAACTCAATTTCTTTCTCGTCAAAAAAGTCGCGGCTTTGTCCACGGAAAAAATAGTTTTTCACAAATCCTTCGAAAAATGGATATTTCAGGTATAAAAAGTAACCCGTGTTGTGTTGCTCATTAACCAAATAGGTAGATATGCTGTGAAAGTCCCATTAAAATCGGTTCGGCCCTTCTAGATATTAACAGACAGACAGACAAATGAAAATTTAAAAAAAATCGTGTTTTAGTAACGTGTAAATAAGTATTTGCACTTGAGAATTTTTTTAGTTATTTTAAAATAAAATAGGCAGACACTTTAATTTTATTTTTATGTATATTTATTGATGATTCTGGCTGCTTTTCAGTCAGCGAGAAAAATGTCGTTGGAGAGACGCATAGTTCTTCCTGCATAACGTTTGACCAGGATGCGTAAAAAATGCATCTCCTAGCGAGTATCTATTTAACTAAATTACTGTTAATAAATACTACTTACTAATAAAACTAACTACTAAACTGGCCAATAGCTTACCTGTTGCGGAAATATGAAGGGAGAGCCGACCCGTCCTTCCGGGCGATTTCAACTTTTCACATTCACTTCTCAGCTTCAATCGAGAAAATCACACATAAGTATCTATATACTCGTCAAATAAATCGTCCGAAAACACAAATACACAATTTACGAACACTGTCCACTATTCAAAAAGTTATTATATCGAAACAGAATCGATGGTATACTTTTTTAAATGAAATTGGAATCTCCGAATCGAGCGCGGCTTCAATGGAGTGCGGTTTTAGCTCAACGGCACAACATACTCGCTCTGTGGTTAGTTATCAACTAGCCTGCATTACAGGTACGTAAAGGCGCGGCAAACCGGCGAGAGGCTGCGACTCTGGGATTGTTGCATAGATCTTAAACCGCTAAAGCGTGGTTTGCGAAACATCATCTAACAAATAACAACAAGTATATTGAACTTTAAATACCAAGTGTCCAAAAATATTATTTTATTTACGAGTTTAAAAAATCATGGATTTTCCGGGAGAAAAAATAACGTTACTCAATAGCCTCTATGTTGAAGTAGAAGTCCTATTAAAACCGAATCAGCCGTTCAAGAGATTAGAAAATTCCATACTAATTCCGCTGTTCATTATTTAGATTAATATAACTCTCTATAAAATAATTCTAAGCTTGATTAACTCAGAGTCTCTATAAAACTTTCACGGGTTTGTTATACAATAAAACTGCTGTCCGCTGTTAATTATTTAGTAAGAACTTCTAAATATATAAAACTCAAAGGTGACTGACTGACATAATGATCTATCAACACACAGCCCAAAGCACTGAACCTATCGGGCTGAAATTTGGCATGCATGTAAATGTTATGACGCAGGCATCCGCTAAGAAAGGATTTTGATCAATTTTACCCCCAAGGGGATAAAATAGGGGATGAAAGTTTGTATGAAACTTTGTCAATTTTAAGGCGATTTGGCTGAAATTTGGAATGAAAATAGATTTTACTCTGGATTAACACATAAGTTACTTTTCATCCCGGAAAAATCCATGGTTCCCGCGGGATTTGTGAAATACTGAATTCCACGCGGACAAAGTCGCGGGCGCCCGCTAGTATAATTCACTAAAATAATTTTAAATAACGTGATTAACAGAGTCTCTATAAAACTGGCATAGGTGTATGTTTTATAATAATTTCGCCTGAAAATTGTTAAAAAGAAAACAAATCACATTTGTCTACGACCAATTCACGGATCCTTTAAAAGGTTTCTTTTGTATCAAAAGTAGTACCTAATACATATCGCGCAAACATTTCTGCATCCATTAAAGAAACTTGTGAATGTACCTTCGACTAAACCTCCGTTCTTATATTGCAACCGTAAAGTGTACGCATAAAGGTTTCAAATCGTACATCTAGTTGCTAATGTCATAGTAGCCAGTTTTCCGGATGACCCGGAATTGTTGAATGCAGGTGTGTTGCATCTAAACAAATAGATTTCCATGATAACTGAGCAGGACGTCTAGCCGCATTAGTTAGTTTAAATACCTAGGTAATTACTAATTTAGGTAAGGCATTGGGTCACTCAGGGAAATAACTTTCAAACTTTTTTACGGCTTTCGTAGTTGTATCGCCTATCTTCCATTTCCAACTGCCTTGTTGTGTCCGTGGTAATAAAACCTATGCTGAAATTTCTTATGACGACCTCTCTGGCGCAGTTAGTTGTGATGCGGATCTTAACAGAGATAGAGATAGATTGATCGCTATTTACCCAGTACTCTACCGGCAAAGATGTACCGCCAAGTGATTTAGCGTTCCGGTACGATGCCGCGTAGAAACCGGAGGTAGATATTAGAATAAACTTGCGCCTCTTCTAAGTTCCATCTTAGACTGGATCGTCATGTAACAACAACAGCAGGTGAACAAGTCAATGGCTAATTTGTCTCATTACCATCTGATAGTGATCGTTAAAATATCCGGATAGACAAAATCGATGTACACTTTCAACCCCTAATTCAAATTCACCATCTTTTATTTACGCATATTTTATGTATAATAAATAGTCCACTAACCATTTTACAAATGGTCGATTCAAATAAAAAAAAACTTCCAATCTCTTTTTATTTTGCTTAAGCCACTTTCTGCTTTTATTTTCGCGACAAAAAGTATCCTTTATACCTTATTCGTATTATGATCTCAAATCTTGCCAAGTAACCATCCACACATCGCCTAACTCGCAGATGACACCGCACCATTTTTGACACACCCTTACCGTAGATCTATAGTAGCCCGCCTCCAGAAAGCGGTAACAAACTTAGCAAAGTGATTAGCGTGTAGCGTTATTCATAAAAATATTATTATATTATTATTTTAGCTCATCTACATTAATATTTAGTTAGTAGATTATCCATAAGTTTATAACGTACCAAAATGTATCCCGACATATGGCCTGCACAATGCACATGTGGCGTACACATGTGCAGACCACACTAAAATATGTTCCTAGTTACTAACCCAATGTATTTAGTTATAATAACTCAGTTGAACAGTAAACGGCGATCGATAAACACGCTTTTCTTTGCCACCTTACCTTCTTTACCACACGCGGCAAAGTGGTGACCCCGACGTGATCAAATTATCGATTTGCCTTAAGTCAACTCGCGCGCGTTACTAATAAAAACAATAATGCAAAACGACCCGCGCTACCAATCTGCATCTGAGGAGCAACAAACTACAGCACAAGCGCTTCCAGAGCAGCCCGCACAGCCACATATGACAGCCGTCACGATGACATCGAGGATACCAGACTTCTGGCGGCAGCGACCACGGCTATGGTTCCACCAGTTTAACGCCATCGTGGACCCTCAAAAGGCAAGTGACCTCCATAAAAGTCAATTATTGATAGCTAAGTTGGGTCAAGACGAATTAAGTGACATTAGTGATTTATTAGATAATATGCCTGATACAGATAAATTTAAAACCTTACAAAATAGGCTTATTTCAATTTATGAGGAGTCAGAGACGCGCCAACTCAATCAATTACTAAACGAGATTGAATTGGGCGATCAGAAACCTTCCCAATTAATAAGACGCATGCGTGACCTCGGCAAAAATCGTATCCCCGAGGAAACTCTAAAACTACTTTGGACCGGTCGTCTCCCACACTCAATAAGAGCGGTCCTCACAGCATGCGACACAGGGGAGGTTAAATTAGATAGTTTAGCTACAATAGCCGACAGAATTTTAGAAAATACTAGAGCATCAGAGCTATCTCCAATATTCAGGTCTGATTCTAAAACCGATACAAGCCATTTAATATTAGAAATTAACGCTTTAAAACAACAAATCGCAGCGTTAACAACACAAATTAATAATAATAACGGCAACAACCGCGCGTCGCGTACCCAACTTCGCGATTTCCCGGGTCCGTCTAGGGCGCGCTCAAAAAGCCGTGACAATAGTGTAAGTTTTAGAAATAGACAAATTTTTAATAAACAAACTGCTAAGCCAGGCGAATTAGGATATAAGTGTTTTTATCATTTTATTTACGGACCGAAAGCATATAAATGTGGTGACATCCGTAACTGTAATAAACAGTCGGAAAACTAATTCCGACACCGGCTTGCATATCAAACAACTTAGCCGGTGTCGGAAATCAAAGTAATTCATACCGCTTATGTGTAACAGACTCCATAAGCGGAACACATTTTTTAATAGATACGGGCGCGGACATCTCTGTTTTGGCCACACAAAGGCAAAACAGACGCACGTCCGATTACATTTTATACGCGGCTAATGGTTCCAAAATTAACACATACGGTAAAAAAACCATTACCGTCAATTTAGGTTTACGTCGTCCTTTTAAATGGGATTTTATTTTAGCGGACGTACAAAAATCAATTATAGGTGCCGATTTTCTCGCGGCCAATAAATTAATGGTGGATTTACATGGTAAAAGGTTAGTGGACAAAATTACACTTTTATCTCGTCCCACTAACACCTCAACGTCTACCGAACCAAGTATTCGTTCAATAGATATTAACGACGAATACCATCAAATATTACAAAAATTTCCCGATATTACTAAATTAGAAAATTTTTCATCAAACCCAAAGCATAACGTACAACATCACATTCACACCACTGGTCCTCCGGTGCATGAAAAAGTTCGCCCACTTAACCCCGAGAAATACAAATTAGCCAAAGCGGAATTCGAGAGAATGACTCAACTGGGCATTTGTAGACCTTCGAACAGCCCGTGGGCTAACCCACTTGTGTGCGTTACCAAAAAAAATGGTGAAATACGAGCATGTGGCGATTATCGTCGCTTAAATGCACAAACTATACCCGATCGATATCCTTTACCTAGATTACTCGACTTTACTTACATTTTAAAAGGTAAAACAATTTTTTCAAAAATCGATTTACGTAAGGCCTATCATAACATACCTATGGCTCCAGAGGATATACCTAAATCAGCAATCCTCACTCCTTTTGGACTCTTCGAGTTCACCCGCTGTAATTACGGACTAAGGAACGCAGCCCAGGACTTCCAAAGATTAGTACACAACACCCTAAAAAATCTAGACTTTGCATTCGCCTACCTAGATGACATAATCATTAGCTCCGACTCTAAAGAAACCCATCTAAAACATCTTGAACTTGTTTTAGAGCGGTTAAACAATTGCGGGCTTACTATTAACACAGGTAAATGCGAGTTTGGAAAATCAGAACTAAATTTTCTTGGCTATCATATAAGTACCAACGGCATTAAGCCAAGCCAAGATAAGTCCGAAACCATTTCTAATTATCCTCGACCAAACACTATAGAGGAGTTAAGACGCTTTCTAGGTATGTTAAATTTTTATAGATTAAGTATTCCTAAGGCCGCCGAAATGCAAGCTCCACTAAATGCATACCTACATAACTCTAAAAAAAGGGACAAAACTTTAATAACATGGACCGAAACGGCGTTAAATGCGTTCGATCGATGTAAACAAGCCATAAATCAAACTGTTACACTTTCGTATCCCGACACATGTGCGTCACTTATTTTAATGACAGACGCCTCAGATAGTTGTGTAGGTTCCGCATTACATCAACATGTAAATAATAAATTAGAACCTTTAGGATTTTTCTCCAAAAAACTAACGGAGACTCAAAAACGATATAGTACATACGATAGGGAATTATTAGCAATTTATATGGGTATAAAACATTTTCGACACATGGTTGAGGGCAGAGAGCTAACAATACTGACAGACCACCGTCCATTAACTTTTGCACTCACAAAAAAGGTCTCACCATCTGACTCACCGAGACGCTTAAGGCAATTAGATTTTATTTCCCAGTTTTGTGATAGTATTAAGTACATAGAAGGCGACAAAAACACAGTTGCTGACGCTTTATCTAGGATTAACGAAATTACTATGCCTAGTTTATTTGATTATCATAAGTTAGCTGAATTACAAAAAAGCGATTTAGAGTTAGAAAGCCTTCGCAAACAAGATAATCTCCAATTTAAATTAATTGCCATGCCCGATTCCGATGTTAAACTAATATGTGAAACATCTACTGAGGACGTACGCCCTTATCTACCCATCGCGTTTAGAGAGCTAGCTATAAAAACTTTACATAATGTTAGCCATCCCGGTATTGCAGCCACGAAACGTTTAGTTAAGTCTCGATATTTTTGGTCTAGTATGAATATAGATATAAAAAATTACGTTAAGAAATGTATACCTTGTCAAAAGTGTAAGATACAACGACATACAATTACACCATTAGGAACATTTGATAAGGCTTCTCGTTTATCCCATTGTCATTTAGATTTAATCGGTCCTCTTAAACCCTGTAATGATTATAAATATTGTGTAACTATGATAGATAGAGTAACCAAGTGGCCCGAGGTTGTACCTGTAAAGGATATTACAGCCGAGACGGTCGCTAAAGTATTTTTAGAACATTATATAGCTAGATATGGTTGTCCATTAAAAGTGACCACAGATAGAGGTGCGCAGTTTGAGTCCGACCTTTTCACTCAGTTATTAAAAAAACTCGGCATAGAGCGCGTCCGGACAACAGCTTATAATCCCAAAGCTAACGGCATGGTAGAACGGTTGCATCGAACATTAAAAGCTGCTATCATGGCGAAATGCTTAAATAGCGCACAATGGGTGCAAGAATTGCCATTAGTTCTTTTAGGGTTGCGTACGGCAATAAAATCAGACCTAGGATACAGCCCTTCACAATTTCTATATGGATGTAGTCTTAGGTTACCAGGCGATATATTTAACTCAAGCCCTAAAACAAACATCAACGATCGTGAATTCATTAAACAGTTAATTAACAATCTTTCATCCGTTTCTAACCTCACGCATACGGACATACGAACGCGGGACAATAAAGTATTTATTCATCCAGACCTAAATAATTGTTCCCACGTATTTGTTAGAAACGAGGCAAGACGATCGTTGGAAGCACCTTATGAAGGGCCATTCCAGATTTTAGACCGTCATACTAAGTATTACACTTTAGACTGTAACAACAAAAAAGTCACTGTGTCACTTGACCGTCTAAAACCCGCTTATTTATTAATTGCCGACGATATAGAGGTCTCAAGCCCAGGGAACAAAAAAACAGAACCCAATATCTCCATTACGCCGAGCCAGCCGCTAACACTTAAAACCAGATCTGGTCGCACGGTTAAGCGAACCGTGAAATTCGACATATGAGACACACTTGACATTCCAACAGAACTCAAAAGGCCGAGCAAAAAAACTAGAAGCCCATCGATTAGCTACGAGTCCCTTCACTCATCGCACGCTACAGTTACACCCTGCACTTTGTACCTGCAAAAAACAATGAACAAAAAAAACAATGAACAAGGCAAAAACACAATTTACGAAGCAAGTGCCAAGCAACACGAGACAATAGAAACTCTCTCAAGACTCCATCAGTAGAGGCTACCGTCAGCGCATTGTAACGCTGACCAATACATTATCATCTGGCGTTACTACAGACATCGCATCACAGCTGCAAACAACGCGCTACGAGCGGTCTCGTCGCTACGGTGCCCGCATGTGACAATTTAGCTTAGAACAATACAATAACAAAAAATGTGAACAAACAGTGTCGTGCCACCCGAACAATGTACCTAGTTTATAAGTAGTTTTAATTTTAAGTACAGTTTCGGGGTTGATAATTTTATGTTATAGTAATCTGATCTAAAGGGGGAGGTATATGTAGCGTTATTCATAAAAATATTATTATATTATTATTTTAGCTCATCTACATTAATATTTAGTTAGTAGATTATCCATAAGTTTATAACGTACCAAAATGTATCCCGACATATGGCCTGCACAATGCACATGTGGCGTACACATGTGCAGACCACACTAAAATATGTTCCTAGTTACTAACCCAATGTATTTAGTTATAATAACTCAGTTGAACAGTAAACGGCGATCGATAAACACGCTTTTCTTTGCCACCTTACCTTCTTTACCACACGCGGCAAAAGCGCAAATGGAGGATAGAGGTAAACCCAAAGAGTGCTGCAGTGCTCAAGAAAACTTGCGCGCCATAATTTCGATTAAGCTCCTTACACGGATCACCCATCCTTTGATACCCACATGAGCTTCGCTACTGACATACAGAAAGCGAGAAAGAGCTGCTTATGTGATGGGTCGTCTCTACCCTACGATATGCGCCAAAAGCAAATTATCCCTCCGCTCCAAGGTCACTATAAGACCTGCATCCGTCCAATAATGACCTACGCTAAGTGTAATGTTTGCCCACCACCCAAAGGCGACTCTAAAACACCTTCAGGTCCTTCAATACCGATTCAGGCCACGGGCGCCCGGACTGATGCACTCAGGCCAAAACATCCGTCCCCAACGGCCCCCTAAGCCGTGGTCCGAGTCTCATAGGAGACGCTCTTAGAGTGTTTCCGCCCATCTCTGCTTCTGCCTTCAGGCCCCATCAGGCGATGCTTCTGCGCTCGCCCAAACACGCCCAAAAAAAAAATGTGAACGTGCTCATTTGAATTCACTCAGTAGTTGCCCGGTCAACAAAAACACGGACAGACAGACAAAAAATAAAAAAAAACATTTTTGGCTTCAGTATGTGTTATGTTGTAGTTAAGTAAAAACCGTAAGACAGGCAAGATTGGCCACAACTATCGACATATCTAAGGCCAAATGACATACTATCGACCAATATCGCCAAACTTATAATATCACTCTTCCGTTGCAATTAGATGAAAGGGAGAGCAATACTTCCTGTTTATTTGCTATTCGTAGACTGTCTTTTTCTCTTCACTTACATGTCTTAGGATTACTGGAGGCCTTTTAGAACTTTTAGGAGAAATTGAAAAAGAGCTAGACGAAATCCAAATTATGTATTCTAAAGTTTATATTATCATTAACTATAATTAAGTAGTTATATAATAAGTTTTATGAGATATGAATCACTGGCTATAGCCTATATGTGCCAGGTCTTCTTAAATCCTATAATTGAGGTTTCACATCCTTATTTAATATTAATGCTGGATTTTGCATATCAAGCTGACTCTGTGCAATATCACTTAGGGCGCCTTGTATCTTCTCAAGCAGTATCTCACCTTGGCGGACAACCTGTAAGTAACAAATGAAATTAATTAATTTAATAATACAAGACAAAACTAAACTTTTTAGATCTAACTAAGATTGAGATGTTTTCAAATACATTATAATAGGGATGATGACTAGATTTCAATATATAAATTTTTATGAGACATTTGTGTAAACGTAGACGTTGATAACACTCCCATGATATGTGTGCGATGGGCGGAAAGACTGCATGGGCGTGAATCGTGGTTGCAGGGAAGTGACGTGCATCAGTTGTGGGTTTTTCATTCATCGCTACATGCCCCCCTGCCCCACGCGCAACTTTGGGAGTGTTACGAACTAAGTTGCCAAGCTATAACTGACAAAGAAAAATAACAGTCAGTTAAATAGTAGTAGTAATTTAGCTTAACTTGTCCCACATAAATTTACTTACTTCTTCCAATTGTTCTGCTGCTTCTTTATTTTCTGCCTCTAATCGCCTTAAGCTTTGCACCTGGAGCTCTGTAGAACTCTCCTCACTGGGCAATGACTCTATAAGGGTGTCAATGTCTTTAGCGCAGCGGGAGATAAGCGTTGCAAATAACATTGCATAGTCCTCCTGATTCTGTTGCTGTTGTGGAGTTTGTGACCCACTCCTCTCGAACCCGGGAAACTTGCTTGGTATTGAGAACTGTTGTAAGATACCTATGCTGTTGCAGAAATGTTCAGCTTGCTGAAAATGACAAATACAATTCAAGATTATCATGTTTGCTAGTCACACTAATATTATAAAGGCGAAAGTTTGTGTGAAGTATGTTTGTTCCTCCTTCATGCTGCGGCTACTGAAGTGATTTAGCTTAGCAACTTAGATTTAGCAACTTTTCATCCCAGAAAAATCCACAGTTCCTGCGGGATTTATGAAAAACTGAATTCCACATGGACAAAGTCACGGGCGTCCGCTAGTATTTGATATTTAGCTTGTGTGAAGACAACAGTGCATTTTGCCGAAAAGAACTACATAAGACTCTCTTATGAGGGCTTAGTCACTCAGCAGGTATTGGAGTGACTATTCTCAGTCTGATCTGATTAAATCAAAAATGGAGAAATCTACCAAAGAGCTAAAGCTGTAATAGCTTAGCAAGTTGTGATGCTGAATTGCCAATTAGCAATTGGTGAACCAATGGACGTCATGGAGTGGTCCAGGTACAGGAACTGTGCTATACTGTGCTTTCGGGCGCAGGGTCGCCAGCCCTGCACCAGAAAACACAGTGTTGACTAACCCCCAAAAACATCTAGGTGCTAGGTGCACTTCTAGGTGGAGAAGCTGGTTGCCTGCGGCTCGAGATTGTGGTATTTGGTTTGGTAAGTCCTTTCAAGAGGTCTAAGTATGTCCTGCAATGGGCGTCCATCTGTTACTGTTATTTCCATAGCTGGGCACCGTTAATCAAATAGTTAACTTCATTAATCGTTAGTCCGCTACAAAAAAGGTTAGCTTCGTTAAACGTTAAAGCGTTACATGTCGGAAGAATTAACGCAAGTTAACGTTAATCGTTAATCCGTTAATATGACTGGTTAATATTGCATTTTTATATCTTTGTGTGAGATCCCCATTGCAAAAATAAAGGTGAGCACTGGGGAAAAATGCCATAATTTGTTTTTAGTTGATTTTTTCTATAATTTTAACATAAATATAGTAATTTGTTGATTTCTTTGAAAAAAAATCTTTCATAATTTCTTACTTGTCTAAACCTGTTAATCACGTCGCGCGGTAAATAGGCATTGGATTAACGATTAACGGACTTCTGCACATTAACGGAAGTTAACGGGTCCGTTAACATTTTTAAAAGTTAACTTAAAAGTTAATCCGTTAATCAAAATGTTAACTTCGTTAATTAACGATTAACGGATTAACGAGTTAATGCCCAGCTATTCCAACACCTCTATCTAATACGTTTTGTAGAAACGAAGAATATAATCAGTTTCGTTAAACATTCATTCATTTAGCTACTAGTTTATGTTATTCAGCTTCAGGATTTCATTTAACTATATAGTTTAGATTTTGTGATTGTGTGGATTAGAAATAAAAATACGAATCAAGTCGCTTTTTGGACATACCTGATTAATTGTATCTTGCAATTGCGTTAATCTATCTGCCATAGTTGTATTATAAAATGTTAAGTTTTAATAACAAAATTCACACAGCGCTTTGAAAAACAACAGTATTAAAATTAAATAATTATAGAACACTCAACATTCAACAACAACAACTTCAAACTTGAATTTTTATTTGATTTGATTTTCATTTTTGACATGACACTGACATTTGACAGCAGACAGATTAAAAAGTATCTTTTTTTTCATCTCTTTTGCTTTGCACTCTGACTCTCCTCTTTGGCCGGAGAGAGAAAATAGCGTAGACCGAGAATTAAATAAACGGATAGATAGCACTGATCACATTACCTCAAAAACCAAGACAACTTATGTATAAGTATTCGGTATATGATATTCGGTGTATAATATTCGGTGTATGAAACGTGATACTTTGTACCCGATTACGGCGAAGTCAAAAGGGTAATGATTTCGGCAGTCTATGTATGTATGTTCCACCGTAGCACCTAAACTATTGAACCGGTTTTAATTAATGAGGTGTCAAAAGATTCGTAATAATATAAATTGAAATATAGGCTATATAAATTTTACAAAAAAAACCATGACCACGGCTCTACCATGACCACTTTTGTTCCTATGCATTGCATTTCTCTATTTAAATCTAAAATATTTTCTTGTTTCGTTCTTTTTAGACCCCTTTTTACGTAGTCGGGTTATAGTTTTAAACTTCTTTCTTATTCATGCTTTTAATAAAAAAGTATTTAAATTTTAACCAAACGTAGTGCAAGCATAAAATTACTTACAGCTTCAACTTTTTCAACTGCAACTTTGCATAAAATATAGTTTGCAACAAGTTTTTGTAAAGTAATAAAAAATAATTAACCCTTCTTGGGGTAAAAATACAAGTTTAGGTACATATTGATAAAATGAAAATCTCAGTAAGTAGGTACTGATTATCTTGAAACTTTTTTGCTACGATTATATTTCTTTGAGCTATCAAAGAAATATAATCTAATAAAATAAACTATCATGAGTGTTGTTCATATTAATTGATTAAGAAACACTACTAAAACTCACGTGATATAAGGTCGGAGTATGCCCGACTAGTTTCGAACATCGATATAAATCGTTAGATGGGCCCTCCATACTAACGAACGCACAATTTTATGTCATTACCCAAAGACGTGCCAAATGACACATATCTTATATTAGTACCTAACAACCGCATACTGTGAGTGGACGTGGACTTAAAAAAAAATATTTAGGTACTGTTTTATTTTATTTTAATCCCTTTATTATGCCCTCGTGTTCATTTTGGAAGTGTAAAAACACAAGCCACATTATAAATAAAGAGAAATGTGTAACGAGTGATGTCGAACGAAACGAAATGTGCGAAACCAATGACAATTCCGCGACGCTTTGAGGCCCATCTAACCATCTACGATCGATGGTTTCGGACCTATATGGGGCCTTAGTCATGAGCTGGTTCTTGCATCGCGGCACGATGCAAACTTGTTTGGATCGTGCCCCGTTACAGTTAATTCATAATCAATTAATAGAATCTAATACTCCGACTTTAGCTCTTTTTAATCTGAACGCCGATCCCTATTTATTATTTTGAGGGATTTAAAGGGTCAATAAATGAATGAAGATTGAAACCATGAAGGTACCTATATTACACGGTCTTTAATAGATAAACCCAACAAAATAGAATAGTTACTTTCTTTAATCAACCAAAAAAAAAACAGGCCCTAATAAACTCATTACTCAAACGTGCAATACATTATTAACGAACGACCATAGAGTAGGATGATTATAGAACGACTGATCACAGGATTTTACCCTGGAAGTATACCCTTCCAAAAAAAAAAGAATTTTCAAAATCGGTCCACAAACGACGGAAATATCGCTGGACATATATAAAAAAAAAAACATACGTACAGCCGAACATAGAACCTCCTCCTTTTTGGAAGTCGGTAAAAAAATCACAGATGTCTACCTTCAGATTACATTAGTTACATTGAGGAAGTAAGTACTTTGGTCGCTAATAGCAAATCAACCATGGTGTATGCAACTACTACTGCACCTTTTGTGTGTACCAGTTTTATTTATAAACTTTCATTTATTTATTTTTACAACTAGGTACTTTAACCACATTATTTACCTTAGGTTATGTTATGTACAATGTAACAAGAGTTTTAAAACAATACTACAACTTATAACTAAGTATATTGTAATAAATAAACATTTTAATACTTGCTTATTCATATATGAGAGAAATTATATTTTTATAACTAGAACGATTATGATCTCACTGTATACATTATCTTAACACTAAAATACTTTTTGACTAGAAATGTTTCCAATAAATGAAGATATCATGTGTATAACATCATAATTATCTAACAGTTATGAAATATAATTGCAACTTGTCAACATAAATATAGAGATAAACACAACACAATATTTCGAGGCAAACAAGCACAACACAATTGTTATTAATTAACATTATAGTAGATTTATATGACAGTCTTTGAAAGTATTTACAATTAAAGTTCATAAAAATATTTATAATAATAATTAGTATAGTTATTTTTCACATCTATGTTTTGCAATCAATAATTATTTTAGCTATAGTAAATAGATTGGAAATATTTAACCTTTGGTAAATGATCTAACTGTATATTCAAGCATTATGGCTAATATTATGTATGCAAGAAAAGCAGCAGGCTTCATACAAAAGCCAAACATAATTATATTAGTGGTAACTTACTAGACTATACTTTGGTAGTACCCAAATCTCTAAAACAAAGCAAACTGGTAACTGGAGAAAAACTATGATTATGCCTTCATACCTGCTACTTCAGTTTAGAAACTACTGTACAGCCAAATTATGACCAATGTAGTGGCATAACCATAGGGCTGGTGACAGGGCTGATAAAATGTGACAGGGCCAGTGAGCCTGAAGTAATCTAACACTGAAGAAAATATTACATCATGATTTCTCTGGGAGGGTAATAAAATCACCACAGGCCTCATTGGTATGGTTATGCCACTGCTCCAATTATAATATATACATAAAATAACAATCAAAAATTTGCATTATATAGTTAAATTAAGTTGTAAATACTTTTAAGTATTACCTATTATTATACATACAATTAATATCATTTTAAAGAATACAAAAATATAAAACACTTAATACTGATATACAATATTAGGAAAGATGACTTACATCACAATACAATGTGTCATTAAGGGTAGACAAAATCATCACAGATCACAATATAATATGAACACAAAAAATATATTTATTATATATTTTTCGTGTTTACATAACAATTAATATTTTCATCAATTAACATGAATAATGAATAATTTTATTTATATTTATTACAGAAAATACAAAATAAAACGAATAAATGAACCTTGGCAAAGTAACACCCTCTATTCTATCAATTATTGTGCCAACACACCCAATTTACTCCTTAACTGTGAATCCTCTGGTAAAGCTAATGCCCATTTGCGTAAACCTACCAGAAGCACAGAACTGAGTACCAGTACAGCACCACACACTGAGTACTTACTAGGGATTTCATCAAAAAACATAACTTGCCACAAGAATGCAAATACTATATCTGCTGAACGAGCTATCGCCACAGGTCCCGCCTGTTCCATTTGTAGAGACATTGTCAACAAAATCTGTCCTAAATAACTAAATATAGCTAAACATACAACTAAAAACCTCTCAGTACCACAGTTAGGCATACACAGAAGACCAAACACGAAAGAGTAAAACAATGTTTGCATAATTGCAATAGCACCAAAGTTTGTCATGATTACAGAAAAATGTAAGCCCTTCAAAACTCTTAACAAAACGTAAGCATTGGCTCCGAATATGGTTGATACAAATGCAGCAATAGCGCCCCTTAAACTGTTATAGTTTTGGTTGGAAATAGCTTCACTTTCACCAAATATAAAGGGTGGGTGTGTGATTAACACTACACCAACTAAAGTTAATATAATAGAGATTGTATTCCAAATTCCACAAGGTTCTTTCAAGAACACCCTGGCAAACAGAGCTACAAATACTGGTACAGAAAATACTATTACAGAGGCATCAGCCAGGGGCATGTTTCGAAAGGCGTAAAAACTAAGCATTAGTCCCACTGTCCCCACAACAGATCGCAACACTAACAGAATTCGCTTTCCTTCTGGAAATACAGGTTGCTCCGTGTATATAACAATTGGTATAGTTGGAAGTAAAACACCTATAAAACGAAACATAGCCAATTGCATTGGGTCTATGTTTACTAAACTTTTAACGATGACAGAGCATAACGAGAAGAAAAGGGATGAAAGTGTCGCCAATAGTAATCCAAGATAGGGGCATCTTTTGATAAGTGGTCTCTTGTTTTCCAATAGGTTAGGTATTGATTCATCACCACTTCCGACCGATAGATCGACAAGATGTTGAAGTTCCAAATGCTCGGGCATAGCTCACTGAAACAAAATCCACTTGAAAATAATCTTATTATTTCAAAATAAATGTTTAAACATATGAAATTCATACCGTGATAAAGTCTTGACTTTTGTTATTGTATGTAAGGTGTGGAGGTCAGAAAGTTAAGTTGTTACATAAAAGAGATCATTATTCTGTTTTATTTGGTTCCTTTAGCCAATTATCTTGGTCCCAGGTCCAAGAATATTGTTACAAATACAAATAGTACAAATAAATTATAGATTTCGTATTGTTTCACTTTTCATATTTGACAGAACTTCACTTCACTTTGACACTTGAATGTAAAATGTCAAAGACCACAGATTATTAATTTCCATTTCATACCTCGAAAGTTCGAAACATAGGTATCTATTAGTCTGTGCATAGATCTATTGAACATAATAGTGCGGGATTGGCTGATTGGCCGGTGATAGCTAATCGCCTCAGACCAATTATAGAAGGATCGCACTCAAAGTCACGAACAAAATTTTCTGTAATTTTCTGAGGAAAACGAGCGTAGATTTGGTATATGTCTTATACTAAACTAGAAGTTTTTGCCCGTTTTTTACACTATTCAATTACACAAAAAGGTATTTTTACGGAGCTCTTTAACCGACGAACACGATTACAACTATAGTTTTTATACAGTTTTTATAATCGCATTAGATCGTTGATCATATACTTTGACAGAAAAGTAACGTCTAGCGTGGCAGGTCCTATACAATAATTGGTCTGAGCTAATCGCAGATGGCGCCTCTGCGATTTGGTGCCTATTTTACGATCACTATACACTATGACAAGGCCAAATACAGCAAACTCCATAACTCAGTAACAAAACATATCCGGTCACAATATATTTGAATTTACTTATACATCCACTAAGTTACCTAATTTACAATTTGGCATTTCGTCTCAACTTAATCTGTAATATCTGTGAAATAATGACAAAGAAACAATTCTGCTACAGCAATATTTATTATTACAAATAAGTATATACCAGGGGTAATAGAATGCTGAAAATAAATTAACATTTTGCTACTGATACACTATTGTAATTTGAAAGTAATAGGCCTACAGAGAATATTCTATTTAATAGGCATTATTAAAATAATTTATTGAATGTTTTTGTTATTATTTTAGTAAGTATAGACTAATTCACTGGAGAAAGCCTAATTATAAGTTCTTGGGAAAATCTAGAGTCATGTGAAACATAGTAATCTGTTTGAAATGGTAAAATATCTACAGATTGAGAAGTTGGTATGTACTACCTCCCTATCCACCTACTAAAACAGTTATTACTGAAGTTACAGATTTTCAGTTTTTGTATCTGTAAAGACTCATCCTGGATCATTGTTTTTTCCGTGGTTTATAACTATGAAACAAAGCTTTAATATTTTTTTTATTTTTAAGGAATATAAATAGTTCAATTTAATTAACAGCATAGAACGTCATAATAATTATTATAAATTATTTTTTAATTTTTCCTATACAAACCCAGCACCAGCGAGCAAAAGGTCACGTTTCCAATAATACACTGTAATCTTTGGTCACGTTGACAGTTGCCAACTCTATTTTAAGTCGGTCGGTTGGGAGTGGGAGATTGGTAAGGTGTGGAACGACTTTAAATCTATTAAAACATGTCAAACAATGTCAAAATACAGGCCATAAGCTGTCTCTCTCTATCGTATGCTATAAAGTTTATAGGAAAAAGAGAAGGATATCACTGGGTGCATGATAAGAATATCGATTTTACCATGTTTTGGGATCAAAATAAAAAATTTAAATATATTATTTAAATTTAGAACCCACATTAGTATTATTTAAATACATATATACGTCCAACATAATATATATAAGAACGAGCACTGACGAGCACATTTTTCGTGTTCAATAATAAGTTTGTCTCTTTTCCGCAAGTATAGCGCCTTTTCTATATAAACCTTTGGTAGGTTTTGAATTCGTAGGAAAATATCAGATTGTAATAATCAATATACTTACTTACCTATAAAAAAAATACTTTCATACATATATAACTCTATTGCAATACTTTATCGTAAACTTAGAAATTATTTACATTCTCTATTAAAAAGTATTTTGAAAGTTAATTCGATAAAACACCTTGGTACCTACTCGAAATGTTGTGCAATTATATCTATCTCACTCGCATTTGCGTTATTGTGCTTCTTCTATCTCACTCTCATTTTCCCCTTCTTATTACGCCCGCCCGTCGAAATGTGACGAGGACGACTTCATAACTGCTATGTCTGTCTTTCTTGCGTACGTGTGTTTTCATGGTTTTTAAGGGAGGTCAAATTTAATAGTTTCATTATGTGTTCATAAGTGGTAATTAAGTTACAATTCGGAAATTGAAAATGTGTGTTTTAAATTTTATATTTGTTAAGTAAGAGTATTACCTATAAATAATTTATACGTAACAAGGACAAAAACAGCTTCATAGCTGCCCTTCACAATGGCTGCCATTGTTAAAACACAGAAATATAATTTCGAGAAAATATGTCGGGCTTGTTTGCAAATAAAGAAGGACATGCGACCTTTATTTGAGCAGCTTACGGCGACGATGCTAATGGGAATATCAAAAGTGCAGGTGAGATGACATGTTGATAAAATTATTTTTGGACGTTGATGTGGTCTCTTTCACACTTGTTAGTTTGCGTGTAAGGTAGAAGTGATGACAGTCGTCGACGCATCGAGTCATCTTTGTTTAGGAGTCATGGGAAAGATTTCGGGGGCTGCGTATTCTAGGAATTTCATTGTGAAATATCTTGCTATCCTTTTCTCTAATAGGCATGCCCACGCGTGAGTAAACGAGACGGTGTAAAGCACTTTAGATTAGAAAGCAGGAAATTAGGGCAACAATAAAAAACTTTGATTATCCTCAATAATTTAGGTAGGTATCTACTTTAAAAATACCCGTTTTCTAAATAATAATAAATAGGTAATTTACAAAAATATAAATTATAAAGCATATTATAATTTCGATTGCAAATTTCGATTTTGACCTCGCCCTTTAGGTATACTTAGTTACCTTTTAAGTACCTAGTTGGATAAAGGTATTCAGGGTCACTTGAGATCATAGCAATAGCTTGTGGCAATAGCATGGATTTCGAAAAAAAAATAAAAACTGAAAAAGTGCGTTTCGGGCCACGCGCAGTGTAGGGTTCCGTAGATTAAATTAGTATTTTAATCCTGAGTAATGCACAAAAATACCGATAACGATACCCATTGGATACTTACACGATTTAAAATTTATCCGCGCACTTTGCATGTAGGGAAGGAACCCCAAAAACCACCACTTTATAGACGTACCTAATTAATATACATACCCATACCCAACTTTCTAGTTTTAACGGACTTTCGGAGTTATTTTACTGACAACTTTTTAATTAACAACGGATTTAGTATGCAATTTTAGACTTCCAATTACGTTTTTTAAGTTGCTCGACTATTACTCTAAATAGCAATTACTACTTAGCAGTTATAGTTTTCCTTGTAATTTTCATTACAATATTATACTACCTCCTACCTACTCTCGTGATTTTTTTCACGTATCCATAAACAACCGTTTAGCAGGTAGAGGGTAGAGATACTTGATACTAACAAAAAATAGCTCTTAAAAGCTTATTATTGTACAAACGGATCCCTAAATCGAAAAATAGTGGTAGAAGACCCCTCATATCTTTCAAAGACCTATCGATACGATATGACGATACTCTACACTATGAAATAAACGAATAAAAAAAATGTACTAAAATAAAAAGTTACTTAAAGTTTTATTTTAGGACTTTGTTTACATTTCATGCTAATTTACAGTTTTCCAGTAGTAATAGTCTCAGCGCTAAATGACGGATATGACGAAACTGTAAGGGTTCCTTGGGGACTACGGAACTCTAAAAACGGATATTAGAACTACGACTGAGTTTGTTTTCCGGTGCAGACCATTAAAATAAACCATCTATTAATCGTCGCAAATATATATTAGTATACAAGTAAATCAGTATATTCTATAACATAATCTGTAATAGCACAGATTGTGTTATTCACCATTTCATCATTTATATCATCATCCATCATTAGCATATCAGCCGATGGACGTCACTGCAGGACATAGGCCTTTTGTCGAGACTTCCAAACATCACGATACTGAGCCACCCGCATCCATCGCATCGCTTGATACTAGTACCCCGGTCAGTAAATACCCGAAACAAACCACTGTCTTGAGGACTTCGAAGGACAATGATCTATTGACTCGACTATAACCTAAGGGTATGGGCAAAAGTCTCTTTTGTTTTATAGTAGCTATAGTTAAGTAGAAAAGTCCAGTGGATATGATCTGCCTTCGAATCGAAGGGCGTAGGTTCAAATCCGGTCGTGGGCATGCACCTCCAACTTTTCAGTTACGTGCATTAAAAAAATTAAGTATCACGTGTCTCAAACGGTGAAGGAAAAACATCGTGAGGAAACCTGCTTATCTGAGAACTTTATTAATTCTCTACGAGTGTGAAGTCTGCCAATCCGCATTGGGCCAGCGAGGTGGACTATTAGCCTAACACATCTAATTCTAAGAGGAGACTCGTGCTCAATAGTGAGCCGAATATGGGTTGTTATTGATGATAATGGGGTAAGTAGAGCAAATCACCCACCAGATGGTAAACCATCGCAAAATCAGAGATACTCTTCAAAAAGCATGCCTCCTAAAAAGTGACGCCATGATGTCCATCGACTAGACTCTAGAGGCATAGGCATTATAGCCTTAGAGCCCGCGAACCCCAGACCTTCGTCATTTTATAAAAGCTAACAGCTCATGCTCCTACCATAAGTAACTACGGTAGTCAATTATGGAGTTTGGACCGTGGTGGCTTTGAGAGGTAGTAGGTTTTAAGGATCCAGACCCTCAAACTTATTAGTATAAAGTGTAATTTTTTTATGTTTTCCTCGGCATAATATGAGAAATTATATTCCCAGTCGCAAGTCACTTAGCTTCGCGGCAACCCTTGGAAAAACCCCTATTTAATTTGAACACTATTTTGTTTAACTTCAAGGGTCTCTAGCGAAAGTCTGCGATTAAGGCAACTGTCTGGCGAATGAGGATATCATTTCTCAGATTGCCGAGAAAAATATAAAAATAATATTCATTATACTTAGATGGTTGAGGGTTGGATCCTTGAAACCTGCTATGTCCTAAAGCTACTACGGTCCTAACTCCATAGTTGGTTACTGTACCCGCCTCGGTGTTGAGTCCGACCGCTCTTACCGTTGACCTATTGAGGCTAGTAGGAGCATGAGCTGAAAAAATTTCAGCTTTTATAAAATGACGAAGGTCTGGCTGTCGCTGGCTCTCCGTCTATTAAGCCTCGTGTGTCTCAAACCAGAACACAGCATTGCTGCCTGACTGTATTAATAATCAAGGCGGTAATCCTTCCCTTGACCAGTTTTGTCACATAAAACTCAGTAGGCTTCTCTCCTTATTAGAGGGGATATGGAGATAGAGATAAACCAATCACACTGCTATGCGGGTTGGTGAGGTTAGGATGATAATGTTAAATTCTGTAATTAAAAATGTATAAAAATGTGATAGTTGACCACTATCAGATATTAATGATAAAAATGACCGACGGCTTAACGTGCTCTCCGAGGCACGGTGCATATGCTCAACAGAGAACTAAAATTTCTTAGAAGAAAGATAAAATTCAATATCTCATATAGCCTGAGCCAGGATTCGAACCTAAGACCTCGTGATCTGAAGCCGAAACAGGCTAACCACTGGACTAACGAGGCAGATAATCATCATCATTAACAATCTCGACACACGAGTATCATCTCAGAACGGGAGGGGTTAGGTTAATAGTCCACCACGCTGGCTCTAACGGATTGGCAGACTTCACACACATAGAGAATTCTCGAGTGTGCAGGTTTCCTCACGATGGTTTTTGTTCACCGTTTGGGATAATATACAGACCTACCTAATAGTAGTGATTGTTCTCTTTAGGTAGCCGTGGGCGATGGGTTACCGTCTCAGCTGTGCTTGCAATGCGTGCACCAGATATCTCGCTGCCACGCTTTCAAGACACTGGTGGAGAGAAACGACATTACTCTTCGCGAGCAAGTGAAGGCAATGGCCGAGGAGGCCTTGAACATAGAGGTATGTGCTCTTGACCTTGACCTCCAAATTAGGGCAGAGCTTAACAAAGACTCCCAAAATTAGACTCTGTAATTTTTTTCTGGAGTAGAGTTATACTCGTAGATATCTATTTTCGGATCTATTTCTACTTTGTTTGTAAGGTGTACAGACAGATGCGCTGGTGTATCTGAAGGAGCGACAGCAAAGCGGGAACATGTTAAATATCATAACGTCTGTGTAATTTTGTTAGGTGCATTGTAATTTTGAGTTTATTTTTCTTTTATTTAAAAGAAGAACCCTTTGCGGTGAAAGCCTCCTCCAGGCGCTGCTATTTTTATCGACCTTTCTTACAAGAAACAATACAATAAAATAAATTAGGTAATAAATGACATTCCACCTTCATTTCTAATAATTTGTTTGTTGATACATACATATACATTGCACACGGAGATTGGCTTTTAGTATAGGTCCAATAGTTGTAACGAAAAGTGATCTTGCATATTATGTACTCATAGAACATGACATGGTGGTGTCATGCTCTTGGTCTTACTGGGTCCAGGTATCAGGCACTACAATTATTATTAGTGTTTAACTGTTACATATGGCACAATTTTAAAATTAACATTTATTCTTTCTTTCTGACTCGTACTTATCGTTTCAGAAAGAGAAAAACATCCACTCATTGTACAGGGGCATACAATTTATAGAGGTGCCAAGTTTAAGCAGCAACAGTACAAATCAAATACTAGACGGATTCTTTGTGGAGAGCACACCAGAGCAATCTGTATCACAGGAGATATTAAAGAAGGAGGAGTTTGACGTTGATAAGGTAAATATAAGTCCTTAATGGAACCTCAGCGGCACCACTGGGGGGTTTGGGCGAGCGCAGAAGCATCTCCTGAAGAGGCCCGAAGGCAGAAGCAGAAAAGTTAGTCGGAAAGAGCATATCTCTCTAAGGGCATATCCTCTGAGACTTGGACCTCGGCTTAGGAAATGAATCAGTCCAGGCGCCTCCGAGATCGTAAGTTAAATAGCCCACGTCCCGCTGACGTCAGATGTCGGGGACCTCGTCTTCGTCGGCGAAGACGCTGTGTAGCTTGTGTTTGTGTTGCCTGGGAAGCGTTGTCGGTCGGTATCGTCAGAATCGTAAAGTTATGTATATAAATAAATTATAACTACGAGCTTATATTCCTATAAATTGAAATGTCAAGACGATACTTAAGTTATACATTATAGGTAGTACTGAGATTGTTAAATTTTGCAAAATTGAAATTCATTGCAATGTTTAGTCAGTCACTCGTCGCACAACCAATAATGCAACTATTCATAATGAAATACATAAATTTTAGTTGAATCCGAACGCAGAAATTGCTGCGAAACCCGAAGAAGGAGGCGTTAACTCCGATGACGAAAACTTGCTACAAATGGTGGTGTTTCAAGCCACATCGTCCGTCGCACCGGGACGCCACGTCTGCAACCTTTGCCACAAAGAATTCAAACACGCCAGGTGGCTAAAACTTCACATGCGCTCCCATTCTAACTGGATCAAGGCAAACTGCAAGAAACCGCCGAAATGTCCGATATGCGAAAGGACTTTTAAGGTGCGTACATCGATCTAATTATATTAAAAAGTGGATGCCAAACAGCGACCAAAAAGCCTCCCCACTCAATGAGTGCCAGACACAACTTCTTGGCGCTAAATTCAAGATGTCTCATTTGTAAATTCAACCTTAAACTCAATCCTTAAGGTTGAATTTGCTCTTAATTTGAGATTTAAATTAAATTTAAAGACCTTTAGGTATAATTTTCTCGAAAAATGTCAAAGCAAAATTGGCTTTTAAATGAAATTTTCTACAAGATTGTGCGTCCTAGAATTTTCTTAACTCTCTACGTGTGTAAAGTCTGCCAATCCGCATTGGGCCAGCGAGGTGGAGGGTTAGCTTTACCCCTTTTCAGGGAGGAGACTCATGCTCAACAGAACCGAATATGAGTTGTCAATGACGATAGTGATATTGTGATTTTAGGGTCCTGGAATGTTGAAAATGCACATGCGAACCCACGAACAACGTCCCCCGAAGCAGCCCACGTGTTCTGTGTGTCAGCGCACGTTCCCCACCAAGACCCTGCTCTACAGGCACAGACAAACGCATTTCGAGCAGAAGACCCATCAATGTACGGTCTGCGAAAAGAGGTTCTTTAGCGGATACGCCCTGCGGTCACACATGGCCCGGCATAGGGGCGAAAGACCATACATGTGCGCTATATGTTCCAAGAGCTTCTACAATCCAACTGATTTGAAGGTATGGTTAAATGTAAAAACTAAAATTATATAAACGTGTTACCGAAGTATTGCATTATAGTCAAAGCTTGATAGTTTGAAATATAAAAATAGTCCTTGTGTCCATGAATAAATTTCATAACCATACTGCTCACACTTTAAGAAATGAACTTCAAAAATCGATTTAAAACGATTCTCGAAGCGAAAGATGGTAGTGAGGCTTTTTCCTTCCATGCCATCTTCCAGACTTTGTGGCATCAGATAAGAAATAAGTATGCCTTTTGAAAGTTGTCCGACAAGGTTACCACTTGATTTTAAATATAGTTTTTATCTATTTTTTTTTTAATCGCATTTATGGGTGCAATATTTTTTATTTTTTTTAACAAACCAACAACAAACTTTATATACAAAGTTTGAACAGTATGTTCATTAATAAATACTTTGCTCCTGAGCCAAAACACTACAAGGCGTTATTTAAATTATAAAATAGAATGTGTCGACAAAGTTCCACACGCCAACTTTTCAAACCGCCCGTCTTCTTCATCTTTAACCTTAAAGGCATTTTCGAAAGCTTTTTTGCTTCTTTTCGATAAATATGTTGGGAATATTATTTTGAACCTTATGATTAGGTTTCCTTTTGCTTTTTTCGGACATGCCGGTACCGGTAGGCCTTCATCTTCAATCACTTTTTCGTAAGTTGGTGATATTACATCAGTAATTTTCACTCGCATAATTCTGCCATCTAAAGTTGTAAATGTTATTGTGATCCCGCATAAAGCCTCTTGCAGAGTAACCGTTCGAACCATTAGGAGATCACTCAATCCTGACCTGACGAAGTTTTCGTGCGGTCTATCTTCAGTTACAAATATAACGTCTGCCGGTATTCTGGTGGGGCCTTGGTCGCCTTCCCCTTTGAATTTAATTTCAGTATTCTGATAAGTTCCAGGTTTGATTGGAATAGATAGCACTTTCTCTCGTAATTTTAGTTCCGAACAAGTCTCGTCTGTGAAAACCAAACGTTGGATTTTCATTTTTTTCAAACATCCTTTGTAAACTTCTTCTAGGGTCATAGCGAGAGGTCGAATGATGGTTTGATCCTTTTCTTTGTAGCCTTTTCCCAAAGGGGATTCGAACATTGGCGGTGGGTTCTCATAATAATCCAAAAGATCGGCGTACGGATTTACGGTTCCAAAGAATTCGTGGTACGTTCTTAAGGGCTCTCCGTGATATGTATACGGCTGTATATAGTCATCAGGGCCTGGGACGCCACTTTTGAGCCCTTCCTCGCCGTACTGGTCGTAAATTGCTCTGTTCCTGTGGTCCACTAGAACTTCGTACGCTTCACCGATGAGGGCAAAAATTCGTCTCATATTGTCGTCGTCGTTGTATCTCTCGGGCTTATATTTCAATGCAAGCCGACGGTACGCCTTTTTGATTTCAATCTGGTCGCACGAACGCTTAACACCCAATATACCATAATAATCAAAACCCATTTTTACAGTTTATCTAAATTGTTAGTGTTTGTTGTGTTTATTATTTATTTATATCTGTCAGTGTCAAAATAGTATTTGATTGACATGATTTGAGTCAGTCAAAATATCCTGAAAAGTTTTTTTGCACCTACATTATGTACCTGACTGTAAAAAGGATTACTGACCCTACTCTTAAAAAAGAACTATTCTGCTGGATTTTCTGAACTCAACCTCTCTCACCTAGGAATTACATCACATTTTTGCAATATTTCAGGTCCATTTCCGCTTGCACACGGGAGAAAAGCCTCTAAAATGTTCAGAATGCAACAAAACCTTCCGCCGCCACTCGACGCTGTGCCAACACATGAAGAAACATCGCGGCATAAAGAACCACGTGTGCAACATGTGTAACAAGGCGTTCTATGAAGTGTCCAAGTTAAACGCACACATGCGAGTTCATACAGGTAATTATGAACACATGCAAAATACTCATTTTTCACTTAATTGTCAAAAAATCGCATTTGATTGCTTCATAAGCTCATTATCTACATTCATGCCATTGTGTTATTGACACATCTCAACTGATCTTTTAGGTTTACTGGTCACCCAATGATACGGTTGTTTCGTTCCCATAAAATATTAGAGGACATACTGGAATGAAGGATCAACTATAAGTCTAAGCCTCATATGCCACAATTTCATCAGGCATAGGCAGTTTGGGTCTTTGTTTGCAGTTCCCTAAATAAGGATTGTCACACATAGGCTTAAAGTTAAAACTAGTTGAAAGATTTGATAAATGTTCGTTGGTGGCAGGCGAGCGTCCGTTCGAGTGCCAGTTCTGCGAGCGCAAGTTCGCGCAACAGTCGGCGCTCATCTACCACCGGCGCACGCACACGGGCGAGAAGCCGTACGCGTGCAAGGTGTGCCCCGCGCGCTTCACCACCTCCTCCGCCAGGAACAACCACATGCTCACGCACACCGGACACAAGAAGTGAGTGCTCACAGCGCACCCCGCTACTCCGACAGGGCCAGTACCACCGGCGCACGAACACGTTATTGTATTTTTTCTCTGACTGCGCAAGTCTCGTGTAGGCTCAGATGACAGAAGCAGAGGAGATGAACGGAATGAGATCTCTAAGGGCTTCTTCTCTGAGGCTTGGATTTCGGCTCGGGAAAAGCTTTTGGCCTGATGCTCCCGTGACCGTGGAAAGAGCCGAACGTCCGAATGACGGCAAAAATAGGGGGCAGGGAGTGTAGCTTGTGTTTCTTGTTGACTGGTAAGCGTTGTCAGCCGTTACATAATTACGGCGTTACGGCAGGGTCGTAAAGGACATTTTCCTGGTGTCTAGATCTACAATCGGCGATGAGATGGGGGGGTGACGCTACTGTAGGTATAGATAGTGTGATCTGTATCCTACATAGTACATAAGTGTTCTGTATGTCCAGGTTCGTGTGCCCGGTGTGCTTCAAAGGCTGCACGTCGCGCGCGGAGCTGCGCGTGCACTCGAGCAAGCACACGGGCGAGAAGCTGTTCGGCTGCGAGCTGTGCCCGCAGCGGTTCAGCTCGGCGTCCTACCTCGCCGTGCACCGCCGCGCGCACACCGGCGAGAAGAAGTACACGTGCGACGTGTGCGGGAAAGGTGAGACGCGGAAACAGAGGCGGGGATATTAAATAAAAAAAAAAAAACAAGTGTAGTTTTTAGACCACACGATTGAAGGAAAACTTCTTTCGAAAATAAAAAATAAAGCGCCATCTAATGAGCTTCTCGCAAATCTGCATCGCAACCAGTGACGTAGCGTGCCTTATAGGGGTCATATATCAAAATCAGTTGGGGAGGGCAAATCCCGAAAAATCTCTTTAGTTTTTGATTTACCTTAACTCTTTTTCAACACAAACTTTTTGCTTTTTTACTTTTGTCATTACTGCATTTTTTTGTTCTTTTTTTACCGGGAAGCACCACCAGATTAACTAATATTGTAAATTACTTTTTACAATTTTTTTCTTTCACACGTAAGGGGCCTCCGTAGTCCGGGGCCCCATTCTTGATACAACAGATACGGCGGTAGCTACGCCCCTGATCGCAACATGCATGATGTGTAAAAAGGGATTGGTTCAAGATTCTCTAATGATGAGACATTTAACAAAATAATGACCACTAAATATTAATCGGATTTGATACAAAAATACTTTCAAACATTCACTCATCATTAACAAACCATATTCGGACTCACTGTTGAGTACGAGACTCCTCCCAAATATAGTCCTTAGTCCACCACGCTGACCAAATGCAGATTGGCAGACTTCACACACGTAGAGAATTAAAAAAAAATCTCAGGATATTTTTAATTCACCGTTTGAGACATGTGATATTTAATTTCTTAAAATGCACATAGATGAAAAGTTGGAGGCGCTTGCCCTGATTCGAATCTACGCCCTCTGAAGCAAAGGTAGAGGTCATTATATACTGGGTAATCAAGTCACAACCTCTACTCCCTATTGTTAAATTGATAAACAATCATTTGTTTCACAGGTTTCATAGAAAGCAGCGCGTACAAGAAGCATTTGAAAACGCACGCGTCAGACAAAAAAGAGAACGACGATTCAACCAACGACAACACGGACACAAACTTCGAGAGCGAGAGACCGTTGTCTCCGGAGAAGATGCAGAAGCCGGAAAAGATGGAGGAAGAGCAGAGAGAAGAAGAGAAAGAGAGCAGCGTGGCGGTGCAGAGTGGACAGCAGAAGAAGTTCAAGTGCGGTTTGTGTGTGAAGAGTTACACGTACTTGCACAGTTTGAAGAAACACATGTTGAGTCATGTGCAGATGTGTGTGTTCAGCCCTGATGGATCAGAGAGACTGTACGCCTTTAAGGTGAGTTGATCCTATTAAAACACTAAACCTTTGGGCTGTAAGATATGTAACGTGCCTTGGAGGGATCAAAATTATTTGGGGGGCCCAATGAAGATAAAGATTTTTCATAAAAGAAACAAAAATGCTTGCTTAAACTAAATATGGTAGTGACTTAACTTATTGTTGTTTTTTTTTCGACTTTTGTCAATTCTGAAGTGACCACCACTGACGGGAAGTTCCTGATTTTTTTTGATTGTGGATTATATTTTGCTAATTTTTGGTTTTACAAGTTAGGGGCCTTTATAGTTCGGGGGCCCCGTAACTTTGATACGGCTGATACGGCGGTAGCTTCATCCGTGGATGTGGGGTACAGTGGACTTTTATCTATACTAATATTATAAAGCTGAAGATTTTGTTTGTTTGTTTGATTGAACGCGCTAATCTCAGGAACTACTGGTCCGATTTGAAAAATTCTTTCAGTGTTAGATAGCCCATTTATCGAGTATTCTTACGGGAACGGGAACCACGCGGGTGAAACCGCGCGGCTTCAGCTAGTGTGAAGATATTTTGAGTCGATCATGTGCGTATACAGCCCTAATAGGACGGGGAGGTAGTAGGCATTTAACCTTTAAGGTGATTCTTTAATGTTACTGGATCGCAATACTTTGTCTTTGTTACTACTATCTTCCCAACTCCGGGCTGAGAAATTTTACTGAGAATTTTTGGGAAGCAAGAAAAACTGAATATTTTGACCCTATTCTAGAAATCAGAACACCATTATTTGAAGCCATATAGACTACAGAGTAAAATCTATTTCCATTCCAAATTTCAGCCAAATCGCTTCAGTAGCCGCAGCGTAAAAGAGGAACAAACATACTATATATAAGTGTGAAAGTGTGTAACTTACACACTTACACATTTTCACACTTACACACAAACCTTTATAATATTAGTGTGATCCACTGGACCCATGAGGAAGTTAAACCTAAGGCCAAGCGATATCACTACAAATCTGGTACTCCGGTACCAAAAGAGCATTAAGATTAAAATTTACCTATCCACACAGCAACAACAAGAGCTCCAGCAACAACAACAACAACAGCAGCAGCAACAACAGCAGCAACAACAACAGCAGCAGCACCAGCAACAACAGCAGCAGCAGTTGCAAGTGCAGCCGCAGGTGCAGCAACTGCAGCAGCAGATGCTGCAAGTCGGCAGCGTGCAGCAACTCGCCGTGCCGATACACGCGCAACACGGCATCACTGTTTCAGGGGTGCAGGTAACTACTAACTACTACTAACTAGATATAAAAGGGTACACTTTATTTTAGGAAATGGGGATGATGACTAGGTTTAAACATATTCATTTATATGAGACATATGGATAAATAATGTTAATGTTTACTAATTTATACATAAAAAGCAAAGATTGTCTGGATGTTTGCAAAATAAATAAGATTATAAAATATCAAAATCTATTAAAAATCTTTTATCGTAATTAGATGAAAATTCATACAATTTTTGCTTCCTTAGATTAAACGTGACAATTTCCAACATTTGAACTATAATCATAAACGTACAAATAACAAAGATATTTGTTATTGAAATCGTTATATCTTTGTTATTGAACGCCCATACAAATCTAACGATCATTATGATCTACAACGTCATTAATTCGTGCCATTTTGTATGGGGCGTTTTTCAGCGATCCGTGGCAGTGCCACAATTATGACACTTTAAATCCCTGTAACTCCAAAAGTAATAATTGCACATATCCTGTTACTTTTACAAAATTGCTTTATTATTATCATACTTCTAATTTATATAAAATTAAAAAAAATCTGTCATCATCCCAATTAGAAGTCACCGACACGTTTGCGACGAACTGCTAGACCCAGTTCGTTTCGTTTTCGGGTATTCAGAAATATTGGACAAAAAGATGTTGCAAAGATTGACGGACGTTACGTTTGGTTTCGGTTACAATTGTAAACATTAACATAATGCTGATAGTTTTTCTCAAACTTTGGCCTACTTAGATTTTTGGTTGGGGGTTCTTCATCATGAGATAATTGATTTATAACCTAACTATATTGCTTAGATTTAATTAGACTTTTAACGTCCTCTTCCTATCCTGAGATGCCTCGCTCAGGCCAATAATTTAATAAAACACTTGAGGTGTCAAGGGACACCCAGATCTAACGAAGTTCGCTATCGCTATGCTATCATCGCTACCCTGGAGCTCAACAGCTGTCTTCAGGTCATGGCTTTCAACTATAGCAAAAACATCTTCTTCTTACACAGTCGGGTAAAAAGTGTCGCTTCAACTTTTGGGTTAAAAGTTTTCCGTCTAGCCCCTTTTCACAACGCGCAATAAGAACTTCGTTCCAAAAAATAACTAGCAATTATATTGTTCTAGGGACAACAGTACCCGACAGTGTCGTCGATACAATCACTCCAATTGCAACAGACGCATCAGCACATTAACACGGTAAGTGGCTATATTTTGGTAGTAGGCTTTTTAAAATGTTAGCCATATCCCTCCCAAGTGAACAAAGTCTGTGCTCTTTTAGAGTTACCGACAAATCTAAAAGCTGAGATCGAAGCCTAGATGCTTCATAACGGTGAAGGATCATACGGAAGCATCGTAAGCTTAAACAAGTTTGTAAAACTTGACATTTTCATTCATTCATTCGTGCTTAGTCTGTAGTAAACCGATAATGTTGATATCTTTTTGATTGTATAAGTACCTACTGTGCAAGCCGGCGCAAGATATATGTCTAGACTGGAAGTGTGTGGGTGAACTTCTGTAACACTCGAACCGCTGCTCACAGAAATGTTTTACGTGAGACTTAGCTTAGAAGGATCTAGATCGATGGGGTAACAATAGTAGTAGTAGTAAAACACCTTTAGTTTAGAATCTACGTCCGGTAGACATAAGAAGTGAAGAAACTCGTCATTATGCCTAATATCGTATTTTTTGATCAGCAGCAGCCTCAGCTTCAAGTGCAAACCATACAAATACACCCGCAGCACCAGCCCATACAAATACATGTAAGTATTATCCACAAAACGACAATCATCAGCATATCAAGGTCACTTTAACAATGAGCATAAATCTGAAATTGTTGTTCTATAATTTTTGTAATTTCATTAATTTTCCATCGAACATAAGGTCGTTGTTACTTACCGAAAACATATTGGATTACTTTTCCCCAACCCAAATATTTATTTGCCTTTTAGGTATTATGCAACCCAAATATATATTTAAGGAGGTTGTGTAGTTTTATGACATAATTTTGTATTTATCAATGCTTCCGGATAAACAGCTTAAACTTCCATCTCATTTACGACAATGGAATAATTTGTTTCTTCTACAGGCGGTGGGAATGCAGCAAGTCCAGCAAGAACAGCTGCACGTAGCCACATCCTCCTGCCAGACCATGTTGCCCAATATACTACAGGTAACCTCAATAATTTATTTTGTTTAATGTTAGCCTATAATTTTGTATTTAAATCTACATTACATATACAGTATAGTTTGGGTAGCAGAGCATGGTAAGCTACATGACCGGTTAATTTGGTAGTCTGCCATGATATGGATGTAACTATGAAAAATAAAATGAAATCTCTCGTACCGTAAATCCTATTGCTGATCTTTGGTTTCATCTTTCAAGGGATTTTCAACACATTGGTCTTGCATTGTGTACGTATAGCCAGTACATCTAGCATGCATCAACAATATATCAAAACCCGCGGCAACGAAAGAGAGAGCGATATGTCGACCAATGGCGGCGGAATTGAAAATATTGCTCTATACGGTTTCGTCGGGGTATGTCATTCTGTCGCCGTATGCTAGGCCTGCAGGGCTTCCAGTTCACCTATTCGGGGGTCTACCTACACTGCGCATTTTGTTGCGGGGTCGCCATTCTTGGGACCTTGTCTTTACAAACTGTCACTCTCGGACATTCAAGTGTCATATTATCTGTCATTATCTGCTCTTTTTCAAGTGATCTGTTGTTCACTTTATTGTACAAATATTAATAAATAGAACAGTCAAGTCAAGTGTATACATCGTTTATTTGACCTCAGGGGGCTCCAACTCCCAATACGGTTTGAAATGATTTTTTTAAACTAGCTCGCAAGTCCCTATCTACTTAAGGGGAGCGAAGAATTTTTCTCCGTTTCTCCGCTGCCTCGCTCCGTTTCTGTGGACTGGCAGCCTTATTCGGAAGACGTTAAAAGAGGACTATGTCCAGCTGTGGACGTACATCGGTTGAATATAAAGTCAATTTTGTTTGTTGTACAGTTGCAGCCAGGCGCCGTGGTGGGGCAGGTGGGCACGGACCTGGGCGGCGTGCACCGCATCATCCTGACGGGGCAGCCGCCCGCGCAGGCGCACCCCGCGCTCTACACCATACACCACTAGTCGTCGTCATCAACCTCAGACCAATTATAGAAGGACCTGTACGTGACTCAAAGGCACGAACAAAATTGTCTGTGTTTTTCTAAGGAAAACG